>NC_138780.1:183086736-183664236 GCF_965119305.1 Pelophylax lessonae | reverse complement strand
TTCTTCCCACTGATACCAATGTTAGAGCACTATTCCTTCCACTGATACCAGTATTGGAACACTATTCCTCCCATTGAAACCAATGTTGGGGCACTATTGCTCCCACTGATAACCAATGATGGGGCACTATTCCTTACACTGACACCAATATTGGAACACTATTCCTCCCACCAATACCAATAATGGACCATTATTCCTCCCACTGACCCCAACGATGGGGCACTATTTCACCAACTGATACCAATGTTGGAGCACTATTCCTTTCACTTGCACCAGTGATGGAGCACTATTCCACCAACTGATACCAAAATGGGACACTATTCAACCAACTGATAGCAAAGTGTGGGCACTATTCCTTCCAATGATACCAATGATGGGGCGCTATTCCTTCCACTGACACCAATGATGGGGCGCTATTCCTTCCACTTACATCAATGACAAGGCACTATTCCGCCCACTGATACCAATAATGGGGCACTATTCCTCCCACTGATACCAATAATGGGGCACTATTCCTCCCACTAATATCAATGATGGGGCACTATTCCTCCCATTGAAACCAATGATGGGCACTATTCCTCCCACCAATACCAATAATGGGGCATTATTCCTCCCACTGACCCCAACGATGGGGCATTATTCCTCTCACTGACACCAATGACGGGGAATTTTTGACCACAGGTGTTATGTCTTTTTTTTTTTTTTTTTCTTTGGAAAGTTTTTTGGAAACCCCTGGCTTAAAAGATCAGAGGTTACTTATCTGAGAAGCCAAAATTGCTCATTACTCAAGGAACCCCTAACAATTTCTGGAGTAACCCCATCATTCCACAGAAGCTTGGCTGAGTTAAGCCACCATATTTACTGACCCTAGAGTGGCGATATTTATATATATAGATACCTAAATACTACCAATAATGACATGGCGTTCTTGCTTCTACAGCCACCTAGCATTGCAGATCAGCGATGATTAGATGAGTAATGTTGAATAATTCTTCGTGATTTCTTTTAGTCTTAGAACAGAACGTTGACCTTAGCTGGACTGGTAATGCAGTGCTAGGCAATGCTTATCACACTTTCTGCTTAGTATAAAAAAGTAATTTACATCAAAAGAGGAAAATTAACCTGCTACAACCAGCCTGTTCCAAAGAGGCGGCACGGCTCTAAAAAGCCAAAAGAAAAACGTGAAACAGCAAAGGGCCAACGCGTTCTTTATAATAACGATGGTAGAAGGGAAAGTGCTGCCTTTAATTAGCCTTATTTTCCCCTCATATCACCCCCCCCCCCCCCTCAATTTAGACGTTCCCTCCTCGCGTTATGTCCTGGCTTTAATAATATTCTGCACCTCACCAACATAATGTAGAAATTCACATTTTACACTCACTAAACATCTTCCCGCTGGTCTCTTTATTGCGGCCCGTTTGTCATTTTAAAAGTTGTGACTAAAAACTTGTTTTCTGGTTGGAGCGGCCGAAGGCGTTACAGGAGGAAAATCTGTAAAAAAAAATCATAAAAATCTGCAGGCAAGGACATTTTAATGTATTTTTTAATTGATTTCATTTTTCTGATTCATAACGGGAGGTGGGAATAATTTGTACGCAAAATAAATATTTTCAGAAAATATTTCATATAAAACAGCCTTTGTTTAGGTTTAGTGGCCCCTGAGGGACCAATATATAGATGCCTTACAATTCCTGTCTGTGCTTCCTCCACATTTGGCGTTATTGTTACAATATAGAAATATAACACAACATAATCGTGCTGGGGAAACTGCCTGCAATCCTGATCCTGTATATAGCATTTTATTCCGAGGTCCGGATTGTATGCTGTCTAGTCTAATGAGAACCTCAGGACAGGAATCTAGAGATTTGTTTGGATACTCTAGGGCAGGGATCTCCAAACTACGCCCCTCCAGCTGTTGCAGAACTACATTTCCCATGAGGCATTGTGAAACTCTCATTCACAGGCATGGCCAGGCAAAAACAAAGACAAAAAAAAAAAAAAAATCTTTTTGGCGTCAATTTGCCGCCCCTCTCAAAGTTCCACCTGGGTCAAATGGACCCAGCAGGACCCATGGTAGTGCAGGCCCTGCTAAGCATGATGGAAATTGTAGTTCCTGAACAACTGGAGGGCCATGGTTTGGAGACCCCAGCTCTAGGGGGTTGATTTACTAAAAACAAATAGACTGTGCACTTTGCAAGTGTAGTTGCTCCAGAGATTAGTAGATAAGAGAAAGCTCTGCTGACTTCTGTCATCCAATCCCAAAAATTCAGTATTTTTTTATTTCCTTGCATGTGCATGGGATGTCCCAACACTCATCATCCTAATGATTAAGCTCCAAGGGGAGAGGCAAAATGTGTAGGGGGTGTGGCCTGGCTCAAGTCCAGGCTGAGGCTGCCATTCATCTCAATTCATGCACATGGGCCTGCTTCATTATGTGGATGGATGCTTATAGATCTTTTCCTAAAACCACTAACCCACTGGGCACTTATACCCCCTTCCTAACCAGACCTATTTTCAACTTTCAGCACTCTCACATTTGAATAACAATTACTTGTCATGCAACACTGTACCCATATTCAATTTTTGGCCTTTTTTCCACACAAATAGAGCTTTCTTTTGGTGGTATTTAATCATCACTGGGTTTTTTTTTTTTTTTTTGCCCTATAAATAAAAATTTGGTAAAGAAAAAATGAAATTTTCTTCATTTCAGCTATATCATTTTGCAAATTAGTAATTTTTATTCATAAATTTTGGCCAAAAGTTATACTGATACATATCTTTGGTAAAAATAACCCAAATAAGTAAATATTTTTTTGGTCTTTGTGAAGGTTATAGAGTCTACAAGCTATGATGCCAATCATTGAAAATTGATCACACATGATGTACTGAAGGCCCATCTCATTTCTTGAGACCCTAACAAGTCAGGAAAGTACAAATACCCCCCAATTTACCCCCTTTTTTGAAAGTAGACACTCCAAGGTATTTAGTAAGAGGCATAGTGAGTTTCTTTAAGTTGTAATTTTTTTCCCACAAGCCTTTGCAAAATTAGGATTTCTTTTTTTTCCTACAAAACTGTGATATTACCAAGTTATTTCTCACACATTGTATAGGCATACTTGCAACTACACCCCGAAATACATTCTGCTACTCCTCCTGAGTATGGCGATACCACATATGTGAGAATTTTACACAGCCTGACCACATACAGAGGCCCAACATCCAAGTAGCACCTCCAAGCGTTCTAGGAGCATAAATTACACATATAATTTCCTGACAACCTATTACATTTTTGAAGGCCCTGGAGCACCAGGACAATGGAAACGCCCACAAAATTACTCAATTTTGAAAAGCAAACACCCCAACACATAATAATCTAGGAGGCAATATGAGTCTTTTGAACATGTCATTTTTTTCCAAATGTTTTTGTAAAATGTGGAAAAAAAATGAAAAGGCAATGCAAAGTTGTCCTTTTTTAAGATAGTTCTAACACATGACATGTGCATAGCAAAAATTACACCCCTAAATACATTCTGCTACTCCTCCTGAGTATGGCGATACCACATGTGTGAGACTTTTACACAGCCTGGCAGGGGCAGACTGGCAACTTTCGGCCCAGGGGGCAAGTACAAACCAGAGGCCCAAGGTGCAGCAACTCGGCCCCTCTCCCACTCTCCTTCTTTTTGTCCTCCTCCTTACCCCCATTCCAAGCTGAAGCCCTGCCCCAAATACTCTGTACTTACCGACTGAATCCGGGTTTCCGACCTGGCCAGCAGGGGGAGGTTGGGGGGAGCTGGGACACCTCAGTTGGGGCTGGCCAGGGGAGAAAAGTCTCCAGTGGGGCATGGAACCAGCCTCTGCTCAAACACAGTTTACACCATCCATGCTGGGTGGTGGTGAGACCTGCGCTCTGTCCTTGTCTTCAACCCACACTCAGTAGGTCAGTGGCAGGGACTTTTTACTTCTCTTCACCAGGAAATATTTAGCCATGTCTGTGGCAGTGCAGCCTTTTTAATGGGCATCAGAGTGGCCCAGGGGGCAATTGCCCCCCTGCCCCATCCCCAGTCCTCCCCTGCAGCCTGGTCACATACTGTACAGAGATCCAACATGCAGGGAGAACTGGCAGGTGCTCTAGGGACATACAATTACAAATCTAATTTACTGTTTACCCATTACACTTTTGTGAGGCACTGTAGGGCACTGATGTGGCATGGGTATGGCACCGATGAGCACTGATGTGGCATGGATGAGCACGGATGTGGCGTGGATGAGCACTGATGTTGCATGGTTGCGCACTGATGTGGCTTGGATGTGGCATGGATGAGCACAGATGAGTCCTGTCCCTGAGCTACTTACTATATCGAAAATAAAAAAAAAAAGGTTGTTTTTCCTTAATATCTACCTTAAATCAAATTGCTAATTGTATATTGTACCTGTTTGTAGCCTAAATACTGAAATTTGCACTTAAAACTATAATTGTGTTACTTTAGCAAATGCCAGTAAAAATTTGGCTGTGCCAATACATTTTGGATGTCGTGTCAGTAAATCTCAGTCTGGTTGGTTGGCAACACTGGTCTTAACCCGGACTATGTCTTCAGTGGTAAGTCCGTACCCCGACTACTGTATGTCTTCAGTGGTAAGTTTGTACCAAAACTATTGTATGTCTTCAGTGGTAAGCCTGTACCCGGACTATGTCTTCAGTGGTAAGCCTGTACCCGGACTATGTCTTCAGTGGCAAGTCTGTACCCGGACTATGTTTTTAGTGGTAAGTCTGTACCCGGACCATGTCTTCAGTGGTAAATCTGTAGCTGGACTGTTTTCAGTGGTAAGTCCATACCTGGACTATGTCTTCAGTGGTAAATCTGTACCCGGACTATGTTTTCAGTGGTAAGTCTGTACCCGGACTATGTTTTCAGTGGTAAGTCTGTACCTGGACTATGTTTTCAGTGGTAAGTCTGTACCTGGACTATGTTTTCAGTGGTAAGTCTGTACCCAGACTATGTTTTCAGTGGTAAGTCTGTACACAGACTATCATCACATGCCTGACGAAGGGGTCCTGTGCGGCTCCGAAACGTTGCACTATATTTTTCTGATGTGATCTTATCTTGAATAAAGTTTTTTGGACTGCTTTTGCAAGATTCTTGGTGTGCTGGCGAATATATATCTACTTGTAACTAATCCAGTTGCCAATTGGTGATCGCTTCAGCACCCAGTACACACGAGCCTACAAACCAGGAAGGTGTGCGATAGGAATATGAACTATACTGTACACAGACTATGTCTTCATTCGTAAGTCGGTAGCTGGACTATGTTTTCAGTGGCAAGTCTGTACCCCGGACTATGTCTTCATTGGTAAGTCTGTAGCTGGACTATATTTTCATTGGTAAGTCTGTACCCGGACTATGTTTTCAGGGGTAAGTCTGTACCCGGACTATGTTTTAAGTGGTAAGTCCGTACTCGGACTATGTTTTCAGGGGTAAGTCTGTACCCGGACTATGTTTTCAGTGGTAAGTCCGTACCCGGACTATGTCTTCAGTGGTAAGTTGTAACGCTCCTTGCGTTTCTTATAAGGTGTGGATTTTCAGCTGCAGAAGTAGTTCCACGTCAGTAGTCATGTAGGAGATATGCTGAGATACCAATCCAAACCTCAATGACTCATCATGTATGGAAGGTCTTATTTCAGCCAGTAAATACACACAGTAATTAAGCTGGTTCCTAGTGTGACTTTATATACATGTGGTAAGACAATGATAAAGGTCTTAGGGATAGGTTTGAGTGGAAGTGGTAGGTGACAAACACTTGAGGTGAGACAGTGCAGATGGATGCAGGAAGGGTTAGCGATCATGTATGATAACAGATGACAGAGTAGCAGGTGCATACAGGAGAGATCAACCCAGTGCAGGAAATAGTAGCAGTAGCCTCAAGAGCTAGCAATCTAGTTATGCAGATGTAAAAGACAGTCCTTGCTATGCAGAGCTAAATAGTGTAAGCCTAGTACAAGTCTATAGAGATTTCCCCTGTGGGGTACTTAGCACTAATAGCGATAGCCGAAGGATCGCTCAGGAGATGCGGATGATCCAGTAGCAGGATGCAGGGATCAGCGCAGCGAGGTTCGTCAGCGAGGAGAGCTTGCAAGCATGGAAGCTTCAAGCAAGATTAGTATCCAGGTACTGGTGTTTGAACGAACACATGTGAGTGAGAACCGACGCCCTAAATAGCCATCTAGTCCGGCGCTGGGTGATGACAGCTTCAGCCTTAAAGGGAAACACACCTATATGTGTTTCTTCTGTCTAGGTAGATGGAAATCACCCGGAATAAATGTGATAGGAGGCACTGAGAGTGCCAGAACCTTACATAAGTCTGTACTCGGACTATGTTTTCAGGGGTAAGTCTGTACCCGGACTATGTTTTCAGTGGTAAGTCTGTACCCGGACTATGTCTTCAGTGGTAAGTCTGTACTCGGACTATGTTTTCAGGGGTAAGTCTGTACCCGGACTATGTTTTCAGTGGTAAGTCCGTACCCGGACTATGTCTTCAGTGGTAAGTCTGTACTCGGACTATGTTTTCAGTGGTAAGTCTGTACACGGACTATGTCTTCAGTGGTAAGTCTGTGCTCGGACTATGTTTTCAGTGGTAAGTCTGTACGCGGACTATGTGTTAAGTAGTAAATATGTACCCTGGACTATCTTCAGTGGTAAGTCTTTACCTGAACTATATCTCCAGCGGTAAGACTGTAGCTGGACTATGTCTTGAGTAGTAGTAGTAAATCTATACTTGGCCTGTGTCCTGAATAGTACGCCCATTCTGGGTGGTCACCCGGGCACATCCTGGACAGGAAGGTAACCCATAATATCAAAATTCTTATTACAGTCCTCGACCTCAACCACTTTTACTATTCTATCAACAATGAAAAACATTTTCAGCTGTCCAGTTTTGCTTGCCTCATTTTGGATATGAATGTATTCTGCTAGGAATGAACTATGATGCCCACTTACTGTACGTGTCAATGTCATCCTCCAATTCTGCAATATTTTCATCAGATATAAAAAATGTGTGTGGACTTTTCTCCATCAGAGCTCTGTGAGATAATATCGTGCCAATCATAGATACGGCTAACTCTCCCGGCAGGGATTCATTTTGCACTCTTAAACCTTAGCCCAATACTCCAGCTTAAAGTCCTTGAAGGCGGGAGACTTCTTCAACTATTCAAGGTCACAGAGAGACAATGCAGCCGCCGGATTGTTGAGCATTCTGTGCAGAAATTTAAAGCCCCGGTGTATCAGCCAACGTTCCCGCAAAAGGTTTATTTTTCTCTTATAAGACTGTTTAAAGTCAGATGGTGATACACGGCACCCCAATGTGAAACTGTAATAGGGTCTGAGGATGCCGAAGGAAGTGAAATATATTTCCCAAAATCCCCAGAATACAAGCAGGAGACCTACACAGCCTACTCAGCACAACCATCCAGGCAGTCAGCCAACCAACCCACATACAATTCCTTCTGTGCTACAGATCCACACAGACAACCTGCCATCTCCAGTTATTAGGGAACTACAAATTCCAGCATATTAGTGCCACTGAAGTACTGATTGTTCATAAACAGGAGAGTCAGAGGAAGGAGCAGAGTCCTCCAGCAGAGTAGAGCATTTCAGGAGACTGGTCCGGCCACACCTGGAGTATGCCCTTCAGTTCTGGGCACCGGTCCTCAGAAAGGATGTGCTGGAACTGGAGAGAGTCCAGAGAAGGGCAACAAAGCTAATAAAGGGACTGGAGGACTTCAGCTATGAGGAAAGACTGCAAGCATTGAACTTATTCTGTCTGGAGAAGAGACGCTTGAGAGGGGATATGATATCAATGTACAAATACCGTACTGGTGACCCTAGCATAGGGAACAAACTATTCAGTGAAAGGGAATATAGAAAATACTCGTGGCCATTCGCTAAAATTAGTATAAAAGCTGTTTAACCTTAAACTGCGTAAAGGATTCTACACTGTCAGAGCGGTAAGGATGTGGAATTCTCTTCCACAAGCAGTGGTATCAGCGAGGCACATCAATAGTTTCAAAAAACTATTAAATGGGCACCTTAATGACCACAACATACAGGGGTATACAATGTACTTTTGTCAAACGCACACACACACTCATCATAAGTTGAACTGGATGGACTGGTGTCTTTTTTCAACCTCACTATGTAACTATATAACTAGAGGAAGGAGCAGAGTCCTCCAGCAGAGCAGAGTATTTCGGGAGAGGGGAGTTAGAAAGAGGAAGGAGCAGAGTCCTCCAGCCCTCAGGTGTGTCTGAAGGGAGGGGTTTCACCTGCTGAGAGTCTGAAGCTGCTCCAGGTGATCTGTGTGATAGGAGAGTATGGTGAAATCTATCCCAGTCCTCCTGGCTCCTTCCTTGGGTAACCCATGAAGGCCAGCGGGGACTCTCCTTCTGGAAGCTTGTAGCCATCCCCTGGGCTGATGAGTGACATGCCTGCTCCTGTACAAACCATGGCTGGTGATCGCTCTGCCCCTGTACAAGCCATGGCTGGTGATCTCTCTGCTCCTGTACAACCCATGGCTGGTGATCTCTCTTTCCCTGGTGAGGATGAAGGTGCGGAGTCCATTAAGGAGCGAGTGGTGGCCTGGATTAAGGTCCTGAATAAGGAGAGAGACAAGCTGTACAAACTCAGAGCAGACTTGAAACGTCTGCGAAAGCAGCGTGAGGGCTTGTATAGCCAGAACAGTGGATCCATGGATTCGGAAATCCAACTGGCTAAAGTCCGGGTGGAACACCAGGAAACCATTGTGGCCATGATGGGAGGCAGAGATGGGCCTTTTAAGGAGAAGTTTTGTAATGACCGGAGATTTACAAGGATGGCAAAGATGGAGGTGGAGGAGAGACCCCAAGTTCTGCCCCCTACCCTCTCAGGGTGAGGTAAGCAGCCCATTGCCTTCTCAGGGCTCAGGAGGCATACTGAGAGTGATCCAGGCAATGGACTCTCCAATGCGGGGGGATCAGCTGGTGTTTGATGGTGAGGAGAACCTACTTGACAATGTGCCTAATAAGATAAAGCCTATCAAGCCCCAAGTAATGGATAAAACTATTTTTGTGCAATTTAGCTTAATGACTAATGCTGAGGGTTTGCCCAATGACACCCAGGCTGGTACCTTTATACCCAGCATACTTTGCCTGCTGATGTTTCCCCTCAGGAAAAACTGCATTTAAAAAATGACATTTCCACTGAGGAACTACAAGTGCCATCAGAACCCATTAACCCTCCTTTTGCTGAGTCCAAAGCTGTTTGTCCAGTCACAGCTGCTGAGCAGCACTCTACAGCACAGCATCAGAAGAAATGTGGTACTGCAGCAGAAACTGTGATTATACCTGATGTTTGTGTGTCTGATAGCAATTGTTCCAGTACAGGTGTGATGGACCATCCCACCAATATGTGTGTAATGAACAATCATACGCCTACCAGGTGTAATAGACAATCCTGCTGGCTCAGTCCAAGCAGTTAATAACAATAGTAATATACAGGCTAAAGTTACATCAGTGTGGGGCCTTGGCCCTGATAAGCCTACATTTGCTCAGGTGATACACTGTGCTCCTGGCAATATTATCAAGCCAGGGCTTCAGCCAAAGAGGAACTCCGCTTCCAAGCAGGGTTTTCCACCACAAGCTGCCACTTTGAGCACCTCTGGATCTGGTCTTTGGTCTTTGGCTTCTGCTGGGGGTCCAAGGTGTAATGTAGTCATTCTTAAATGGGAAGGTGGTGCAATCCCTCCAACATGGCATGTAGTGGTAAATATGATTTTGAAGATGGTTTTTGGGGCAAAAGACCTCTATGCCCTAATACACATAGCTGGAGGCTGCGAGCACACAGTTAGCTTCACCAGGTCAGAGGGTATTGACTTGTTCAGGGAACAATATGAGGCTCTGTGCAAGTCAAGACCTGAATTTCACAAAGGGCAACTGTAAAAAAAATAACTATAATCCTCACTAATGAGAGTGTTCCTGCTCGGGACTTAGAGGTCTGGTTAAAGAATTATGGTGAGGTTTTGACAAAGCCAGATAAAATCCTTGAATGTGGCATCTGGACTGGGGGTTAGTCGGTAACAGTCAGGTAGGCCAGGGATGGGAATATTGTTGGTCACCTGCCCTCTTCGGCTTTCATGGAGAGGGATAGGATGACTATTTTCTATCTTGGTCAGCCAAAGCTGTGTCCCTGCTGTGGAGAAAAGGGGCATTTTAGCTTCTCCTATTCAGCATTAATACGTTCAGTGTGTCGAGGACAGGGTCATGTGGCCAGGGACTTTACCCAGATGATAAGGTGCAACCTGTGCCTGTGCCTTGGCCACCCCTATAGCCGATGTCCTGAGTCCTGGCACCATATGGAGAAAGAGGTAATAGATGAACTGTTGAAGTTGGACATGTTGGAGGATGAGGCCCCTGGTGTATCATCATCCTCTGCAGGGACTGAATCCCCTGGTCCTGTTCAGGATCCCTCCCCAGTTCCTGGGGCCACCCCTCCTGTGTCGGTAAGTATTCCTTCTGTGGCTGTCTCTGTGTCCCCCCAGCCTACTGTACCCGCTCCTCTTGTGTCAGAACCTTCCAAGTCTGTGCCCCCTGAGTCAGTTATCCCCCATGAGTCTTCCCCTCCCTAGTCTTACTTAAAGTAAGCCCCCCCCCCCAACCAGGAGTGGTGGAAGGTGCCAAAAAGGGCGCTGCTGATTCTGCTGTAAAGAAGTCTTCTATGAAGACTTCACAGAAAAAAGCAAGAGATGAAAACATCTCCCAGTCTAACCTGCAGTACCTGAAGGAGAGAAGGAAGGTTGTGAGGCAGAAGAGATAGGCGGTGAGGACGGAACAAGGACAGGAAGCCCAGTGCCTGTCTCCAACCATTATAAGGCTTCCACTTTGGAGGTTTCCCCCTCTGGGGCTTCTTCAGAGCAAAGTTCAGATTCTAAAATGGAGTTGGAGGAGGCCTCAAGAAAGAGAGAGGCTTCTGGTGATGAGCAGCAGAGGGGAGCTAAGAAGCAATCCACTCAATAACCCAAATAGCGGTTCCTCATCCGATAAATGTGGTGACAATAAATGTCGCCAGCATTAAGACAGTAAGTGCTAGTTCTATGACCTTTTTTGTTCATCCAATTAAAAGCTGAAATTTTATTTTTGCAAGAGACTAGGCTCACCTCGTGGGCAGATATTCATATGGCCAAGAAAGAGTGGGGGTATGGTCCATCTTACTGGTCTCTTGCTGCCAAGACTTATGGCGGTGTTGTTGAAAACCGGCATGGTAACTTTCCGGCGGGTTATTGAGGTGGAAATTGGGAGATGTATGGTCTTAGACATCCTTGTGGGAGGGCAGGACCTGTGCCTAATTAATGTTTATGGGACGCACACAAAGTGGGACAGGAAATGCCTTTTTACAAGGATCAAGCCATTTCTTTTTACAGGCCGGCTGAGTTTTACAAAGCCTTTAAGTCTATTCTAGCCCCACATTTGGTAGAGGTTTTTAACAGTTGCCTTGCTGAGGGGATACTTCCCCCTTCCATGAGACAGTCAGCTGTGATTCTTCTTTCAAAAGGTAAAGATCCTTTGATGATTGAGAATTGGCGCCCTATCAGCCTTCTTAATGTCGTAAGAAAGGTGCTGGCGAAGATACTTTTCTGGCGCCCATTGGCAGTAGCAGAGTCTTTGCTTTCTCGCCATCAGCACTGTTCGATCCAGGGTATGAGCACCTTCACAGCAGTTTTAGCTGTCTGGGAGGCCTTGGAGCAGTGCAGGGCTGCAGGCTGGGGAAAGTATTTACTGGCATTGGATCAGGCAAAGGCTATCGATCCTGTCAACCATGAGTACCTGTGGTCGCTCTTTAGTAAATACAGTTTTTTTTTTTGGTTAGATTTTGTCGATTGGTTAAAAGTCTTGTATAAGGGGCCAGAAAGCTTCCCTCTTGTTAATGGTTGGGTTGGACAGTTCTTTGAGGTTGGCTCTGGGGTGCACCAGGGTTGTCCCCTGAGTCCCCTGCTCTTTGTGTTTGCAATCGACCCCTTTATCGGGAGCTAGAGAGCAGCATGTTGTGTGGGGTACCAGTGGGAATCCCTGGTGAGCCACCTTTGAGGGTTGTTGCCTATGCGGTTGATGTTTCAGTGATTGTCGCTTGGACAGATGAAGCGGAGGAGGTGGTCTCTCTGACAACACAGTATTCTGAAGCATCAGGCTCCAAGATCAATCAGGAAAAGAGTGACATTTTCTGGATGGGAAAGGAAGGTGAGGGGTTTGATCTCCCGGACACCTTTCCAATGCCCCAGGAAAAAAATTTGAATACTAGGCATTGAACTTGGACCCGGTGATTATGGCCTCAAAAACTGGGAAGGCAGGCTGGAGGTTGCCAATACTAATGTGGTCAGCTGGAAGAGATGGAAGTTATCTCTGAGGGAAAGGGTCGATTTGATTAAGGCATACCTGATACCGATCTTCTTGTATAATAGACAAGTAAATTCTCCTGCACTCAGGTGCTAGGTTATAGGGAAATCTGTGCTGTTGGCATCTAGGCTATTGCTGCCCTCTCAGGACGATAGGCATCTACATGAACTAGAAATTTTAAAAAAGCAAGAAAAAGGCGCACCAAACCTAGTGCAATATCAAAAGACATTTATTGAAAAGTAAACCATAACAATTTCCACATGTTTTTTTTTTTTGCTGTGACCGACTACAGGTCTGTGGCTTATGGGTTACTACTTTGTAATATGGTTTTAAGTTTAAGTATATTTTATTACATTTTATCACATTTAATCATTTGTATGTTAATGATGTCTGAGGGGCAGTACCAACCTGTGTCTGAGGCCTTGTCTGTTGTGCTGCGCTATATATATGTGTAGTAAATCATTTGGGATTGTGTCTCAGATGAAGAGGGTTCTCCCTTGAAACACGTCAGCCCCATCAGTACAGACACCTTCCAGTCCTCCTGCAGTACTGAAACGTATCCCAGTCTTGGAGATCTCCTGACTGCAGTGGGAGTTTTTATATGCACATTTTCAGCATACATTTGAGTATGTATGATATTCTCTTTTACTTTTCAATAAATGTCTTATGATATTTCACTAGGTCCGTGCGCCTTTCTCTTGCTTTTTTTACAGATCTTCTTGTATGTCAGCTTTGTCTGCATCTTGCCAGTGTCTCTCTATGCTAGGATCTATAGTGTGTTCTTCTGGATGCTGTGGGGGAAAAGACTGGACCTCATCAGGAGGAATGTCACCTATCTATCCAGAAGGGAGGGTGGCTTAGGTATGGTCAACCCCGTTCTTTTCACTGCTATTTCTCAAGTTTAACATTGGTAATATGCTTGCAGTGGAACCTCCTGGATGGGCAGGCATGTTTAGATCTTGGTTTAGGCCTTTCTACGAGTTTGGGAAGAAGGTGGCCTATGTCGCTCTGAAGTTGCTGCGGCAGTGGCGATTATTGGCTGAAGATCTCAGATCTGCTCCGAGGAAAGTCCTTATGAGCTGAGTCTTGAGCGAAGTCTTTCATGACCCACTGGCCTTAAGGGATTGCTCAGGCCCTATTTTGAGGGAAGGGTTAAGACTGATTAATTTGGCTAGAGTCCCTCTTAAATTTAGGGATCTGGCCTGGTTGTGCTTCCACAGGAGGCTCTATGTTCAGGGCAATTTGAAATACCACAGTGAGATGGATCGTGTTTGTCCTCGGGAGGAATGTGCAGGTGAGGAGGAGACATTGGACCATTTCCTGTTTCGCTGCCATTTTAACATAGCGGTATACAAACAGGTAGGGGAAAGCCCTCTGTGTTCCTTTCTTCTCCAGGCTGGGCTATGCTGAGTGGGTGTATGGAGCATTCAATAATGGTGGGGTCTTTTGTTTGGATACACTTTTTTTAGTTAGCCTAGTAGTCCGTTATTTTGCCTGGAACACACCATGTCAGGTCACGACTCGGCATAAAATCGTTCCAGTTCAGGTGGTGGTGTGTGACATTCTGCATGAGGTGGGGAAGATTCGGGTGCTTGAGAAAGACAAGTGGGGTCAGGGGGCTTGGTTGAAGGCGTGGAGGGGTTTCAAGCCTCCCTGACTGCCAGGGGTCTCTTTCCCGGGTGTGGCTTTCTGCCTCTTATCACCCTATATTTTTCTTTATGCTTAACTTTTTATAAATGGCTGCGTACATAGGTGATGGGTTGTGCCTCTTAGATCCTCTCTGCTGCTTTATGTCAATAGTTTTAAAAAACTTTTGGCAGTGGACTATGTATATATTGTATATATTCTGAACATGGATGTGTATTCTGTTGGAGTATTGTACTATGATTTTGTTTTTTACTTTTGTATAAAATGTGTTGCTTGATTTTCAATAAAAGATCAGCAGAGTCCTCCAGCAGTGCAGTGTATATCAGGAGGAGTGATAATAGAAGAAATGCAACATTTCAGGAAAGGAGTTTTTCCAGAATTCTGAGACTTATATTAATTTAAGACTTTAAAAAGAGTTGTCCCTTTCTAGAGGCCTAAACAGTGTCTGGCTGGTAATTTGTTTAACTTGATAAAACTTGATAGTTGCAGATTGTTCCACCTTTAGTTCTTCTTTCCTTTTCTTTAGAACCAAATGCATTATTCTCTTACCCCTTGAAGAGGCTGCGATGACAAAACGCGTTGGAGGTGGAGTTACGTGACAACATCCGGCACACAGCCTGAGCTCACACCAGATCGATAAGACTCTATAAAAGAATAGAATAGAATTAAAAAAACAATAGAATAGAATGGATGAGAATAGAAAGAATATAATGGAAGAGAATAGAAAGAATATAATGGAAGAGAATAGAAAGAATATAACCATTTACCAAAATTCTAATAAAATACATTTAAAAATAGGGAAGACCCTAAAAAAGGGTAGTAAAGGCTTTAAGGTGCCAGAGCCAATCACCACGGATAGAAAAGGGGGAGAAGGAAACAGGGAAGGAAGGAAAGAGATAGAAGAAGGAAAAAAGGAAGGAGGGGAAAAGGGTAATTGGCTCTAGCACCTTGAGCCTTTACT
Organism: Pelophylax lessonae; assembly: GCF_965119305.1. Taxonomy (NCBI): domain Eukaryota; kingdom Metazoa; phylum Chordata; class Amphibia; order Anura; family Ranidae; genus Pelophylax; species Pelophylax lessonae. The sequence continues at coordinate 183,649,213 of NC_138780.1, read as the reverse complement.
ACCCTTTTTTAGGGTCTTCCCTATTTTTGCATATTTAATTGGGATGTCGGTAACTGTATAAAATACTTTGATACAAACACTATTTATAAAATACATTCAAATAGAAAAGAATAGAAAATAGAATTTAATTGACTAGAATAGAAAAAGATAGAATAGAATAGAAAGTACATAACCATTTTCTGAAATTTGAATTTCAAATAGAGTAAATTAGAATTCAAATAGAAAAGAACAGAAAATAAAATAGTAGAATAGAATAGAATGAATATAACAATATAACAATTTTATTAAACTAAAATTTCAAATATAATAAATTTGAATTCAAATAGAATATAATATAATAGAAAAGAATAGAATGGAAAAAGAATAGAATAGAAAAAAAATAGAATAAAATGGAATATAAGAATATAACCATCTTCCAAAATTTGAATTTCTAATAGAATAAATTTGATTTTGAAAAATTTTAATTTGAAAAAACAAAATGAATTTAACGAATTTAACTAAACAAATTTATGTAAACAATTAAATTAAATTAAACAAACTTTTTTTTTTTTTTGTTCTGCACATGTCTATCATTTACACTACAAACCAAGGAAATTGTGGATATTCTTTGAAGTGTAGAAGCTGCAAGCCCAGAATCCTGAAACCTTGTGTTCAATCCCCACTATAGCACTATTGGGAAGAAAATTAATAGGACAATCTAAGGGTTCCAGCAATACTCATCTATTCTTTCCAATAAAATATACCAGGACTGGAAGCACCAATGGAGTAATATATAAAGTGGAAACATTTGTGCTGGTGCAGAACAATGTAAGAATTTGACAAAAAAAAAAACAGCAGCAAAATGGCAGCACCGAATACGATCATCCCATAGAAAGGCCAACCGCCAACGTGCCCGGAGCACCCCCACGGGGGAAAACCAGCGTGACTGACATGAACACACGCGGAATATTAAAGCGCTCACAGCTGTCTGCAAGACTTTTTAAGTATCATAAAATATCATAGGCGCTCTCATCTCCGCCACCCCGCTCCCAAAACTAATTAGACAATAAACTGTAATCTAATTATTATTTGATTATTTCTAGTTCAACAGCGACAAAAATTGTTTCAGCTTGTTACACGAATCAACACCGAGCTCTTTGCAGAGAGCTTTATTACAGCAGGAAACGAGCCGAGCGGCCAAGGAATTCTCCCCATCCATTTTCCCTGCCGAGACGATCCGTAATTGAGAGAGACGCAAATGTCGGAGGAGCCTCAATAGGCACCATTTATATCTAAAATGGCGGCATAAGCAGCAGAGCTTTATTAGAAGGAAACTGCAAAAGCCATAAAAATACTTTTTTATTTCAAGTCATTCCACTGTGGCTTTTCAGATACACTATATTGCCAAAAGTATTGGGACGCCTGCCTTTACACGCACATGAACATTACTGGCATCCCAGTCTTAGTCCGTAGGGATCAACATTGAGTTGACCCACCCTTTGCAGCTATAACAGCTTCAACTCTTCTGGGAAGGCTGTCCGCAAGGTTTAGGAGTGTGTCTATGGGAATATTTGAACATTCTTCTAGAAGCGCATTTGTGGGGTCAGGCACTGATGTGAACAAGAAGGCCTGGGTCGCAGTCTCCGCTCTAATTCATCCCAAAGGTTTTCTATCGGGTTGACGTTGGGACTCTGTGCAGGCCAGTCATGTTCCTCCACCCCAAACTCACTCATCATGTCTTTATGGACTTTGTTTGTCATGTTGGAACAGGAAGGGGCCATCCCCAAACTGTTCCCACAAAGTTGGGGGCATGAAATTGTCCAAAATGTCTTGGTATGCTGACGCTTTAAGAGTTCCCTTCACTGGAACTAAGGAGCCAAGCCCAACCTGTGAAAAACAACCCCACACCATATTCCCCCCTCCACCAAACTTTACACTTGGCAAAATGCAGTCAGGCAAGTATCATTCTCCTGGCAACCGCCAACCCAGACACGTTCATCAGATTGCCAGACAGAGAAGCATGATTCATAACTCCAGAGAACACATCTGCACTGCTCTAAAGTCCAGTGGCGGCGTGCTTTACACCACTGCATCTAACGCTTTGCATTGCACTTTGTGATTTAAGCGTTGGATGCAGCTGCTGTGAACTCATTCCATGAAGCTCTCTATGCACTGCTGTTGTGCTAATCTGAAGGCCACATGAAGTTTGTAGCTCTTGGTGGCTTCTGCACACAGTAAGCTTCAGCATGCGCTGACCCTGCTCTATCATTTTATGTGGCCTACCACTTTGTGACAGAGTTGCTGGTGTTCCCAGGTGCTTCCACTTTGCTATGATACCACTAACAGTTAACCATGGAATATTTAGTAGCAAAAAAATTACAAGGATGGACTTATTGCATAGGTGGCAACCTATCACGGTACCACGCTTGAAATCACCTGGGCTCCTGAGAATGACCCATTCTTTCACAAATGTTTGTAAAAGCAGTCTGCATGCCTAGGTGTTGATTTTATACACTTGTGGCAATGGAGGTGATTGGACCACCTGAATCTAATAACCAAGACCATACGCCGCATGCACGCCCGTGACGTTTTTTCAGAGCCCTGTGCCATTACCGGCGGCTCGGGAGTGACGTCACGTGGCTCCCGGCCAGTAGCATAGCCGGAGTCCGCAGGCCAGGAAGGAAGATGGCTGAAGATGGATGGGGACCAAGAGGGCTTCCTGTTGGAGGTGTCACATAATGTGCTCGTTTGTGATGCATACTAGCACATTATGCATTTACTTAGCAGGGAAGAAAAAAAAAACATAAAAAAGGAAGAGTTTACTTCCTCTTTAACGGCTAACTGCATGTTTTAGACCCGGTTTCCTGTTATATCCACTTTTAGGTTATAATATGAAGCTTAGTAATATAACCATCCCCAAACCTAGACTCCCCCCCCCCTTTACCTGATTTGCACTGTACTTCTTGCTATAGCTTGTTATTTTTTTAAAACATTTTGTGCTGCCTTCATGGCTCCAAAATCAACGCCCAGAATCTATCAATTCAAAACACTACAAACCCCGTCTCCCTCCATGGCAGAAGGGCTCAGAAGAGCACATCAGCAGCAGGAAGGGGTACCGTGATTGCAGTCCCTCCAGCCCCATACTAGGGAGTTCTGTATGGAGGGGCTAGAGGTAAACAATGCATTGCACGCATGATGATGGCGGATGCAATGCTCTGCAAGCTTCATGCAAAGAAGTCCTAATTGTATGTTGATCATAGGAGCAATGTTGATGCATTTACTACTTTTTTTGAAAAGGTGGACAAAGCCTTTAATGTCATGTATTGCCCCTTTAGCATCAATGAAGACTTGATGTCTTCTGCGATAGCTGTCCATTCATCTTGGTACAAGTCCTCCGGACCCTGTAAACTCATTGGTTGTCTAAAGTGAACTCCATGTTTGAGAAGATTCTATGAAGAAGAACTCCATGTTTTGGAGATTATGATGACCACTATAGAACCCTTTTTTTCTGCTACAGTTACATGCCTTGTCATGTTGTGAAGCCCAATTTCGCCCTATGAGCCACTTCTGGGTTGATGAATGCAAATTTGGTTCCAGTATTTTCTGATAACATACAGCGTTTCTCTTGCCATCAAATTTTAGGGATACGTTTAGATGTGCAGTTAAATTAGCGATATGATGCCTTCTCACTGCTTATTCTAACTCCGTAAATGCCACACTAACATATCGCAATTGCGCCAATTGCACATGGCTGTGGGGGATTTGAGACCGGTTTCCTGTAACCTTGATTGGGTTGTGTTCAATGGTGGTACTACCTGCCAAGTGTGACAGGATTGTTAATTTAACCACCGAATGTGAAAACGCATCTGCTGCCTTTGCAGCTGGCGGGAGGGCGGTTGGGGGTTGCTAAAAATGTGGCTCAACCACATGTTTTTAATTCCCCCAAATGTAAGTCTCAACAAAGCCGAACTTCCCTGTGCTGCTGTAGCTCACATAACCCGAAACAACAGACATCCACCTGGGAAACAACGAAAAAGAAAAGGGGCGCACCGACCTTGTGCATTACCACTAAAAATATTGAAATATTAAAAAGTATACATTATACTCACAAAGCAGGTGTGAAAACCGGCGAGAAGGTGGGAGCTACACCCACCTGAGCCAGGATCAGACTCGCCGGTTGACCTTTCCCCCCCTCCCCCCCCTTTTTTTTTTTCTGGGGTGTAACAGGAAGGGGTGTGGTTGGCTCCCATTTAATCCCTGGCCTGTCCGGAGTGTGGTTCAGCAGCAACTTTTTTGGCTCTAAGGAAGGGGGTTCTCCCCTGAAACGCGTCAGCCTAGCCACAGCAGCCTCATGCGGGACACTGCATACCATTCAGCATCGTCTGGTTCCTTGGCTACCTTGGAGATCTTATGTATATTCTGTTGATGTGTGTTTATTCACACCTGCTTTGTGAGTATAATGTATGCTTTTTAATATTTTAATAAATATTTTTAGTGGTAATGCACTAGGTCGGTGCGCTCCTTTTCTTTTTCGTTGTTTCCCAGTTGGTTCCAGATACCTTTTGATCCTGAAGGGGCAGCAAGACCACAAGCTTTGTCCACTCAAGTCTGAAGTATCCCTCTTCCCTCCGTCATATTTTCACTCGAGTGCAGGAGAATTGTTCTACTTAACAGACATCCACCACCATGCTTCACAATAGAGATGGTGTGTTTCTCTTCATAGGCTTGGTTGAATCCTCTCCAAACTTAGCGTGAATGGCTGTGACCATAACATTTAATTTTGGTCTCATCAATTCATTTTGGTTCAGAGGTTATGAGCTTTCTTTAGGTTCTGTTTGTTTTTATAAGGGCGCTGTTTTGTGGCGTTGGAGCATCAAAAATGGCAAACATATGGACATAGTAGTCACCCTCAGGACTTCTAAATGAGAATAGAAGAAATCTGATCTTAGTGTAATAAAACTATAACTAAACAGGCAGGTGAAGGCCAGGATAAAAAAGACAATCACTTAGCAGGTGGACTGTGGGGTTGATTTAATAAAACTGGAGAGTGCAAAATCTGGTGCAGCTCTACATACAAAAAACCAATCAGCTTCCAGGTTTTTTTGTCAAAGGTTAATTCAACAAGCTGAAGTTAGAAACTGATTGGCTGCCATGCACATGTTCTCCTGATTTTGCGCTCTCTAGTTTTAGTAAATCAACCCCATTTGTGTTCCCAAAATTGATTTAAATATAGTAGTGATCGACCAATATCGTTTTTTTAATGCCGATACCAATATTTTGGTCATCGGATATCGGTATCGGCCGATATTTTCGGACATGTAAAAAAAAATTTTTTTTAATGTATTTTTTTTCCAAAGGTACTCCTTGTGGAGGGATCTGGGGGTCTAAAAGACCCCAAACCCCTCCTTGGCACTGGAAAGCATTCAAAACGCCAAGTTTGGCTGTTTTGAATGCTGTCAGTTTTTTTAATTCATCGCCGAATACCTGGAAGTGATGTCATGACTTCACTTCCGGGTTTTTTTACATGGAGAACTGATCAGAACCGAATGCAGCTTTGATTGGGTCTTCTTTTTGGCGGCGTTGGAGGTAGGATGCCCGGGTCTTCTACAGGAGACCCGGGCGAGCCGAGGAAAGCGGCGGGAGGGGGGGGGGGATCGTCCCTTCCCGCTCCTTGTAATGATAGCCGATTGGCTTCTGAGCCGTCGGCTATGGACACCGGTACCAGGGTAATGCCTCTAGCTGCAGGCATCACTTAAGTACATGCACTTTCCCTAAATATTAGCAATATCGGTAACCTCAGGGGCCGATTCCGATATATCGGGAAAAGTGCATCATATATATCAGTGTTGCCGATAATCGGTTGATCCCTAAAATATAGTGCTCCTGTCTGAGTGAACTGTTCCTTCACTTCAAGGTGACATTGGAGATCACTAGTGCTCATTAGCGTCAGTTCTATGTTCCCCCTCTCTCCAGATATGGTGGATCCATTTTCTTATTTTCTGCAGGAACGCATTGGGTTAAACTCTCCAACAAGTCTACACTTTCTTCTCTCCACCAAGCTGTATTGATCTCTCATTGGAATCTTATCAATCCTGGAGAAAAACTGTCCCTTCCGGCCAATCTATTCAATTTCCATCTGTTTCCTTCTCCTTCTGCGGAATTTTAATGCGCTGACAATCGCTGCAAAGTTACGAGGTTCCTTCCCCTCCGCCGGCCATAACCGCTCTGAAACACGCAAATAAAATGTTATTTCTCACCCGGGGGAGCCGCCAGCAAAGAGGGACTTTTTTTTTTTTTAGCTTGTAAACTGATAAGTCTTTTATTTGCTGAAAGATATTTTTAAAAGGCACTTTGCATGGTGTGTAGCCTCCTGCTCTGTGTCAGAGGCGGCGGCGGGGGGTTGTCAGTCTCCTCATCGCGCTGTGCTTTCTCCGGGAACACCTGAATTGTCTGCTGTGCCGGAATAAGAGGGTTCTGAGCAAAAGCAGCTCTAGGCAAGTCTATGCAAAACAGCTGCTGGTTTCCTTACCTTTTCCCTGAAAAGTCACCAAGTCCTTTCTCTGTCTCTCTTTAGGCCTCATGCACACTGGGCATATGAAGTGCTGCTTATCTGTTGGCTAATTGTATAACTTACATATACAGGGGCAGAGTGGTCTCCCTGAGCTGGATCACGTACCTAGTACATAAACTGTGCGCTTGAGCATGGGGCGCGCCGCCCCCTGGCCTGGATGTGCTGTGATTTGTCACAGCACATGCCGATCACCGGGTTCCAGCCAATGATTTGTGAAAAGATATTATATAACGATATATAATGGCCGCGCTCAACCAATGAATGAATTAATAAATAATATATAATATATTGTAGTGACTAACACCACTCAATTAAATAAAGCACATGTAACAAACAAATTGATAGTGATTAGATAAATATAAATATAAATACCAAGTGCAATAACTATTGATCAACAATCACAAATTAGGTGCAAATATATGTGTAGATGAATGAATAATAATAAAATTGATATTCAATAAATAAAAATGAAAATGATAAAAGTGCAAGAGTGACTAATAAGGTAAAGTGCAGGCAAAGTCCCAACAGTAGATAATGTTGGACCACAAATGCAGTCCAAGTAGCACTGTCCAAAAAATTGAAATATCTGAAGGGTCCTTTAATAATGCCTCTTCCGATAGTAACACCTCCACCAGCCAACTGGACCACCCGGTAAGTCAAACTGCTTACCAGAGATGGTAGACCCCCAAATTATAGGGGGTCAGTAGGAGCCTTATTACACAGATGCAGGACAGGGTATACACAATCTCCACTGTGTTATTCCAACCATAAATAAACCGTCCACCTTGGAGTCTTGAATACCAGAATGCAGAGCTCTCATAGATCATACAAACAAAAAAGAGACTCCATAGTGAAGTATATCGGTGCAATATGGTTTAATAATAGAGTAACACTTACAGTGTAGTTTCTTGATACAGACGGTAAAAGACAATACAGGCCGAAGTCCCGGGGAATGCCGCTTCCGCGTTCCGGTAATTGCGTTCCACCCGGAGCCCAGAAATTACGTGGCAACGTATTGCGTGATGCGATCAGACGTCCCGACGCATTTCGTCAGCGCGTAGCTGACGTTCTCAAGGGTCATGATTGACCACCAGCATGCAGTGATTGGCTCTGAGCTTCAACTAACACAGCTCTGTGAATGTTAACAGCACAGAGCTGTGTTCAGCAGGGCCGGCTCTCCCACTAGGCAATTTAGGCAGCCAAAATGTAAAACAATGCTCCTGCTCTCGAGTGGTGTATGATGAGGGGATAGGCTTTAAGTGGACTTAAGTAGGTATGGCTTATGGCCTTGCTGCCCCCTCAGGATCAAGGATATCCGAAACACACTGAAAGACAACAACAAGAAAAGGGTGCACCGACCAAGTGCATTAACACAAAAAGGATTTATTAAAATTAAAAAAGTATATATTATACTCACAAAACAGATGTGGGTATCACACATATCAACATGATCAACACAAGATCTCCAAGGTAGCCAAGTCATTGTGCGGTGCTGGACAGCATGCAGTGATCCGCATGAGTCTGCTAGGGCTAGGCTGACTTGTTTCGAGGGCAAACCCTCTTCCTTTAGAGCCAAGAAGTGCTGCTTCTCTTGTTGTTGTCTTTCAATTTAGGCAGCCACCTAGGGTCCACTGCTGCCTAGGGGGTGCAGCCATAGCCCACTGACTTCTTGTTTGCCTGGTGGGGGAACACAAGGTGCCATACACAGGGCTGGAGCACTGACTGACTGCAGAGAAAGCAGCAGCTGTGGAGGACATCCATCACAGCTTCTGCATAGGAGGTCAGCAGCAACCTGTGAGGAGGGCACAGGTGGGGAGGTGGAGGAGGCGGGCATGAGGTCAGCAGGGGAGGCGAAGTAGGCAGTCACAGTGGGGAGGCAGAGGAGATGGGCATGAGGTCAGCAGAAAAGGCAGAGTAGACGGGCACAGCTGGGGAGGGGGAGGATGCGGGCATGTGGTCAGGGGAGGAGGCAGGCACAGCTGGGTAGGCAGATGAGGTGGGCATGAGGTCAGCAGAGGAGATGGAGTAGGTGGTCAAAGCAGGGGAGGCAGAGGAGGCGGGCATGAGGACAGCAGAGGAGGTGGAGTAGATGGTCAAAGCTGGGGAGGCAGAGGAGGCGGGCATGAGGACAGCAGAGGAGGTGGAGTAGGTGGTCAAAGCTGGGGAGGCAGAGGAGGCACACATGAGGTCAACAGAGGAGGCAGAGTAGGTGAGCATAGCTGGGGAGACAGAGGGGGTGGGCATGAGGTCAGCGGAGAAGAACGATTTTTCTGTGCTTTTACAATTTAAATTACAAAACAACGTATTAACCAATTATATAAAATGTTTAGCATGGCTGGAGTTTTCTTCTGAATCGGGTATTTGTGGCATTATAAGATGTTCGCACTCCAAACAAACACAAAGTAACAGGGAGAGGAGCCGCAGCCAGGAGCCGCATAGAAGATGGGGGATCAGTGCGGTCATGCTGACTGGAGTGAATTACAGCGAACGAGCCTTCCAGGAATGAACACTTCATTTAATGTGTGATTACAATGCAGGCACCATCTAGTTCTCGGCACGTCGAGGTCCCCAAGTCCCTGTGATTACATGTCAGGAATATGGGTCACCGAGCAGCGCCGAGAAAAATTATAAACAAAGCAGGAGGGGTGCGCTGCTCGCTTGGCATCTCTTCTGAAGGGGGCACTCAGGGGATGTACCGCCAAACCCGCAGGTGCAATTCATCCCTGGACATGAAAGCACACAGAATGCAATGCGCCACTAAACATCTTCAGTAGATCTCTGCAATACATGCACATTTCCCCATTAAAAACTCTGTAAGCATAGAAAATTACCCATACACTAGCTGAAGTTTCATACTGGGCTTTCAAAATGAATGAAGTAAAAAGAAGTGAGAGATAAAGGATTCCCCCCCCCCCTCATTTCCAGGCAATGGAGTAGAATTATCTATGGAAATTGATTATTGGTGGAAATGCATTGATGCTTCGAACAACTAGGAAGCGCACTGGCATCATCTGAAATCTGAACAAACTTTATTGTAGAATAATATTGTGCACTCACATACAGTATGTGTCGGTTCACACTGATCCGACACGACTTCAGGCGACTAATGCCGTCGCCCGTGCACCGCGACTTCGGCACGGCTTGCAACGACTTCACATGATGGAAGTCAATGCAAGTCGCTCCGACTTTGCAAAAAAAAGGTGCAGGACTTGAGTCGCTCCTATTAGAACAGGAACCATTGCACAGCATGGACCGCTACTTGTCAGGCGACCAAGTCGCCTGACAAGTCGGAACAGTGTGAACCGGCAGTATCTCTCAAAAGTGAGTACACCCCTCACCTTTTTGTAAATATTTTATTCTATCTTTTCATGTGACAACCCTGAAGAAATTACACTTTGCTACAATGTAAAGTAGTGAGTGTACGGCTTGTACAAACAAATAACCAGGCGCTCCTGGGGTGCCTGTTGTGTGAAGGATAAGAACCGGCCAATGGGCCACGAAGGAAGTCACTATGATGCCGGCCAGTAAAGCATGGGATGGATGTGTACAGCTTGTATAACAGTGTAAATTTGCTGTCCCCTCAAAATAACTCAAGACAGCCATTATTGTCTAAACCTATTGCAACAGAAGTGAGTACACCCCTAAGTACAAATGTCCAAATTGGGCCCAAAGTGTCAATATTTTGTGTGGCCAGCACTGCCTTAACATTCTTGGGCATGGAGTTCACCAGAGCTTCACAGGTTGCCACTAGAGTCCTCCACTACTACATGATGAGATCACAGAGCTGGTGGATCTTCGAGACCTTGCGCTCCTCCACCTTCCATTTGAGGATGCCCCACAGATGCTCAATAGGGTTTAGGTCTGGAGACATGCTTGGCCAGTCCATCACCTTTACCCTTAGTTTCTTTAGCAAGGCAGTGGTCGTCTTGGAGGTGTGTTGGGGATCGTTATCATGTTGGAATACTGCCCTGAAGCCCAGTCTCCGAGGGGAGGGGATCATGCTCTGCTTCAGTATGTCACAGTACATGTTGGCATTCATGGTTCCCTCTATGAACTGTATCTCCCCAGTGGCGGCAGCACTCATGCAGCCCCAAACCATGACACTCCCACCACCATGCATGACTGTAGGCAAGACACACTTGTCTTTGTACTTCTCGCCTGGTTGCTACCACACACGCTTGACACCATCTGAACCAAAAAGGTTTATCTTGGTCTCATCAGATCACAGGACATGGTTCCAGTAATCCATGCCCTTAGTCTGCTTGTCTTCAGCAAACTGTTTGCAGGCTTTCTTGTGCATCATCTTTAGAAGAGGCTTCCTTCTGGAACGACAGCCATGCAGATCAATTTGATACAGTGTGCGGCGTATGGTCTGAGCACTGACAGGCTGACCTCCCACCCCTACAACCTCTGCAGCAATGCTGGCAGCACTCATACGTCTATTTCCCAAAGACAACCTCTGGATATGATGCTGAGCACATGCACTCAACACCTTTGGTCGACCATGGCAAGGCTTGTTCTGAGTGGAACCGGTCCTGTTAAACCCCTGTATGGTCTTGGCCACTGTGCTGCAGCTCAGTTTCAGGGTCTTGGCAATCTTCTTATAGCCTAGACCAGGGATCCTCAAACTACGGCCCTCCAGCTGTTTCGGAACTACACATCCCATGGGGCATTGTAAAACTCTGACATTCACAGACATGACTAGGCATGATGGGAATTGTAGTTCCTGAACAACTGGAGGGCCGTAGTTTGAAGACCCCTGGCCTAGACCATCTTTATGTAGAGCAACAATTCTTTTTTCAGATCCTCAGAGAGTTTTTAGCCATGAGTTGCTATGCTGAACTTCCAGTGACCAAGAGAGTGAGAGCGATAACACCAAATTTAACACACCTGCTCCCCATTCTCGCCTGAGACCTTGCAACACTAACTAGTCACATGACACCAAGGGGGTGGGTGGCTAATTGGGCCAAATATGGACATTTTCACTTAGGGGCTTACTCGCTTTTTTTGCCAGCGGTTTAGACATTAAAGCGGCGTTCTACCCTAAAAAATAAAACTTTTCACTGTCCGCTAGCTTACAGAAACCTGAAAAAGAATTGTATAGTTCAAATTTTTTTTTGTTTAACTTACCTTGTTTCTAATAAAAATATACTTACCTTCCTTCCTCTTCCTCCACTTCCTGCTTGCATTGACTCCTGGGAGATGAGCGTCATCGATCCCAGGAATCAATGTGCCTGCACCGGCCCTGCTCGTCACTGCCGGTGCAGGCCCGTCATCCCCTGCTGAACAGATTCTGGGCATGCCCAGAAGCTGTGCAGGATAACGCGCCTGCACCGGAAGTGACAAGCAGGGCATTCTAGGACTCCAACTTCACCGAAGAGGACACCGAAGAGGACGCTCCGGCTCACACCTGAGATGGCAGCGCTGGACAAGACATTTTCAAGGTAAGTATTTCTTCTAAAAGGTAAGTGAAACAGGGGACAGTTCAGAGGCTATCGTTGCTTAAATGCACTAGCCCTGACTGTCCCGGGGGTATTTTTAGCTAAAAAAAAAAATAGGGTGGAACTCCACTTTAATGGCTGTGTGTTGAGTTATTTTGAGGGGACAGCAAATTTACACTGTTATACAAGCTGTACACTCACTACTTTACATTGTAGCAAAGTGTCATTTCTTCAGTGTTGTCACATGAAAAGATAGAATAAAATATTTACAAAAATGTGAGGGGTGTACTCACTTTTGTGAGATACTGTATACATATATATATATATATGTAAAGTTCAAGAAAGAAAAATTTGACTTTCAAGATGTGTGTAATATCCTCAAATACGTATGTATCATACTCATGGTCTGCGGAGAGACCAGAGACGAGCTTACTATAACAATCATACAGGCCTATTCGATGGAGTGCTGCAGAGATGATTGTTCTTCTGGAAGGTTCTTCTCTCTCCACAGAGAAACACTGGAGATCTGTCAGAGTGACCATCGGGTTCTTAGTCCCCTCCCTGACTTATGCCTCGTACACACGCATTGATTATTGGCCGGGAATTTTCGGCCAACGTCCGATCGGCCGATTTTCGGCCGCTTGTTAGTATGATGCTTTCGACAACCGACTCCGACTTTTCGGCCGAAAATAATCTGGTGTGCAGGCTATAAAATTTTTGTTGGCCGTCAAGACAATGGCCGATTTTCCGTCAGTCAGTACAGATTTCGGCAGACAAAAATCTGATGAGCAAGACTGGGCATGCTCAGAGAAGAAAAAACACACGGAAAGTAAACCAGAACATGACATCACTTCTGAAGTAGATTTTTGTTGGCCGAGAAAATTCGTGTGCAGTCTAGGCACATTCCAACCAACACAACAACACTGGACAAAAGTTGGATGATCGGTCGGCCGACAGAGATGTATAGTAACTAAGTAGAACTACTTCACTACTGTACTTAAGTACGGAAAGGCGGTATCTGTACTTTCCTGGAGTAGAATTTTTTTCTCCTACTTCCACTTTTACTTCACTAAATTTTTTCGATGATTTCAATACTTCTACTCCGATATATTTGTTTTGTGCTGCATAGTTACTCATTACAATTATAAAAATGACCACTGCCAGAACAGTAGATGGCAGGTTTCATGAAGCTCAAAACATGTGTATTATCCGCGCATACGAAAATAAATGCTACTGTATGTATAAATAAAAGCTGCATTTGAAATAATAAAAAACAATATGATGTTCAAACTTTTGACTTCTTTCTTTAATAACTACATAACACAGTACTTGTACTTTTACTTTCAGTACTTGAGTAGCACAATTTTAAAAAAAAACTACTTGCAATACTAAGTACAAAAAATGTTGAATACTTTAGTACTTCTACTCAAGTCACTTTTTGATCGAGCACTTCCACTTCTACTCAAGTCACTTTTTGATCGAGCACTTGTACTTTTACTCAAGTATGGGTTTCGAGTACTTTATACAACTCTGTCGGCCGATAATCGTTGCGTGTGTACGAGGCATAAGACCCTTCTCCCCCGATTGCTCAGTTTGGCCAGACGCCTGCTCTAGGAAGAGTCCTGGTGGTTCCAAACTTCTTCCATTTACAGATGATGGAGGCCACTGTGCTCTTTGGGACCTTCAATGCTTCAGAAATGTTTCTGTACCCTTCCCCAGATCTGTGCCTCCATACAATCCTGTCTCGGTGGTCTACAGACAATTCCTTGGACTTCATGGCTTGATTTGTGCTCTGACATGCACTGTTTACTCTGACTGGGGACCTTATATAGACAGATGTGTGCCCTTCCAAATCATGTCTAATCAAGTGGACTTCAATCAAGTTGTAGAAACATCTCAAGGATCATCAGTAGAAACAGGAGCTCATTTTGATGTCATGGCTAAGGCTGTGAATACATAACAAAATGTAGAAAAAGTGAAGCACTGTGAATATTTTTTTTTACTTATTTTTTGATTGTGGTGACACATACAACAGATGTTTTCTTTTTATGATGTCATTTTGGAACTTTTTTGTTTTAATAGAATTTGGCTCACTTTGCGTCAGTCGTTTTAAATTTGTATTGCACTTTATTTTTGCACTTAGCGCACTTTATATTGTATATTGCACATTTATGAATTGATGATATTATGATATTCATGATGTTTTATTAGCATGTTACACGTATGGTATATGATTTAGGTTGTTTATTCAGACTTTGATTGAGCATACTTTAGGTACGTGGATCAGCGCTGCTTACTAAAACAATCCCTCATTGGCCTAAATTTGCAGTCGTACAGTGTGAAATTTTCATCTCAGCATTTTGAAATCGATAGGCCCCTTTCACACGGGCTTTCCGATCAGGTCCCTGTCAGTTTGTCAGGCAGACCTTATCGGATGCTCCATGGACCCCTATGAGATGTCCCCTGACACCCGCTGCTATCCGATCCGATCTGATCCTGTCCGTGAAATCTGGACAGATGGAATCCCTATTTTCCATCCATCTGGAGGATCAGATGAAGACAGACCGTCTATCTCCCATAGAGGAAAGCGGGGATCTGACAGGTCTCTCTCTGCACACAGACCTATCATCCGCCTGCTCAGTGGGGATCCGCGGATCGATCCCTGCTGAGCAAAACGGAGTCAACCGGGCAGAAAGCTCGGGTGAAAGGGGCCATAGATGTGGCACTGCCTGCCAAACCTGCCCTTTGAGGTCAATAGAACCATACTGCAACCGTGTGCCATGGAGTGGCAGTTCAATGTAAAATCCCCATTGGGACTAAAACAAAAAACCGACAATTAGAAGGTGGCAGTATCATCTCCTGAATGCCTGTAAGGCCCCATTCACACTTGTACGACCTGAAAATCACATGACTTTGACGAGACTTGAAGCAGGGCCATCTTACCGAATGGGCACGCTGGGCAGTTGCTCGGGGGGCCCCACCTGCTTAGTGACCCAGCTTCAGCCAAGCATTAGTCCTGATTTCGTGTGCATCCCATCGTCGAACTTTACAGGTGGCAAGCGCCTGTCAGTCCTGCGCTGCTGTCAGGCTACTTGGGCCGTGGTGGGGAATGCCTGTCTACCTCCAAGGGAACAGGCGCAGGACAGTCCAGTCTGACTCCCGTCCATGTGTGTGTTCACCGGACCCAGCTGCTGAACTTGGAAGCTGTCATTAGCCTGGCACTGCTGTACCAATAAATATCGCCTTATCCATAATTTGCATTTTTATTCTCGTGGGTGATTGTGTAGGCGGGGCCCCAGTGCACTCCATTGCCCGGGGCCCTTTAGCCCTCTTAAGATGGCACTGACTTGAAGCAACGCCTGTGTAAACTTGGTCTATGGACCTCAAGTCTCCTCAAATTCGTAACCAAGTAATGCAGGGACTACTTTGGAGTTGCACAGATATGAATGGTACTCATTGGAAACCATGGGGTACGACTTGTCATGCGACTTTGCGGTCCCAAGTCTTAGTCACACAAGCGTGAAAGGGGCCTTAACCACCACTGATTTATATTTCATAGGGATGGTATTTGCCTGCCGCCCATGTGAATGAGCCCTAAGCAGTGGTGCATTTTAGTTTTGTGCTGCCCTAGGCAAGACTAAAATCGGGCGCCCCCCTCCCCCTCTCATGTAAATGTGCCCCACTGCTTCCTTTTTAATTGATGTTACTCCCTCCAAAATCAAAGGACTACAAGTCCCAGCATGAACCCCTGAGATCTCATGAGAGGGGGGGGGGGGGGGTGAGAGGGGGTGGGAGAGAGAGAGGGGGGTGGGTGAGGGAGGGAGAGAGAGGGAGGGGGGATGAGAGAGAGAGAGGGGTGAGAAAGAGGGGGACGAGAAATAGAGAGGGTGAGTTGAGAGAGAGGATTAGAGACAGAGAGAGAGGGGGGATGAGAGGGGGGATGAGAGGGGGGGATGAGCGAGAGAGAGGGGGGGTGAGCGAGAGAGGGGGATGAGAGAGGGGGGATGTGAGGGAGAGAGAGGGGGGATGAGAGAGAGGGGGGTGAGGGAGAGATAGAGGGGGATGTGAGGGAGATAGAGGGAGGTGAGAGAGAGAGGAGGTGAGAGAGAGAGGGGGTGAGAGAGAGAGAGAGGGAGGTGAGAGAGAGAGGGAGGTGAGAGAGAGAGGGGGTGAGAGAGAGAGGGGGTGAGAGTGAGAGAGGGGGTGAGAGAGAGAGAGAGAGGGGGTGAGAGAGATAAAGAAGGTGACAGAGAAAGAGAGGGGGAGTGAGAGAGGCAGCTCTAGCAATCAGTGGCCAATAGAGTCTAAGGTGGAGGGGGGCTTTTTTGACGCCCCCCTGCAAAGTGCCGCCCTAGGCCTGGGCCTTGTCGGCCTTGGCCAAAATACAGCACTGGCCCTAAGGGAATTTCTCCAGCCACAATGTATATGGCAATGAGTCTTCTAGATCACGTGCATAGCAATAACCCTAAACACTCCGCCCTAACCCCACAATCACCCATATCCAAATATTACTCTGGTGCAGAATATATAATCCCTGATGGAATATATAAATGGCGGATCGGCTCAGTAATATATCAGCACCGAGAGTTTTGGTACAGGAATGCCGAATTCAGGAACGATTGTTGCAATGAGCCGTTACATTTTCCTTGATGTTGCTTTGAGGCCTAACGATGACTTGATCAGGAAATTTGTGTCTGGGGGAATTGCAGGTCGGCTTCGTTTTATTTTAGGCTAATACTTGTCGTTGCACGCAAGGTGTTGCAATTATCCCAACGTGTGAATGAGACAGCTTTAGAGGGCTGAGGAATTAGGGTGCAATATTCGCCGGCAGAGCCTGGGATCACTCCGTAAAGCTCCAGGAAATTAAAACCAGGCTGCCTGCTCTCTGCCATAAAAAAACTCAGCGCGCAATCATACTTTCCAGCCGGTGAAATTTATTGGAGGGATATGGAGAGGGTGGTCGGTAAGTGTCCCTGGAGCTCAATAGTCATGAATTTAAAATAATATTATTAATGCAGAGACTCCCAATGTTCTATGGATTGAGGCTCGGTGACCGCAAATATAAAGTTTGTCATGGGGATATTTTGCTTTGCCGCATCCATTGTTCACATTAAGGTTGTCGGGAAATGGGAAAGAGAAAAAGGGGGCTCTCCGCAAAGGCTTATTGATGTTTTCATACTTGAACATTTAATAATCTCATTAAAGCATTGAAAAACTATGTAAAAGAGTGATATTTACTAGCAACTGGGACGCAAGTTGCTGCTGGGAGGAGACAGCGAGGGTTGCCGTCGGACAAGTTAGTATGCAGGCTGGCCAACGAGAGTCTAAACCTACCGATACTAAACATGTACTCCATAGTGCTCCATCATCCCACTCCTTCTGCCAATGATCCTGGAACCTCCAACTTGTAATGGTAGAGAGCAGGGGCAGACTGGCAACCTTTGGCCCAGGGGGCAAGTAAAAACCAGAGGCCCATTGTGCAGTGACTCGGCCCCCCCCCCCCCTACTCTCCCTCTTCCCATTCAACCCCTGACCCCCATTCCAGGCTGAAGCCCTGCTCCAGGTACTCTCTTCTCACTGGCTGAATCCAGGTTCCCAACCTGGCCAGCAGGGGGCCTTTGAGGGGAGCTTGGACAGCTTGGTTGGGGCTGGCCAGGGGAGGAGAGTCTCCAGTGGGGCATGGAACCAGCCTCCGTTTAGACAGAGTTTACACCATCCATGCTGGGGAGGGAAGCCTGCGCTCTGTCCTTGTCTTCAACCCGCACTTAGGAACCAGGAATCCTTTAGCCATGTCTGTGGCAGAAGCGGTGCAGCCTTTTTACAGGACATCAGAGCGGCCCAGGGGGCAATTGCCCCCCTGCCCCCTGGCCCAGTCCTCCCCTGGTAGAGAGAGATTCCCAGACACACCCTCTGCACCCTCCTTGCAGTCTCCCACAGACAGAAATCCTCATACTTTATCCACTTTAAGACCAGAAGGATTTGCCCCCTTCCTGACCTGGCCCTATT
Organism: Pelophylax lessonae; assembly: GCF_965119305.1. Taxonomy (NCBI): domain Eukaryota; kingdom Metazoa; phylum Chordata; class Amphibia; order Anura; family Ranidae; genus Pelophylax; species Pelophylax lessonae. The sequence goes on along the minus strand of NC_138780.1, from coordinate 183,631,216 downwards.
TTGCGATTCGGCACTGTGTTACCGTACTTTAATGGACAATTGTGCGGTAGCGTGACGCTGTACCCAAATAAATTAATAAAACAATAATTGATGTCCTTTTTTTCCCACAAATAGAACTTTCTTTTGGCGGTATTTGATCACCTGTGCGATTTTTTATTTTTTACGCTATAAACAAAAAAAGAGCGACAATTTTGAAAAAAAAAAAAAAAAAAACAATATTTTTCACATTCTGCTATATGACATTCCCCCAAAAAAATAAAATAAAAAAATAATTTTTTTTAACATTTTAGGCCAATTTGTTTTCTGCTACATATTTTTGGTAAAAATAAAAATCGCAATAAGTGTATTTTGATTGATTTGCGCAAAAATTATCGCGTCTACAAACTACGGGAAAGATTTATGTCATTTTTATGTTTTTTTGTTTTTTTTTACTAGAAATGGCGGCGATCTGCGATTTTTTGCGGGACTGCAACATTGCGGCGGATAGATCAGACCCCTGACTGACAGTGCTAAAAATATGCACTGTTACTGTTATGACACTGGCAGGGAAGGGGTTAACACAGTGGGTGATTAAGGGGTTAAATGTGTACCTAGGGGCGTGTTTCTAACTGAATGGGGGCGGGGCTTGTGAAATGATCACAGAGACCTGTGATCTTATATAAAAGGATCACAGGCGCTCTGTGATCATTTCAGAGAGAAGAACGGTCAGCTGTGTTTACAACAGCAGACCGTTCTTCTCTCTCAGTGGGGAGCGATCGCAGGTGTCAGGCGGGGGTGGAAGTGCGCTGCCCCCTAGCTGCAGGCGCACGACCAATGTATACCTACGTCGGTTTGCGCAGGAGGGCCGCCCTGCCGCAGTATAACTGCGGCGGGCGGTCGGGAAGCGGTTAAGGTGTCGGAACTAAGGGGTTTCTCAAAACCCCTAAACAGCCCCAATGGGGATATAGGAAGCAGAAAGATGAAGGACACAGATTGAGTAAGCATAACCACCCACTGCATAGGCCTAAGAACCTTCACGGTCCCAGAGCAAGAAATCATGAAGGGTCCTCCTGACCACTGAGGCCCTTTCCATTGGTGCCAGGGCCCTTCCCATCCTTTTTACACACATGAAGGTGCATGACAATGTCAAAACACATTTATTGCAATGGGTGCCGTCGCAATCAATGCAACTCAAGTCGCAGCGACAGAAAAAAATGGTTCCTGCACTACTTTTCTGTGACTTTGGTGTGATTTGAGTGCTATAGGCTGCAAAGTTCTATAACAAAAGTCGTAAGGAAGTTGCATCAAGTCAAATGCCTTTGCGATCGCCTTGGGGTTCTGCAGTGGGACCCTTTGGCAAGTCCTGTAGCAGGTCCCCTTCCTCCCACGGTGGCAGAATGCCAGGGCTCAGTCGCAATTGTGACCTTTGTGACCCTGGTAGTTCCAACGCAGGCCCATTGCACATGTGAGCAGGGCTGTGAATTATGGCTACAATGGACCACAGAGAACTAACTGAGTGGAAATTTTACCTTTAGGACCTTAGCAATTCACTGATTGGTTCTCCTTTTAGAATTTTCCATTAGTGATGATCAGAAATTACACCCTTTGGTGATGCAGTAGAACATTAAAGTGCACGTCTATCATTGGATAAGAAAACATACTTAGAATCCTCATCCGGCACACAACATCAAATATCTAACAAATTTGATTGTGAGAATGATGGAGCCTCATCAATGTCGATCTTGTCATGACATATTCCTTTATTTCAGAACAGCCGAATTGGGTGTTTTAATGGAAATACCGCACCACCACAGTGAGCCTAGTGCTTGGCTTGTGGTTACGGCATGGTCCGATTTACTTGAGGCTACGTTTGACAGCAATACTGCCTGCCAAATATGACAGGGGAGGGGGTGGGAGTAACTTTTGCCTTGCGGCAATGCAAAGTATCACGGCCTTTAAAGGATAATAGGTGGGGATGCGCTAAACCCACGCATCAGATCCACCATGGCCTATAATGACCATGGCCCATCGCGTATAACATAACTTTTATTAACCAGATATATGAATTAGTATAATTAGAAGAGTATATTTACAAAGAAGTCAGTAGACTGCCAAGTATTGTATGTGGCCATATTTATAGGAAAGTTTGGGATTTGGTGCAGTGATATCACACAATATTTTTGGAGGTCGGATACAACTACCTCCAAGTAAAAGGGATCTCAAAAACATAAAATATAATGTACCTAACTATATTGGCGGAGGAACATTTGGGGAAAAGTCTTGACTAGTCCTCTCTGGCTGCAGGCTTCGTCTAATGCTGAAGGTTCCTGGGGCTACTTAGGAGCTTATCTGCCTGCTTGAAGCCGAACACGTCACAGTACCAGTACCAGCCTGGTAACAATGTTATTCAATACCAAAGCTACACCGCCGATACACCAATATCTCCTATTGGTTACTGCACCACCGTCCAGCTTACCCCAAGTAGATAAGTGCTCATATCCAATGAAAAAAATAATGAAGTAAAAACCCTCAACATAACATGTCCCCCCTCTATACGAGGCTTCATCAGGATATGTGATATTGTGTCAAACAGAGCAATGGGGAAAGTATCTTGGCCACAGCATGTGTACACCCCCATCCAACTGCCCTGCAGCTAAAGGAGATGCAGTTGGGGGTAAGTAAAAACATTACCAACATTAAATTGTATTGAATACAAATATGTTGGTGTACTCACAAAGGTTGTAGGAAACAAGCCCATCAAACAGATGGTCCCAGACAACTCCAGCCGCAAAGCACAGGCATCTATCCAATATGGCACGGTTAAATTGCTAACGTGTTTCAGGGGTTGTGCCCCCTTCCTCTGAGAAAAGCACTGGCATCTATCCAAACTTGACAAGGTTGAAAGGCTAACGTGTTTCAGGGTCGTGCTCCCTTCCTCTGAGGAAAACACAGGCATCTATCCAAACATGGCACAGGTTGGAAGGCTAATGCACTTTTGGTGTCGTGCCCTCTTCCTCAGAGGAAAACATGTTAGCCTTTCAACCATGCCATGTTTGGATAGACGCCTGTGCCTTGCAGCTGGAGTTTTTGATGCGCTTGTTTCTTACAACCTTTGTGAGTACACTAACATATTTCTATTCAATATAATTTAAATAATTTTATAATTTAAAGGAGAAGTACAGCCAAAGCTTGTTTGGCTGTACTTCTCCTGTGAATCACAGGAGTCCAGTGCGTTTTGCATTCCTGAGACCCGTTTTCAGCTGACAGTGAGCTGATGCCTACTGTCAGCTGATGTCACAGAGCCAGTCCAGGCTCGGGAAAGATCATGACCATATGGTTCGCCCACATACCTGGACCTGCTCCCATCTCAGCGAGCCACTGAGAGCCTGAGCCGGTCGCTCTCGCCCCCTCCACAACCCAGCACTCCAGTAAGATGGGGTCAGAGCAGAGAGTGGTGACTGACAGTTATCAGCTCTCTGCTCAGGAAGCTCTAAGAACGAAGCGATTGGCGTTATTTAATCGCTCTGTTCTCAGTGTTAGAGCGGGTGGGGGACAGATGCAGCATCGGACCAATCCTGCATCCACCTAGATAAGTATGATTCTGAAAAAAAAAAAAAAACATACTTCTCTTTCAATGGTGGTCTCTACAGTTTGTTGAAGATTTCCCTATCTGAGGAGGGCTGCATCGAGCAAAGCATTACAGTGACACCACTGGATGCCTGGCTGCTTGAACGCTGTAGTGTTTTTCTCATATACCGTATATGCAAGTAAAAACTTTGCCCAACCACCTAGTTTTGCCTTATTCCAAAATGGATTAAATTCATTTTTCTCCTCAAAATTTTACCAACAATACCCCATAATGACAAAGGGAATGAATTTTGTTTGAAATCTTTGCAAATGTATTAAAAATAAAACAAATCCCATGTAGATAAGTATTCACAGGCTTTGCTCACTACTTTGATGAAGCACCTTTGGCACCAATTACAGCTTCAAGTCTTGTTGAGTATGATGCTACAACCATGGCACGCCTATTTTTGGGCAGTTTCTCCCATTCTTCTTTGCAGGACCTCTCAAGCTCCATCAGGTTGGATGGAGAGTGTCGGTGCACAGCCATGTTCAGATCTCTCCAGAGATGTTCAAATCGGTTTCAAGTCTGGGCTCTTGCTGGGCCACTCAAGGACATTCACAGAGTTGTCCCGTAGCCACTCCTTTGTTATCTTGACTCTGTGCTTAGGGTCGTTGTCCTGTTGAAAGATGAACCTTCACCCCAGTCTGAGGTCCAGAGCACTCTGGAGGAGGTTTTCTTCAAGGATATCTCTGTACATTGCTGCAATCATTTTTCCCTTGATCCCGACCAGGGGAGGACTGGCAGCCTTGGGCCTGGGGGGCAAGTCCAGTCAAGTGGCCCATTGAACCACCGAGCTCACCATCTATGCCCACCTGGTTTATAACGGATATTGATGTTATAAAGCAAGACAAATATGATACAATGTGGTAACATAATTTAATGTTAATAGCAACAAAGGAGGTTTAACAAAAATAATGCATCAATGCAGCCTCACCAGTGCCCATCAGTCCAGCCTCATCAGTGCCCATTAATGCAGCCTCACCAGTGCCCATCAGTCCAGCCTCATCAGTGCCCATTAATGCAGCCTCACCTGTGCCCATCAAGGCATCCTGATCATTGCCCATCAATGCAACCTGACCAGTGCCCATCAATGCAACCTGACCAGTGCCCATCAATGCAGCCTGATCAGTGCCCATCAATGCAACCTGACCAGTGCCCATCAATTCAGCCTCACCAGTGTCCATCAATGCAGCCTCTCTAGTGCCCATAAATGCAGCCTCACCAGTGCAGCCTTATCAGTTGCCATCAATGCAGCCTGATCAGTACCCATCAATGCAGCCTCACCAGTGCCCATCAATGCAACCTGATCAGTGTCCATCAGCTCAGCCTCATCAGTGAAAGAAGATTATTGGTGAACCCAACAAAAACTGCGCAAAATGAATGTGATGTATAAATAAATAAACACTACTCATATCCATAAATGTGTTTAGGGTGAAATTGCTTCCACTCTGCGAGCTGCAAAATCAACGTGAATAACGTGACAAATGAAAAAGTGAAAAAATGTGGCGCTCAACAGTTTGATAAAACACAAATTAAATTATTCCAATGTGCAAATGTTCGTGCAAAAAAACTGTTTCTAGTGTCCAAAAAAAAAAAAGGGTTAAGCAAACAGCCAATGATGGAAACACAGACTTGATAGGAGTGAATCTCAAAAAAGCCTCCACCTCCACACGATCACCCAGTGAAATGTATAGGTACCGCTTACCAGAACCACTGGACCCCTTAGTTATAGGGGGTCAAACATGCTTATTGATCCATATCAGATCCGACCTTGCACATCCCCCTCTCACACAGGCGAGATAGGAGCCGCCGCTCCACGCCTGCGTTCCTTAGACCCTTAGATTGGGAACGTGAGACTGTAAACTTCCGGGTCTAAGGAACGCAGGCGTGGAGCTGGGTCTCCTATCCCCAGCAAACTGAAAATGATCCTTTGATGAGTAATACTGCACCATGAGAGCCTGTTTGTCATTTCTCTCCATCTATGACTTGGTTCTTTAATGCTCCATCGATTTGGCTACACACTGTCGCCTGTGTGAGAGGGGGATGTGCAAGGTCGGATCTGATGTGGATCAATAAGCGTGTTTGACCCCCTATAACTAAGGGGTCCAGTGGTTCTGGTAAGCGGTACCTATACATTTCACTGGGTGATCGTGTGTAGGTGGAGGCTTTTTTGAGATTCACTCCTATCAAGTCTGTGTTTCCATCATTGGCTGTTTGCTTAACCCTTTTTTTTTTTTGGACACTAGAAACTGTTTTTTTGCACGAACGTTTGCACATTGGAATAATTTATTTTGTGTTTTATCAAGCTGTTGAGAGCCACATTTTTTCACTTTTTCAGCCTCATCAGTGTCCACCAGTGCAGCCTCATCAGTTTCCATCCATGCAGCCTCATCAGTCCCCATCAACGCAGCACCACCAGTGTCCATCAGTGCAGCCTCATCAGTGCAGCCTGATCATTGCCCATCAATGCAGCCTCACCAGTGCATATAAGCTCAGCCTCATCAGTGCAGCTTGATCAGTGCCACCTATCAGTGTCCATCATTGCCACCTACTAGTGCTGCATATCAATCCAGCTTATTTATTGCTCCTGATCAGTGCTTACCATTGCAGCCACATTCTCTGCCCTGCTGACCCCGTCCTATGTCCCACTGACCCCCATCCTCTGCCCTCATGTCCCAGGGTCTGATAAGGAAGCCGCAGCCATTCATTGTGAACAGCTGTGGCTTCCTCATCAGACCCTGAGACAAGAACAGTATACTGTGGCTGGGGTGGGATACATTTAGATGGGGGTGCCCGATTTAAATCTTGCCTAGGGTAGCACAAAAATAAAATACACCACTGGACACTGATGCAGTAGTGACTAGTGGCAGTCATTAACCCCTTTGTGCTGCATTAGTTGTACCAGTGTCAGTGTTTATTAACCATTTCATGCTGCACAATACAGGGGTTAATTAACACTGACACTGGTGCCACTGTCACTAATGCAGCACAAAGGGGTTAATTAACTGTCACTGGTCACTAATGCATTAGTGGCCATTGGCAGTACATTAACCCCCTCCATGCTGCATTTTACAAACAGCATTGTAAATTAACTCCTCGCCTCAATGAGTTAATCACTTGAGCCATTTCACACATCTACAACACTGACATAACATTGCCTTATGTAAGGTGTATTATCAGCCTGAGCAGCCTCTGAAAACTCACTATTCCACAGGGCTTCACTGGGCTGGCTCCTCGCAGTTCCTTGCAGAAGCACTCTCCTCCGTCCTTTCTTCCCGCCTCCTGGCCTCTGGATGACATCACACTCGGCCGGGACTAGAAAGCATCTGTCGGGTGGAGATCACTCCGCCTGACAGGGAAGTGACTGGACTCACCAGTCAAAAAGGCCACTCGCTCCGCACCGATTCCACCCCTGCAGACAGGCATGACACCCGCCGGCCGCCGCTACATTATAGTATACTTGCAGAGCTGCAGCAGAGCAGTGATGCTCCGCAAGTATAACACAATGTAGCGGCGGCCGGCGGGTGTCCTGCCTGTCTGCAGGGGTGGAATCGGTGCGGAGCGAGTGGCCTTTTTAGGAAGCATCAGAGCGGCCTGGAGGGCAATCGCCTCCCTGCCTCCCGGCCCAGTCCGCCTCTGATACCGACTAGTCTCATAGTTCCTGTTGCTGAAAAACATCCTCACAGCATGATGCTGCCACCACCACCATGCTTCACTGTAGGGGATGGTATTTTCCAGGTGATGAGCGGTGCCTGATTTCCTCAAGACATGATGCTTGCCATTCAGGAAAAGGTTTCAATCTTTGTTTCATCAGACCAGAGAATTTTTTTTCTTATGGTCAGAGTCCTTCAGGTGCCTTTTGGCAGACTCCAGATGGTCTGTCATGTTAAAATTGGCCAAAAATTTCATATAAAAAAAAGTGAAAAATATTGTTATTTTTGCAAAATTTACGCTCTTTTTTTGTTTATAGCGCATGATCAAAAAATCGCACAGGTGATCAAATACCACCAAAAGAAAGCTCTGTTTGTGGGAAAAAAAGGACGTTTAAATTCGTTTAGGTACAGTGTCGCACGACCGCGCAATTGTCCGTTAAAGTCACGGAGTGCCGAATCGCAAAATAGGCCCTGGTCAGGAAGGGGGTAAAATCTTCCGGGGCTTAAGTGGTTAAAGATTACAAAAAATACAAAACAAATTCTTCTGCTTCAATATAGACACAATGAGACAGTATGATTTGGCCAAAGTATCAGAATTCGATATTTCCCTTGAAAATAATGGAAAGCATAAATTTTCTCCTTTTATAAATAGGCCTTAGAATTAGGAATAAACACAGTTCTCCTGATGTACCCGGCCTGTTAGGTCCCGGCGCCCAGATGTCTCAAAATGATGCTGATTTCAGACATTCTCTCTCAGTGAAACCTCCATGGAAAGATCCATGTTAAAACAAACCCTTCCCAGCTCCAAAAGGTTGCGCGTTCGCCGTTTATTTATCTACTGAGAGACTTTGTGTCTGTAACCTGACATGCGTCCATGTGTCTCCCACACGTCTCCACTAAATGCAAAGTAATGGCATCTCTGGTGAGAGCTGAGCATACGGTGAACTGTCAGCGCTGCCATCACTGCGCATTCCGCAGACCGCGGCGTCAAAGAGACCATTTTATTCCCCATGTATGAGGTGGGGATGAGGAACTTTCTGCTGCTTCACACCTTCCAAAATTAAATCAATGTTCACCATTCTGTCGAAGAACTGCCAATGAATGCAACAGTTTTGTCTGTACATTCAACATCGTGCCCTGCACTGTCACCCGCAATCAGCATAGAAGGGTGCATGGCCAATGGCGGCACCATATAATTAACAGATTGCGGACCACCCTATAGTACAATTACTGCTACAGGATGGCCATACTGCGCATGATCTGATATACAGTGAGTACACCCCTCACATTTTTGTAAATATTTTATTCTATCTTTTCATGTGACAACACTGAAGAAATGACACTTTGCTACAATGTAAAGTAGTGAGTGTACAGCTTGTATAACAGTGTAAATTTCCTGTCCCCTCAAAATAACTCCACACACAGCCATTAATGTCTAAACCACTGGCAACAAAAGTGAGTACACCCCTAAGTGAAAATGTCCAAATTGGGCCCAATTAGCCATTTTCTCTCCCCGGTGTCATGTGACTCGTTATTATTACAAGGTCTCAGGTGTGAATGGGGAGCAGGTGTGTTAAATTTGGTGTTATCGCTCTCACTCTCTCATACTGGTCACTGGAAGTTCAACATGGCACATCATGGCAAAGAACTCTCTGAGGATCAGAAAAAAGGAATTGTTGCTCTACATAAAGATGGCCTAGGCTTTAAGAAGATTGCCAAGACCCTGAACTTAGCTGAATATATATATATATATATATATATATATATATATATATATACACACACACACACACACACACACACACACATACACACATCATCCTGCACTGCCGGGTATCAGGCGCGAGTGCGTGCTGGCGGCGGCTTGCTCCTACTGTGATTCCACGTGACGGCAATTGATCAGCGGGTCCGGCTGATCAGTGACAGTGCATACTTTTAACCGGTTGCCGACCGCCTGCCGCCTTTTTACTGCGGCAGTGCGGCTCTCCTGCGCGAAACGACGTAGTTCTACGTCGTTCGCGCACCTGCAGCTAGGGGGCGTCACGCTCCCGCCCCCACTTGGCAGCAGGGACTCCGATGCATGGGGCAGGTGGCTCCGATTGCCACCTGACACCCGTGATCGCTCCCCACTGAGAGAGATGTTGTAAACATGGCTGACCGTTCTCCTCCCTGGAATGATCACAGAGCCCATGTGATCCTTCTTTAAAGGATCACAGGTCTCTATGGTCATTTCACATGACATACAGTTAGAATCACTCCCCTAGGTACACATTTAACCCCTTGATCACCCACTGTCTTAACCCATTCCCAGCAAGTGTCATTATTACAGTAACAGTGCATTTTTTTGTACTGTAGTAATGTCACTGGTCCCCCCAAAAGTGTCAAAAATGTCAGTTAGGGGTCTGATCTGTGTGCCGCAATGTCGCAGTCCCGCTAAAAATAGCAGATCTCCACCATTACTAGTAAAAAAAAAATTTTTATTTTTTTTTTTGAGAATGTTGTATAGCAGAAAGTGAAAAATTCATGACCAGGCCATTTTTTTTGCAATACAGCACTGCGTTACTTTAACTGACTTTTCTGCGGTCGTGCGACGCTTTACCCAAATAAAATGTATGTTCTTTTACCCCACAAATAGAGCTTTCTTTGGGGGGTATTTGATCACCTGTGCAATTTTTATTTTGTGCGCTATATACAAAAGAAAAACAAAATATAAAATATATATATATATACAGTGGGTACGGAAAGTATTCAGACCCCCCTTAAATTTTTCACTCTTTGTTATATTGCAGCCATTTGCTAAAATCATTTAAGTTCATTCTTCTTCCTCATGAATGTACACATAGCACCCCATACTGACAGAAAAACACAGAATTGTTGACATTGTTGCAGATTTATTAAAAAAGAAAAACTGAAATATCACATGGTCCTAAGTATTCAGACCCTTTGCTCAGTATTTAGTAGAAGCCCCCTTTTGATCTAATACAGCCAGGAGTCTTTTTGGGAAAGATGCAACAAGTCTTTCACACCTGGATTTGGGGATCCTCTGCCATTCCTCCTTGCAGATCCTCTCCAGTTCTGTCAGGTTGGATGGTAAACGTTGGTGGACAGCCATTTTTAGGTCTCTCCAGAGATGCTCAATTGGGTTTAAGTCAGGGCTCTGGCTGGGCCATTCAAGAACAGTCACGGAGTTGTTGTGAAGCCACTCCTTCGTTATTTTAGCTGTGTGCTTAGGGTCATTGTCTTGTTGGAAGGTAAACCTTCGGCCCAGTCTGAGGTCCAGAGCACTCTGGAGAAGGTTTTTTCCAGGATATCCCTGTACGTGGCCGTATTCATCTTTCCCTCGATTGCAACCAGTCGTCCTGTCCCTGCAGCAGAAAAACACCCCCACAGCATGATGCTGCCACCACCATGCTTCACTGTTGGGACTGTATTGGACAGGTGATGAGCAGTGCCTGGTTTTCTCCACACATACCGCTTAGAATTAAGGCCAAAAAGTTATATTTTGGTCTCATCAGACCAGAGAATCTTATTTCTCACCATCTTGGAGTCCTTCAGGTGTTTTTTAGCAAACTCCATGCGGACTTTCATGTGTCTTACACTGAGGAGAGGCTTCCGTTGGGCCACTCTGCCATAAAGCCCTGACTGGTGGAGGGCTGCAGTGATGGTTGACTTTCTACAACTTTCTCCCATCTCCTGACTGCATCTCTGGAGCTCAGCCACAGTGATCTTTGGGTTCTTCTTTACCTCTCTCACCAAGGCTCTTCTCCCCTGATAGCTCAGTTTGGCCGGACGGCCAGCTCTAGGAAGGGTTCTGGTCGTCCCAAACGTCTTCCATTTGAGGATTATGGAGGCCACTGTGCTCTTAGGAACCTTAAGTGCAGCAGAAATCTTTTTGTAACCTTGGCCAGATCTGTGCCTTGCCACAATTCTGTCTCTGAGCTCTTCAGGCAGTTCCTTTGACCTCATGATTCTCATTTGCTCTGACATGCATTGTGATCTGGAAGGTCTTATATAGACAGGTGTGTGGCTTTCCTAATCAAGTCCAATCAGTATAATCAAACACAGCTGGACTCAAATGAAGGTGTAGAACCATCTCAAGGATGATCAGAAGAAATGGAAAGCACCTGAGTTAAATATATGAGTGTCACAGCAAAGGGTCTGAATACTTAGGACCATGTGATATTTCAGTTTTTCTTTTTTAATAAATCTGCAACAATGTCAACAATTCTGTGTTTTTCTGTCAGTATGGGGTGCTATGTGTACATTCATGAGGAAGAAGAATGAACCTAAATGATTTTAGCAAATGGCTGCAATATAACAAAGAGTGAAAAATTTAAGGGGGGTCTGAATACTTTCCGTACCCACTGTATATATTATTATATAGGATTTATATAGTGCCGATAGTTTACGCAGCGCTTTACAACTTGAGGGTAGACAGTACAAATACAATACACTTTAATACAGTAGGAATCAGAGGGCCCTGCTCGTGTTTATATATATATATATATATATACACACTGCCAAAAAAAAGATCTAAATTTTAAAAAGTCCAATAACAATTCATATTCTAAAGGTCTACAAAAATCTATATTTTTTTTCATCCAAATTGCTCATAAAAGGGAAAAAAGAATATACATAATTAGAAACATCTTTGTTAACGAAAGCCACAGTGAAAGAAAAAAATGGATGCTTGTACCACTGATCTTATTTATAACGGGTAGTAAAATAAAATACATATAGTATCGGTAGTAGTTTAAGTAGTAGACATCAGAAAAAAAAAATGCTTATAGCACTTCAATAACCTTAAGCTGCGTATGGGGTTTTTCACTGTCAGGGCAGTGAGGATGTGGAACTCTCTTCCACAATCAGTGGTGTCAAATAGGAAGTATTTGGATAGTTTTAATAGACTCTTGGACGTGCATTTTAGTGAGCACAATATAAAGGGATATAGGAAATTATTATTTACACACACACACAGGTTGAACTGGATGGACTTTTGTATTTATTCAGCCTCAACTACTATGTAACTATGTAAAATAAATGTTTGCATGAAAAAAGCATGTTTGCATAGAAATGTATAAAACAGGCTATATGCATAACAATTATTATTATTAATATTTATTAATGAATACATATTAATAAATAATATTATTATTATTAGTATTATTATTATTATTATTATTATTATTATTAGTATTATTATTATTATTATTATTATTATTATTAATATTATTAGTATTATTATTATTATTATTAGTATTATTATTATTAGTAGTATTATTTTTATTATTATTAGTTCATTATGTATTATTATTGTTATTATTATTTACCTTTATTAAACATATTATCATAGTTTCTTTATTATTATTTTACATTGTACAAATTACTGTAAAATAATCAATAATTATGTATTACTAATTATTATTCTAATATACCATTATAGTCATTAAATTCATAAATATATATATACAACTTTGGCGTGAGCTCCTTTCTTTCAAAAATAATTTGGACAGTGCTAATAACAGAAAGGGAAATACGTTAAATGTTATGTCACCTCAGTAATGCCTGGACCGAGAAACGTATTAAAATATTAATCTAAAAGGGGGGTAAAAGATTAACAAAATAAAAGAAAAAGGTGGGATGCATAATCAATATGGAGGGTGTGTCTGAGCACATTCTATAAGTTGCATAGTATTTATTGAAGGAAAATAAGACAACAACAAAAGTTGGTAAAATGGTTATTTAATATAAAATGTATCTTAGGCCTCCTCCTAATATATTGTTTTTATAGCGTTCTCCTTTAAGAGTTTGCTTTAGCTTATAAATTCTCCTTGAAGAGTTCCCCTTTAAGAGTTTGTTTGGGCTCATACAGGTGCCCAGACGGGGTCACATGATGCGCGCCGATCTCCTTTCCATCATTGCCCACACGCCATCTGCCGCTCGCTCGCTGACGCTCTTTTTAAAATTCATTTCTCAACCTTCTCGCCTTCTCTAAATAAATTCCAGGAAAACAGCAAATAATGCAGCATATGGAAATCCAGGTGGTGAATAAAAATTCAGCTCGTTCCTGACACGGTGTCTCTCTTCGGGGACCGCTGCTAACTGTAATATTTGGCAATGGCGGCCCCTGTACATTATCTTATCGAATTGTCTGTGAGTCCGCTAAATGGAGGAGACAAGAAGAAAATGTATTGTTGTCTAACACATGGTCACCTTGAATGCCACCGTTCCCCAGCAGAGACTTCTGAGAGTGGGGAAGGTACGATTCTGATGCCGGGTCAGCGGGAATTTCAAAAAGAAGAAGGAAACGTTTATAAATTCATTTTTCAGGACCTTTATTGTTTAATGTGTATAAGATTGGGGGGGGGGGGGTGCCCATAACAGTTATTACACTCTATCAGCCTTTCTGAACCCTTTCATGTCTCAGGGAACCCCTACTAATAATTACTATACCTACAGCTCAAGGTAAATTAAAGTGAACAGTAGGCTGATATATAAAAAGAAATAAAAGAGTGAGAAATTAGGTGTACTTGATGTATTTGACGCCCAAGGGCTGAATAAATGAGGGCAGTGAAAACTAAGATGTTCCTCACATTGGTGGTCAGTATAGAAAGGCCCCCTTACATTGGTGGTCAGTATAGAAAGGCCCCCTTACATTGGTGGTCAGTGGTGTTCTACCTGCTCACATTGGTGGTCAGTAGAGAAGAGCCCCCTTACATTGGTGGTCAGTGAAATGTACCTTACATTAGTGGTCAGTGGTGTACTACCTGCTTACATTGGTGGTCAGAAAAGAAGGGTCCCTTTACACTTCAATGGGCAGAAGGACCCCTCTTATAATTGTAGTCATTTGGAGAAGGACCTCCTTATAGTGGTAGACAGTGGGAATAATGCTCCTTACATTGGCAATCAGTGGTGTAGTACTTGCATACATTGGTGGTCAGAAAAGAAGGGTCCCTTTACACTTCAAAGGGCAGCAGGACCCCCTTATAATAGTAGTCATTTGGAGAAGGCCCTCCTTATACTGGTAGACAGTGGGAATAATGCTCCTTACATTGGTAATCAGTGGTGTAGTACCTGCTTACATTGGTGGTCAATAAAGAATGATCCCCTTACGTTGGTGGTCAGTGGAAGGAGGACCTGTTTAAATTAGTGGTCAGTGGTGTACTACCTTCTTACATCGGTGGTCAGAAAAGACGGGTCCCTTTACAATTTAATGGGCAAAGGGACCCCCTTATAATAGTAGTCATTTGGAGAAGGACCTCCTTATACTGGTAGACAGTGGGAATAATGCTCCTTACATTGGCAATCAATGGTGTAGTACCTGCTTACATTGGTGGTCAATAAAGAATGATCCCCTTACATTGATGGTCAGTGGAAGAAGGACCTGTTTATATTAGTGGTCATTGACAGAAGGTAACCTTTACATTGGTGAACAGTGAAAAGAATGCCCCCTTTTATTGGTGGTCAGTAGGAAGAATGTGTCTTACATTGTAGTCAGTGGGAATCATGCTGCTTACTGTGGTGGTCAATGAAGAATGATCCCTTTCAGTAGTCAATGGAAGAAGGACCCACTTATATAGTTGGTCAATGGAAGAAGGACCCACTTATATTGGTGGTCAATGAAAGAAGGACCCACTTATATTGTTGGTCAATGGAAGAAGGACCCACTTATATTGGTGGTCAATGGAAGAAGGATCCACTTATATTGTTGGTCAATGGAAGAAGGACCCACTTATATTGGTGGTCAAGGAAAGAAGGACCCACTTATATTGGTGGTCAAGGAAAGAAGGACCCACTTATATTGTTGGTCAATGGAAGAAGGCCCCACTTATATTGTTGGTCAATGGAAGAAGGACCCACTTATATTGTTGGTCAATGGAAGAAGGACCCACTTATATAGTCTATCAGTGGAAGAAGGACCCACTTATATTGGTGGTCAATGGAAGGACACGCTTATATTGGTGGTCATTGAGAGAAAGGACCTCTTACATTGATGGGTAATGCAAAGAATGCCCCCTTTTATTGGTGGTCAGTTGGAAGAATGTGTCATAAATTGGTTGTCAGTAAGAAGAATGTCCACTTACATTGATTGACAGTGAGCAGATTGCCCCTACATATGTGGTCATTGAGAAGAATGTCCTTTACGCTGATAGTCAATGGAAAGAATGTCCCCTTGCCTTGGTGTAAAGTTGAAATAATTCCTGCTTATGTTGATGGTCAGTGGGAAAAATGCCCCTATTACAGATACAATAGCTAAAAAGTCAAATTTGTGTCAGTGGTGACCTATCTAAGAGTCAGAAATTGCCCATTGGACAAGGCCAAAGAACTTCTATCAACTTCTAGAGCAGTGGTCTCTAAAATGCGACCCTGGGGCTGAATGCAGCCCTTTGATTACCTTTTTCTTACCCTTGAGGCATTATTCCTGCCACTGACACCAACAATGGAGCCTCTATTCCTTTCACTGACACCAGTGATGTGGCAAAATTCTTTCCACTGACAACAAAAATGGGGCACAATTCCTCTGACACCAGCTATTTGTTCCCATAATACCAAATATCGGGCATGGTTTACTCCCACTGGGCCCCCTAAAGTCTGAAGAACAGTAAACTGGTATTTAGAAAGTTTGGAGACCCCTGCTCTTGGGGAATTCTAGGAATCCATAGTACCCTGGTCGAGAAATGGCTGCTTTATATCCTCTATATTCTATTATTTTTAAATTGTAGCAGTACACAGCAATTAAACTGGACACGTGTCTTCTTGCCTTTTATTCTCCATTCAGACAACAGACTGCCGTTCTGCATGAAAGGAGTAGTACAGTCAAAACTCGTTTGGTTGTAATTTTCCTGTGGATCAGAGGATTGCAGTTTGTATGGCACTCCTGTGATCCATTTTGAGCAAACAGCGGGCTTAAGATCGCGACTCAGATCCCTGGACCAGGACCCTGCTCAGCCTCTCAGCCAGCCACTGAGAGCCTGAGCCAGCCGCTCCTGTGCCCTCCACAGCCCAGCGTGGAGGGGGGGGGGGGAGCAGAGCAGACAGCCACTGAGCTTTGAGAACCGAGCAATCAGAGGTGTTTGATCGCTCGGTTCTCAGCCTTAGGGCTGGCGGGGGACAGATGCAGCATTGAAGCAATGCTGTATCCACCTAGGTAAGTATGATTCTGAAAAAAAAAATAATAATTCCTCAACTTTTCTTTGAAGTACTCATTGGTCAAAGAATTTGGGAAAACCTAGGACAGGGGTCCCCAAACTGTGGCCCGTGGGCCAGATGTGGACCTTTGCTTGCTTTTATCTGGCCCTTGGGGCACTATTTCTTCCACTGACACCAATGATGGGGCAATATCTATGCCACGGACACAAATGATGGGGCACTATTTCGTTCACTGATACCAATGATGGGGGCGCTATTCCTGCCACTGACACCTATGATGGGGCACTATTCTTCCCAAGGATACCAATGATGGAGCACTATTTCTGCCACTGACACTCATGATGGGGCACTATTCTTCCCACTGATACCAATGATGGGGCACTATTCTTCCCACTGATACCAATAATGGGGCACTATTCCTCCCACTGAAACCAATGATGGGGCACTATTCTTCCCACTGATACCAATGATGGGGCACTATTCTTCCCACTGATACCAATGATGGGGCACTATTCTTCCCACTGATACCAATGATGGGGCACTATTCCTCCCACTGACACCAATGATGGGGCACTATTCCACCCACTGATACCAATGATGGGGCACTATTCCTCCCACTGACACCAATTATAGGACACTATTCCATCCACTGACACCAATGATAGGACACTATTCCATCCACTGACACCAATGATGGGGCACTATTCCTCCCACTGACACCAACGATGGGGCACTATTCCTCCCACTGACACCAACAATGCCATTTTTTCTACTGCCACTGATAATCAAGTCTATTGCATTGTTTACTCCCTCAATGCCAGGACATTTTATATTTCCATTGGCCCCAGTGCAGCCCCCCTAAAGTATAAAGGGCAGTAAACTGGGCTTTTGTTTTAAAAGTTTGGAGACCCCCTGACCAAAGATTACAGTTCTACAGCACTGGGAGTCCTAACGCCCCCTGTTCTATTTTTTTTTTTTACATGACCACCCAACTCCTCCCTTCCTATACCAAAATCTTTTGCTGCATGGTTTCCTAATGATGTGGGAACACATCATCCAGAGTATGTAGGTAAGTAGTCTAAAAGGCTACCTATAGCGCTTGCTTGAAAAGTTATAGCAAACTTCATAAATTAATAAATATATAAAGTTAATAAATCCTAATTCATAAAACATTTTTTCATAAAAAGTCCAAAATTTAAGAAGTGTCCAATATAAATATAAAGTGAATCCTTAGTGCAAAATTTCCAAATAGTGTGATATCCTTTTAAGGCTTTTATTCCCAATTGGGCAAAAAGATTTAAATGCAGATAAAGTCAAACACAAAATAGTAAAAATAAAAAGCAGATAACGGAGTTGGGGTAAAATCCTCCCGAGAGCAGCCTTGGTGTGGCCGCTTGTGATCGAATGTTACGGCGCAACCAATCAGCGTGGAAGCTAGCAGGAGATCTTTCGGCTTGCGTTCCACCTTTAGCATATGTCACCACGCTGTGCGTTCCAAACTGACGCGTTTCGTCACTTTCGAAGACATCAGCGGCCACACCAAGGCTGTTCTCGGGAGGATTTTACCCCAACTCTGTTATCTGCTTTTTATTTTTACTATTTTGTGTTTGACTTTATCTGCATTTAAATCTTTTTGCCCAATTGGGAATAAAAGCCTTAACCTCCCTGGCGGTATGATTATGTCAGGAATTACATACCAAAAGCGGTACAATTGTTTTCATGGAAATTTGGCGTTATGTATTATAGGCCTACAATTCTTAGTAATTACTGACTTAAACCTGACCAAAACAAGAGTCTAGTAGACATCCCAGATGTGATAAATTTGAAACACAAACACGTGAATTATAATCGAATCAATAATATTATTTTATTATTTAATATATAATATATATAATAAAATTATATTATTGATTAGATTATAATTCATGCATTATATATTATATATAGATATATGTGTGTGTGTATATATATATATATATATATATATATATATATAACGCATGAATTATAATTGAATCATTAATATAATTTTATATATATATATGTGTGTGTGCATATATATATATATATATATGGGTATATATATATATGGGTATATATATATATATATATATATATATATATATATATATATATATATATATATGGGTATATATATATATATATATATATATATATGGGTATATATATATATATATATATATATATATATATATATATGCATATATATATATATATATATATATATATATATATATATATATATATATATATATATGCATATATATATATATATATATATATATATATATGCATGCATGCATATATATATATATATATATATATATATATATAAAATATAAAATGTGTTTTGTGCAACGTTTTTTTTTTTTTTAATTTCCCTCCCTAGTTCCGCTCCCATGCAGCATTGCTGCTGCAGGGAACGGAACTAGGAAGTCATCACACCGACGGAGGACGGAGGAGCGGCAGGAGAAGGTAATTGCTCTCTGCAATCCACCCCGAGCGTGATTCGGGGTTACCGCTCCTGATTTGAAAAATCGACCCCGAGTCACGCTCGGGATTACCGCCAAGGTGGTTAAAAGGATATCACACTATTTGGAGCTCCGTTTTTTTTGCATATCTTTTTCTGGCGAGAGGGGAGAGGAGACAGAGGGGAACTCTATTACCTTATCCGTTTGAAGCAAGCCAAAAAGATCCCTTAGCCTGGAAGGCTATACAAGCTTGATAGGTCATGGTGCTATAAGGTACACATGACCCACAACGTTTGGTAAGTGATTGAATCTCACCTTTGTCACAGGATCACCATTGAGTGGATGGATTAACCATCGCGCTGAGCACTTTGCACTTTTCTTGAGAAGTTTTGCACAAAGGACTCACTATATTGCACATTTATTGGAACTTTTATTTTGGAAATTTTGCACTAAGGATTCACTTTATATTTATATTGGACACTTCTTAAATTTTGGACTTTTTATGAAAAAATGTTTTATGAATTAGGATTTATTAACTTTATATATTTATTAATTTATGAAGTTTGCTATAACTTTTAAAGCAAGCGCTATAGGTAGCCTTTTAGACTACTTACCTACATACACAATTTTTTACTATAGCAGCTGCTACACAATAATTTAATATATTTATTCACTAAAGTTTAATCACATATATATATACTATTTAATTCGCATATTTAAAAATAGGAGGCGTGGGGTATATACACCAGTATATTTCTTACACATCATCCAGAGATTATCATTTGGCAAACCTGAGATTTCCGAAATCCACCTATCAGCCTTTATAGAGTATATTTTAAATCCCTAATTAAATTAATTTTTTTTCTTTCTAGAAAGTTATGGCTGACTGCAAATTTAAATGTAAAATTAATTTAAAGAGTGTTTCAAGTAATATATTTATTAATTAATTTTAAAATTTTATTTAATTTAATAATAACTAGATCCAGCCTTTCTCAACTTTTTTCAATACAGAGGAACCCCTTGAAAAAACTTTCAGGTCTGAGGGAATCCCTACTAAAAATGACGATATCTACAACGCATGATAGCTTAGTGAGTTGGTCAGTGGCAAGAATGTTCCTTACACTTTCCTTACACACTCATTAGGAAGAATTACCCCCTTACAGAGAGCTAGAGACCAATGGTGTCAGTGGGAACTTATCTGAGTGGCAGAAATTGCTGATTGCTCAAGAAACTCCTAGAAACCTCTGGAGGAACCCAGGGTAAGAAACCCTGTATTTGATTATTACCTAAAAAGCATATAACAACAATATCAATATGACTTGTTTATCCTTTTCAGGCATCAGCAGTGTATGATTAGGATCAGGGCTGCTGTTAGAAATCGCGGGGCCCCGTACAGACTACCTGGCAGGGCCCCCCCAAGAAAATATTAAAGATATATTTAGCTTATAATTCCTGCTAAATCTAATATGTTAAATAAAAAAGAAGATGAGATGAGAAAAATATACAGGGTGGGCAGTTGGAGCTCAGTGATCAGAGAGACAGAGAGAGAGAAACAAAGTTACAATTTACAAATAAACTCCTGAGCAGAGATAAGTGCTGGGAGGGGGGCCACACAGGGAGGGGGATTAGTGAGGGACGACTGTCTCTTTCTCAACAGATAAAAGCTGATAGCAGGGAGAGGGACAGATCAGATTCAGGTGCTGGGGGAAGATTTCTGTAATTGTTGTCCATCACTAATCCCCCTCTCTGTGTGGGCCCCCCTGTGTGCTTGGGCCCCCTACAAGAGGGCTGGTGGTCCCCCCCTATCAGCAGCCCTGATTAGGATGTAAGTTGAGATCTTTCTGGATCTCTACTGGGAAACGGGCTGTTTTTGTTTGTACAAATTTTTTAATGGATAAAGCAGTAATTTCCTCATCATATTGCATTTTGCTCACACAACATCCTATTCAGCTGATCTATGCGGGCATGAGACAAAGGCTTTACTCTTTTTATAACTTTTACGATTAAGTCAATGCATGATAAATTATAATTATAGTTTTCTCATAAACTGAAATGAATGTAAGGTGAGCGAGGTCATCAGCGTGGCTTATAGATTACTGGGCGCAATAAAATATCCGGATGAGAATTTATGATATTTTACCATTATTCAGTAATATTAACATATGGCTGAAAGCACTGAAATGGGACTTTGAACAAGAATACCCAAGATTATAGCAGCCAAAGCCAACCTCTCCAATCTCTCTGAGCAATGGTTGGGAAAAACGGCTTGCCACTGCCCCCCTCCTACTCACTCTCAGCAACTTGATGGAGCTTCTTGATGGACCAGGCATAACACAGAATGTTCCAGATATATAGCTTAATACATAATAACGTGTGTATTCTTGCTTTCATTTTTTTATCTTACTTTTCTTACTGTGTTTATTTTCTTTCTTTAAAAAAAATACAGTTTTGAGGCCAATGAGAATACATTTTTTTTTGTACATGAACAAATCCAGGATAAGTAAAAGGAGTTTTGGTAACTCGTAAGTACCATTTAAAGCCCAATGCAACCTTAAAAACCAACAAGAAACCACCTTCCCTGTTGGCTCAAATGTATTTCATCGAAATAGGGAAATCTTGCAGAAATGTCCACTTCTTAATGAAATTTTGAAGAAATTAAGACATGTTCATTCCTATGGATTGGAGTTTGGTTTAGGACTGCAGGGACAAAATTTGGGAATTAGGGTTGGGTTAGGGCTGTAGGGCCACCCTTAAACACAAGAAACCAAGTTCATTTTGCCTTACCTCTTGGCTCAAATGTATTTTAAAGAAATGGGGAAAATGTGCAGAAATTTCCTGATTTTCACTAAACTTTTGAAGAAATTAAGACCTGCTCATCCCTATGGGTTAAAGTTTGGGTTAGCACTGCAGGGACCGAGTTAGTGGATTAGGGTTGGGTTAGGGCTCTATGACCACGCTTGAAAACCAACTTAATTTTGCCTTGGCTCAAATGTATTAAACCAAAGCGGGGAATTTTGCAGAAATGCCCACATTTTTACTGACATTTTGTGGTAATGAAGACATGTGCATCCTGTGGCTTAGGTTTTGTATTAGGGATGCAAAAAAAATAAGGAGTAAGAGAATTAGGTTTGGTTTATAGCTGTAACCATCATAGGAAACCATCCTAATTTTGCCGTCCCTGTTGGCTCAAATGTATTTCGCCAAAATGGGTAAATTTAGCAAAAATGTCCTGATTGTCAATTAAATTTGGTGAAAATTAAGACATGCTCATCCCTATGGGTTAGGTTTTGGGTTAGGGATGCAGGGATAGAGTTAGTGGATTAGGGTTGGGTTAGGGCTTTAAGGACAGAAGCAATGGGTTAGTATTGGGTTAAAGCTGTAGGGACAGAGTTAGTGGGTTAGGGCTTAGAGCTGCAGTGACTAAGTTTGCGGCTCATGGTTGAGTTAGCATTCAGAGCTGTGCGGACTAAGTTAGTGGGTAAAGGCTGGATTAGGTTTTAAGGCTGTAGGGGCAGAGTTAGTGGGTTAGGGCTGCAGGGACAAACTTAGTGGCTTAAGTAAAGTTTAGAGCTGTAGAGACAGAGTTAGAGAGTTGTGATTGGATTAGGGGTTAGGACTGTAGGAAACAAGTTAGTGGGTTTGGGATGTAGGGACAGAGTTTTTGAGTTAGAATTGGATTGGAGTTGTGGCAGCAGGGATAAATATATTGGGTTAGGTTTGGATTAGGGGTTAGAGCTGTAGGGACAGAGGTAGTGGGTTAGGGGGTTATGGCTGCAGTGACAAAGTTAGTGGCTTAGGGTTTAGGTAGAGGTTAGAGCTTCAGTGACAGAGTTAGTGGGTTAGGGTTGAGGTAGAGGCTTTAACTGCAGAGCGGGTTATGGTTGGATTAGAGGTTTGGGCTGTAGGGACAGCTTGTGGATTCAGGATGTAGGAATAGAATTGATGGGTTAGGGTTGAATAAGAATTTAGGGTTGTAGGGCGAGAGATAGTGTGAGGGTTAGCACTATAGGGACCGAGTTTGTTGGAAGGGGCATTAGGGTTGGGTTAGGGGCTTTAGAGACAGAAGCATAGGGTTAGGGCTGTAAGGTCAGAGCTAGTTGGGTATGGGTTAGGGCTGCAGTGACAGTTAGTTGCTTAGGGTTGAGGTAGGGTTTAAAGCAGTGGGAACAGAGTTAGTGGGTTAGGGCTGGATTAGGGTTTGGGCTCCAGGAACAGTTAGTGGGTTAGGGCTGAGGTAGAGGTTTCAACTGCATGAACAGAGTGAGTGGGTTACAACTAGATTAGGGTTTAGGGCATAGGGCTGTAGGGACAAAGTTTGTGGATTTGGGAGGTAGGAACAGAGTTGGTTGGTTAGGGTTGCATTAGGATTTAGGGCTGTAGGGAGACAGACAGTGTGGGAGTTAGCGCTATAGGGAGTTTGTCAGAAGGGACAGCAGGAAAAAGTTAATGGGTTATAGGGCTATAGGAACAGAGTTTGTGGGTTAAGGGTTAGGGCTGTAAGGACAGAGTTAGTGGGTTAAGGGTTAGGGCTGTAAGGACAGAGTTAGTGGGTTAAGGGTTAGGGATGTAAGGACAGAGTTAGTGGGTTAAGGGTTAGGGCTGTAAGGACAGAGTTAGTGGGTTAAGGGTTAGGGCTATAAGGACAGAGTTAGTAACTTAGGGTTTGAGTAACAATTAGGGGTGCAGGGATTGAGTTAGTGGGTTAGGACTAGATTAGGTTTTAGGGCTGTAGGGACAAAGTTAGTGACTTAGTGCTGCAGAGATAAAGGTAATAGCTTAGGTAGGGTTTAGAGCTGCAGAGACAGAGTTGGTGGGTTAGGGTAGGATTAGGGGTTAGGGCTATAGGGACAGAGTTAGTGGGTTTAGGATGTATGGAAAGAATGATGGGTTAGCATTAGATTGGGTTTTAGGGCTGTATGGATAGAGATAGTGGGTTAGGAATTTGGGCTATAGAGGTAGCATTCGTGGGTTAGGGCTTCAGTACCAAAGAGTAGCTTGGGGTTGAGGATGGACTTAGAGCTACAGGGACAGAGTGGGTTCGATTTGGATGAGAGGTTGGGGCTGTAGGGACAGAGTTAGTGGGTTAGGGGTGAGATGGAGGTGGAGGTTGGAGTTGCAGGGACAGAGTTTGAGGGTGAGGGTTGGATTAGGGGTCATGGCTGTAGAGACAGGGTTTGGGGTTTCAGATTGAGGGGAAAGAGTTGGCGGGTTAGGGTTGGATTAGGTTTTAGGGTTGTAGGGAGAGAGATAGTGGGTTAGGGGTGAGATGGAGGAGGAGATTGGAGTTGCAGGGGCAGAGTTTGAGGGTTAGGGTTGGATTAGGGGTCATGGCTGTAGAGACAGAGTTTGGGGTTTCAGATTGAGGGGAAAGAGTTGGCGGGTTAGGGTTGGATTAGGTTTTAGGGCTGTAGGGAGAGAGATAGTGGGTTAGGGGTTAGCGCTGTAGGGACAGAGTTAGTTGGACAGAGCTGCAGGGACAAAGTTAGTTAGTGTCTTAGGGTTGAGGTAGAGGTTAAAGCTGCGTGAGGTGACCGTCATGTGACATAGGTGTGGGGGTACATAGGCGTGTGTGTTGCGTCTGGGGTCACGCCCAGAAGAAGTCTTTCTTATGACGAAACGTTGGCGATCCCAGACATAAAC
Source organism: Pelophylax lessonae (assembly GCF_965119305.1). Lineage (NCBI taxonomy): Eukaryota > Metazoa > Chordata > Amphibia > Anura > Ranidae > Pelophylax > Pelophylax lessonae. The sequence goes on along the minus strand of NC_138780.1, from coordinate 183,606,674 downwards.
GTCCACACGCCCCCCAACGAAGCCGGCCGTTTATCCATATGCTGATCTGGAGACTTGCGGGACGCCGCGGTTAGATCCATGACCGGCACATACTACATGCCTGTTTTTGTCTTTTAAATTGTAAGTAGTTTTTTTAATAAATTTACCTATTGGTTTACGGGATTACGCTATGGGCCTCTGTTTCTTTCTACATATGGCTTTACGTTCAATGGAGTATATGAGAAGTTCCAAGTGTGCCACATATTAATGTGATCTGTTTAACAACACACCGGAAACGGCTTTCGGCTTTTGGAGTCTTTCGAAGCACCTGAGCTTGATATCGGTTGACCTACTGGTTTACTACTAGCTGGGAGAGGCTGTCTCATTAAATTGAGCAGCCACGGAATTTCGGTAAGCTGCTTGTTATACCTGAGCACAAGGGTGTCCCCTTCCTACACTTTTCCCTGGTGTCACTGGAAGAAAGTTATTTTGCACGTGGATTCACATCTCTGCACTTAATATTGGGACTATTCATTTGGACATTATCCCCTCTCCTTTTTTGTTTTCTTTATATGAGCTTTTCAGCTATATAATTGTATACTGATTTCAGCGCTGCACTTTTTGGTTTTTATTGTATTTTTTGAATCACTGTTAGTTGATTTTGTGCCAGCTGCTCACTATTGTTCTTAATCATTTGGTTTTCTGTCACATCTAGCGCGGAAATTTTTCTTCTATTTATGTTAAAGCTGCATGGACAGAGTTTTTGGGTTAGAGTTAGATTAGGGGTTAGGACTGTAGGGACAGAGTTAGTGGGTTATAGTTAGGGATTCATATTGGAAAATCTTGCATGCCTTGCAAGCTGAGTGTCATGGACATATCCTTTATTAAATAGGTGAAATATCAAGATGCCATGTCAACCATGCTAAACAAAAAAAAAAAAGAAAAGATATAGAAAGGAGACATATAGAGGGAGGTTTGCTAAAGCTGGTGCAGCTGTGCATGGTAGCCAATCAGCTTCTAATTTCAGCTGAGTTAGGGTCCTTTCACACGTGCGGTCCGTATGTCCGTTTTTCATCCCATTTTTTTGCGGATGAAAAACGGACATAATGCATGTCAATGGGATTGCGGATGTCAGCGAATGACCATCCACTGACATCCGATTTGCGTCCTTTCCTATCAGTTCGGTTTTTTGGAATGGAAGAGAACCCTATTTTTCTTCCATTTAAAAAAAACGTAACGAACGCAAAAACAGATGTCAGCGGTGTCATCCGCTGACATCCGCAATCCCATTGACATACATTATGTCCCCATATCATCCTCAAACGGATGGGATGATAAACGGACATACGGACCGGATGACACAAGTGTCATCCGTGTCCGTAAAAAAAAAGTTCATGTAAAGTAAAGTTCCGCATCGAATATATGTGAACCAGTACTTAAGTTTGTTCTTTTTTTCTTGTAGCACCCTCCTAGGTAGGTGCTAGTGAGAGAGTATAGTTTTTGGCTCTGTCTGCCTATCAGAGGAGCAGCAGGGAAATCTATATTGCTTTCTGCCTACCAGAGAGCAGGATCTGTAAGTTAGGTCTGCTCATGGTGCTCAGTGTGTGATTCATCTGGTCTAGGGAGTGTTTCACACTGGTCCAATAGGGAGGCATGTTGGACAGTGGAGGAAATCTGACCAATGGGTACACAGGCTTTGATACAGCCCCAGTGAATGGCACAGACTGATTGTCTCGGTGCATTGTGGGGTGTGGTATAAAAGCCAGGAGGACGTGCTGCTGGGTCTTTGGCTGGTGAGCAGAGTCCCAGAGGGAGGGTGATGGCTGCCTCCTCCTCTGTAGCAGTGGCATGCAGTCACAGGCATTCGGCCTGGGGACCAGAAGAAAGGAGCTGAACCCAGAGGTCCATGGGAGCTGACTGAAGCAGTAGAGACACTGGAGACCCTTGAAAAACAGTATCGTGAGTAAAGGGAATCATGTCTAGGGGCCTGACCTGAGGGGGGCCACCCCGGTGTAGTATAGTCAGAGGACGGGTGTCAGCAAGTGAAGTGAAAGGGGGTACTAGGTGTGTATCCTGAAGATAATTCATCCCAACAAGTCATCTACCTAGAGACTTCTAAATTCATCTAAGTGGCAATTTCAGACAGGAGTCCTCATCTACTGTGATTAGTTCAAGTTGAAGTATCCCACTCTTCCCTTCTCCCATCCCTAATTTAAATAAAACCAAAAAAAACAACTACATCCCCTAGACCAGTGATGGCGACCTTTGGCACCCCAGATGTTTTAGGAACTACATTTCCCATGATGCTCAACTGCACTGCAGAGTGTATGAGCATCATGGGAAATGTAGTTCCAAAACATCTGGGGTGCCAAGGTTCGCCATCACTGCCCTAGACTGTTCATTGACTGAACCAGCGTGTGAAGAGTTAAATTGTGCATGCTGCAGTTGCTATTGGTAACCCAGGGGGATCCCAAGGTGAACAATCCAGCAGTCCTCAAGGGGGCATTGCTACATGCGTCATGGCATAAAAGTACAAATGCTTCATGAAAGTGGCAGAGCTGGGTTCTCGGAAAACCAGACGTCAGGGAGCAGGATGAGGAGAGTCCTTATGTACCTCCAAGTCCTCCTCTGTCAGGACTTAACAAATTAAACCCTCTAATGAGCGGCCGGGTGATGAGGTAAGTGGTGAGCGCAGGATGCCAGGATCCCGGGACGTTCTGGGCTTCTATTCAGAGGTCTCATGTTCTGGTATTACCCCCGATTTCTATCTGACCGTCCCCGCAGTCACGAACTCCGCGTCAGCCACTTCAGACTCAATCCTCAAAGACGTCAGTAAAATAAGCAATGAGATATTTCTACGTGAAGGGGAATGAGATACTCCGGCCTGAACTGACTAAAAGCCGTGTAGTTGCAAGTGAAACATGAGAAAATTATTCAGGAATAATTCACTGAATAAATATGAGTCAAATCTCCCGCAGTTCATGGAACGAGTCTCAGAATTAAGCGAACAGTAATTTTATACTCCAAGTAAGAAAAGATATACATTGTGTCAGCATGCCGCTTATTTTAAAATGTCTCTTTTTAGAGGCAAGCTATTGTATATTGCCGGTAAGTATTCATTTTGTGCTGTTAAATTGCATTTACCTGAGAATATATATATATTTTTTTTTTTTGCTTCATTTTTTCATTTTATCACACTCGCTGTGCCGCAAATTGCATGATCACCTGCGGCATTAAAGGAGCATGATTATCAATGAGAGAAAATGTATAATATTAATAATAACTGCATAGTACAGAAGTCACATTACCATATCCACACATTCATTTTCATAAAAGTCTGTCCTTGGCTTACTGATCATATAGACAGAACATGTAAATGCATGCAATACCCACTAAGCTCCACCCTCAATCTGGCTGGCTTCTGTAAAATAAATAGGAAAGATTGCCTTCCTGTCTACTGAAATGGATTCAGAATTTTCCAAGAGTAGACACTTAGCGCCTAAAACCATTTGGAAAGACATATAACATTTTCTCCTCTTACTTTGCAGAGCTCAGACTGAACAAGGAAGCTACTGTGGAGATTCCATATGTTAGGCCTGCCAGAGACACCGACCGCTCCTCCGGTTTCCTGACCGGTAGTCTTGTTATCCGGGAAAAGGGAACAGCCATTTTAGTTATTGTAGCACTACTCCCTTGGGAGCTGCTGGTTACAGATTCCCCTGGGTTACCCATAGCAACAACTTGACAATAAAGCATGTTCAAATCGCTTGGCTCAGTCAAAAAACAGTCCAGGGGTTTTGGTTTTTTGTAGTTTTATTTGAGAACTTGGATAGGAGAAGGGATGAGTGGGATACTCCAACTGAATAAACTTTGCACAGTTGCTGGGACTTTCTGTGTAGCTGAATGCGGCAAGGCCGCTGCTTCACCTTGCCACTAAAGTGAAGAAGAATTTGTTGAACTGTACTGCACTGTGAGTTACTCTTCAGGGTCCTACTTGGCACCCCCTTTGTCCCTACTCTTCAGGGCTCTACACGTCACCCCTTTTCTGTAACACTCTGTGTGAGCTGGCCCCTTGATCCTCTGACTTCACTGGAGTGGTCCCCCTTCCTGGGCAGACCCTTTGGCAAGTCCCTTAGTACTCACGGACACTGTTTTTCCTGAGAGACTCTGCCAGCAGCTCCACCGTCAGCTCCACTGGATCCTCTGCAGCTCAGCTCCACACCTGGTTCACTAGGCCGACTGCCTAGGACCACCTTCCTCATACACAGCAGGAGGAGAGACAGCCGTCCACCTCCTCCTGGGACTCTGCTTCCCGCTAAAGATACCCTGTCACTTGTCCCCCCAGCTTTTATGGGCAATCCCAGGATGCACTGCAAGAATGCCCTCCCACTGAGACTCCCACAAAAGCCAATGTGTCACTGGCTGGGTTTCCTCCACTGTCCAACAAGCTCCCTCATTGGATACAGTGGGGACACTCCCTTAGACCCAGTCTATCACACCTGGAAACATGTAACAGGCAACCTAATAGATCAGGCTCCCCTAATAAGCAGAAGGTGCAATAGATGCTTTTGCCTAGCACCTACCTAGGAGGGTTCTACATCATAAACAAAATATATTTTACATAAAATATATTTGTAAAGAAGCAGATTGTCTAACATCCTGTATTTCTTGTTTACTGTCTGAGACCACCAGTTTCACACCAGTTGCCCAGCCCTTCATTTGCTATCTCAGCCTTTGAAGACCTGTTCAGCTAACGAGCCTTGGAAGTGACAAGCCTATGTGAATGACCATCTGCATATCAAAGACTCAAATGGGACTTCAAAAGAATTTAGTTAGCTAGGTGCAGTGGCGTAGCGTGGGGGGTGCAGGGGGGGGCGGCCGCATCGGGCGCAACATCTGGGGGGGGGCGCACTCGCAGCTCTGCCCTGCCTGGCTCACTCATTATCTCACTGCAGTGCTGGCTGTGGTGGCGGCGCTGTGCGAATCCGATCCGAGCCGCCGGGTCACCGCCCACTGTGGAGGGGGGGTGGTGCCAGGCGTGCGGAGAGCGAGGGACCATCAGGGGGAGGGACAATGCACTGCAGCGGCCGCCCAGCGCAGCGCTGAGCGCGGGAGCCACACCAGACCAGCCCAGGCATGCAGCAGCAAGAAGAAGCTGGCAGCGGCAGCAGGTGACACAGGCCAGAGAGGAGAGAGCCAGTGGTGACAGACGCAGGAGGGAAACCTAGGAGCCGGAGGACCTGGAGGAGAAGACATAGCCTGCTGTGATCGGGTGCACCTGCAAAAAAAAGGTAGGAGTCACGAGTGACACAGGAGTCAGGACTGACTGGACTGTGACTGGAGTAGTACTGGGCTCAGTGGGCTGGCTGTGTACAGTGCTAGTAGTGACTAGACTGAGTCTGATTGACTGTCTGTGAGAACTGAAGAAGAACACTGAATAACTGTATGCATATGGGGGGGGGGGGTCAGTGTAGAGGAGGGTGTGTCAGTGTAGGGGGGTCAGCATAGGTGTCAGTGTAGGTGTCAGTGTATGGGGGGATCAGTGTAGGGGGGTCAGTGTATGTGGAAATGTAGGGGGGTCAGTATAGGTGTCAGTGTATGTGGCGGTCAGTGTAGGGGGTCAGTATAGGTGGGTCAGTATAGGTGTCAGCTATACTGACCCCCCCCCATACACTGACACCTATACTGACCCCCTACACTGACCGCCACATACACTGACACCTATACTGACCCCCCTACATTTCCACATACACTGACCACCCCCATACACTGACCCCTACACTGACTCCCCCCTACATTTCCACATACACTGACACCCACTACACTGACCCCTACACTAATAGCTATACTGACCCCCCCATACACTATTAGTGTAGGGGTCAGTGTAGTGGGAGTCAGTGTATGTGGAAATGTAGGGGGGAGTCAGTGTTGGGGTCAGTGTATGGGGGGGGTCAGTGTATGTGGGAATGTAAGGGGGTCAGTATAGGTGTCAGTGTAGCTGTCAGTGTACGGGGGGGTCAGTGTAGGTGTCAGTGTATGGGGGGGGGGGGGGTCAGTGTAGAGGAGGGTGTGTCAGTGTAGGGGGGTCAGCATAGGTGTCAGTGTAGGGGTCAGTGTAGGTGTCAGTGTATGGGGGGGGGGTCAGTGTATGTGGAAATGTAGGGGTGTCAGTGTATGTGGCGGTCAGTGTAGGGGGGTCAGTATAGGTGTCAGTGTATGGGGGAGGTCAGTATAGGTGTCAGTGTATGGGGGAGGTCAGTATAGGTGTCAGTGTATGGGGGAGGTCAGTATAGGTGTCAGTGTATGGGGGAGGTCAGTATAGGTGTCAGTGTATTGGGGGGTCAGTATAGCTATTAGCGTGGGGGTCAGTGTATGTGGAAATGTAGGGGGGAGTCAGTGTAGGGGTCAGTGTATGGGGGGGTCAGTGTATGTGGAAATGTAGGGGGGAGTCAGTGTAGGGGTCAGTGTATGGGGGGGTTAGTGCATGTGGGAATGTAAGGGGGTCAGTATAGGTGTCAGTGTAGCTGTCAGTGTACGGGGGGGGGTCAGTGTAGTTGTCAGTGTATGGGGGGGGGGGGTCAGTGTAGAGGAGGGTGTGTCAGTGTAGGGGGGTCAGCATAGGTGTCAGTGTATGGGGGGGATCAGTGTAGGGGGGGTCAGTGTATGTAGAAATGTAGGGGGGGCAGTATAGGTGTCAGTGTATGTGGGGGTGAATGTAGGGGGGTCAGTATAGGTGTCAGTGTATGGGGGAGGTCAGTGTAGGGGGGCCAGTATAGGTGTCAGGGTATGTGGCGGTGAGTGTAGGGGGGTCAGTATAGGTGTCAGTGTATGGGGGAGGTCAGTGTAGGGGGGTCAGTATAGCTATTAGTGTAGGGGTCAGTGTAGGGGGTCAGTGTATGTGGAAATGTAGGGGTCAGTGTATTGGGGGTCAGTGTATGTGGGAATGTAAGGGGGTCAGTATAGGTGTCAGTGTAGCTGTCAGTGTATGGGGGGGGGGGTCAGTGTAGGGGGTGTCAGTATAGGTGTTAGTGTAGGGGTCAGTGTATGGGGGGGGTCAGTGTAGGGGGGTCTGTATAGGTGTCAGTGTAGGGGGTGTTAGTGTATGGGGGGGGGGGGGTCAGTGTATAGAAATGTAAGGGGGAGTCAGTGTAGGGGTCAGTGTATGGGGGGTCAGTATAGGTGTTAGTGTAGTGGTCAGTGTATGGGGGGGTCAGTGTAGGGGGGGTCTGTATAGGTGTCAGTGTAGGGGGTGTTAGTGTATGGGGGGGTCAGTGTAGGGATCAGTGTATGGGGGGTCAGTGTATGTGTCAGTGTAGTGGGGGTAAGTGAAGGGGGGGTCAGTGTAGGTGTCAGTGTATGGGGGGGGGGGGGTAGGTCTGTGTAGTGGTCTAGTAGGTTTGTGTAGGGGGCGCAAATTACTTGCCTTGCCCCGGGTGCTGACAACCCACGCTACGCCACTGGCTAGGTGCCACCCACTTCAGAATGTATAAATTGTAATACAAGTCCTTAGGCAGATAGAGCAATTGTTTTCAAACCAACAGAATGTAATGTGACTAAATTGCTCTCCAAACATGTCTTTCTACCTACATGTTTGTAAAATAAATATTTTTCAATCTGGCTTCAACAGTCAAAATGTTACTGAAACCCATGAGTTTTGGGGTTTCCCCTACACCGGTATCAGGTGGAGAAGTGGATAGGGTCTTGGAGCCAAAATATCGGGACCTTAAATGATAAGGCAACCAGAAACTCAAGGAATAAGTAAGAAAAGGACTCATGGTTAAGAGTAGATCGGGAGCCAGACACCAAGGGAGTGAAGTCCAGTAGAGTGGTCCAGAGCGAGCTGTTGTTTGGTAACCAGAGTCAGTATAATCCAAAGGGGTGATCCGAATAGTAGTCAGAAGCGAGTCATGTTCGGTAACCAGAGTCTGTACAATCCAAGGGGGTGATCCATAGAGTAGTCTAGGTCAGTGTTTCTCAACTCCGGCGCTCAGGGCACACTAACAGACCAGGTTTGCAAGATATCTGAAATACATCCCAGGTGATATCATTTGCTGCTCAGTGATTGCAGTATTCTAGTCTGCATCTCCCCAAGGTAAGACTTAAAATCTGGCCTGTTAGTGTGCCCGGAGGACTGGAGTCGAGAAACACCGGACTAGGTAAGCCAAGATCAGCAACCAGACAAAACACATAAACAGCAGACAACAGGAAATAACACCTATACTAAGGCACCAGTAGGAAGTGGAAGAGGGTATTTATGGGTAGTAGGATTAGGTAACTAACAACAGTTGGCCACTAGGTGGAGCAAATGTCCAATACCAAAAGGTAGCTGATAAGAAAAGCTTGCTCAGAATAGGAATCATCCTGTGGCCCAGGCAGTAGGGAGATGACCCAGAATACAACAGGACACCAGATCTAATCCCGGCCAAAGCGTGACATCATACACCATTAGCACTGATGATGGAGCTCTTTGTAACGCTCAAAACATGTTGGCAACATACATTCACCAGCCACTTTATTAGGTACACCTTGCTAGTACTGGGTTGGACCCCCTTTATGTCAGGGTGCAAGGAAATCAGACCACAAGAAGATGCAAGTAAAATAAAGCAGTTTATTAGAGCAACAACAATAAAAACGCACAGTATGAGAGGAGTGAAATCAGTAACAGCAAGGGTCAAGAAGCGGGTAGTCATCCAAGATGCGGTCGAGTCAAAACACAGGTATTCAGGGCACCGGACGCATGGATTCCAATGGGCCCCGAGCCCACCCAGTTGTGTGACAATAGCGAATGAATATTCGCTACTATCACACTGATTTTCCTCCCAGCCAATCATGAAGTGGAGACCCATTTCCCGATTGGCCGTAAGGAGAAGCAATGCTATTGGCCAAGGAGGAGGAGAAGGGAGGAGACGCAGGGGAAGCCCCCGCCGCCTGACTTCCACGCCAGTCCAGGGTGAGTGAGCCGGCAACGGGGTGGGGGGGTGGTATGGTGTGCGGGCTAGAGCTGGTGTGGTCTGGGGAGGGGTATGGTGTGGTCCGTCTGCCGCCCCCCCGGCCAATGGACCACCAGCCACCACTGGGGAGGGGTATGCCTGCATATCAAGAACGATGTGCAAGTGAATATGAGGGACAGTATCACAAATGGAGCTAGGGAGGAGGTGGAATCCCTATGAGTAGAGCTTCAAAGGGAAGGTATTATGGGGAAAGTAATATTGGGCGTATGCTATAGGCCCTCCCAGGAAGGGGAGGCAGACCTCCTATCACAGCTTGGAATGGCAGCAAGGATGGGAAATGTAATTATAATGGGGGATTTTTATTATCCAGATATAGACTGGGCAGAAGGAACCGCGCATTCATCTAAGGCTCGCCATTTCCTAAATGTTTTGCAGGACAATTTCATGGGTCAGATGGTGAACGCACCGACAAGAAACAATGCGGTACTAGACCTACTGATTACTAACAATACAGACCTGATCGCGGATGTAGAAATACGGGGCAACTTAGGAAACAGTGACCATAAGTCAGTTAGTTTCAGTATTAATCATAGTAATAGGAAACACAAGGGTAATACAAGGACACTGAATTTCAAAAGAGCCAACTTCACTAAACTGCGCTCTTTGTTAGACGATATAAAATGGGATAAAATCCTAGGAACGAAGAACATGGAGGAAAAGTGTCAGTGCATTCCAATGGGGAATATGTTTAAAAGAGCTAAAATAAACCCTAGGTGGCTAAACTCCAACGTAAAAATGCATATAAAAACTAAAGAAAAGGCCTTTAAAAAATACAAAGCTTAAGGGTCATTGGCAGCATTCCAAAATTACAAAGAATGCAATAAGAAATGTAAGAGCGCAATCACGACGGCTAGATAGAGAGATAGAATCTAAAGATGGAAAATGAAAGGCACATAGCGGAAGAGAGTAAAAAAATAAATGATTTAAGTATATAAATAGTAAGAAACTGAGGCCAGAACATATTGGCTCTATAAAGGACGACAAAGGGAATCTGGCTATAAAGGACAGAGAGAAGGTGAAGGTTCTAAATACATTCTTCTCCTCAGTCTTCACAAAATAATTGGGGAGATATAGTAACCTAGACTGTAATGTTAAAGTTAATAACACGTCACAGGAAGCACCCCCATGGTTAACAGGAGACAGACTCAGACTAGACTTGAAAGCTTACCGTAAATAAGTCACCGGACCAGATGGCTTACACCCGAGGGTCCTTACAGAACTCAGGCAGCTGATAGCCAGACAATTGTTCCTAATTTTTATGGATAGTCTACTGACAGAAATGGTGCCAGCTGATTGGAGAAAAACCAATGTGGTACCAATATTTAAAAAAGGGCCGAGATATATCCCTGCGAACTACAGGCCAGTTAGCCTAACATCAATAGTCTGCAAGATATTGGAGGAGATGATAAGGGACTATATACAAGAGTTTAGTAATGAAAATGGTATCATTAGTAGTAATCAGCACGAATTCATGAAAAAACACTCTTGCCAGACCAATCTATAAACCTTCTATGAAGAAGTGAGCAGCCATCTAGATAAAGGAAGGCCTGTAGATGTGGTATATCTGGATTTTGCAAAGGCATTTGATACAGCTCCCCACAAACTTTTACTGTACAAAGTAACTAAGGTACATAGGTCACTTTTCCTTTGATTTGTCACAGCAGAAGCTGATCAGCAGGTGCCGGCTAATGTATGTCTGTTGGCACCCGCTGATCGTCAAGCAGAGACAAAGGATGGAGCTCTGCCTATGTAAACAAGGCAGGGTTCTGTCCTGTTCGCAGGGATGCGATGGATTCTCCTTCCCTTCAAAGCAGGGAAAGAAAATATATCACATTCCTTAGAGAAAGCACCACACACAGTACACATAATACTGGCTAGGCACGCATTTAACCCTTTGATTGCGATAGATGTTTAACCCCTTCCCAGCCAGTGTCATTAGTACAGTGACAGTGTATATTTTTAGCACTGATCTCTGTATTAAAGCGGAGTTCCGCCCGTTTTTGTGTTTATCAAAAAAAGTGTATCTGCTGACTTTTAATAAACACATACTCACCTGTCCCACAATCCAGGGATGCGGCCGGCGGGAGCCTCGTTCTCTCCCTTTTCTCCCCATGGCGCCAGCATCACTAGTGTGGGCACCAGGCTGTGAGAGCTTGTGGCTTCACAGCCAGGTGTGAGTTGAGCTGGGCATCCTGAGTGGACAGGCAATCTTCTGGGACCTGTGGAGAACTTCCACTCGAGCCGCCTAGGCGGCCCAAGCAGAAGTGGGAGCTGGTACCAGTGAAATCTAGGTACCCCCCCCCCCCCCAAAAAAAAAATTACATACCAAATGTCATATCCAGAGGTTCTCCAAAGACAACCTCTGGATATGAAGCTGAGCACATGCACTCACTTTCTTTGGTCACCCATGGCGAGGTCTGTTCTGAGTGGAACCTGTCCTGTTAAACCACTGTATGGTCTGGGCCACTGTGCTGCAGCTCAGTTTTAGAGTCTTGGCAATCTTTTTATAGCCTAGGCCAGAGATGGCGAACCTTGGTACCCCAGATGTTTTGGAACTACATTTCCCATGATGCTCAAGTACACTGTAGAGTGCATGAGCATCACGGGAAATGTAGTTCCAAAACATCTGGGTTGCCAAGGTTCACCATCACTGGCTTAGGCCATCTTTATGTAGAGCAACAATTATTTTTTTCAGATCCCCAGAGAGTTCTTTGCCATGAGGTGCCATGTTGAACTTCCAGTGACCAGTATGAGAGAGTGAGAGAGCGATAACACCAAATGTAACACACCTGCTCCCTATTCACACCTGAGACCTTGTAACACTAACGAGTCACATGACACTGGGGAGGGAAAATGGCTAATTGGGCCCAATTTGGACATGGTCACTTAGGTGTGTACTCACTTTTGTTGCCAACGGTTTAGACATTAATGGCTGTGTGTTGAGTTAGAGGAGCTCAAGGTCTCTAACATCTACCAGCTCCTTGATGTCATCATGGAGGAGTGGAAGAGGACTCCAGTGGCAATGTGTGATGCTCTGGTGAACTCCATGCCCAGGAAGGTTAAGGCAGTTCTGGAAAATAAGGGTGGCGCCACAAAATAATGACACTTTGGGCCCAAATTGGACATTTTTACTTAGGGGTGTACTCACTTATGTTGCCAGCGGTTTAGACATTAATGGCTGTGTGTTGAGTTATTTTGAGGGGACAGCAAATTTACACTGTTATACACTCACAAGTCACAACATTACATTGTAGCAAAGTGCCATTTTTGTTGTCACATGAAAAGATATAATAAAATATTTACAAGAATGTGAGGGGTGTACTCACTTTTGTGAGATACTATACATGGATATTAACCTAGCCTTAAAGTTTGGTGAAATAAGCCTAAGGTTCTACAATGGAGGGAACTTGGAAACAGGTAACAGATAACTGGGTTTTCTATAGAGAAATACTTGGTGGAGGATTGCCTCATCTTACGGCTGTGTGGCCGAATCTCCCTTGACAAGGACATCTCTCCATTAAAAGTGTCATCATTTTCCACTTGTAACAACATAACAACTTCGCCGGCTGCATTACAAAGCTTGACACGGATGTTAGGACATCAGCTATGAATATATTCATACGTCTATTTCCAGGTCTGTCTGTGGAAATGGGGAAAAGCAATTTTCACGGAGCGCCTCATTAGAAGGAGAGAGAGGCGCGGTGAAAGGTGGAATCATGGCGCTCTCTCTCTCTCTGTTCCATACATCAATCCCTGTCTGTTATTAATCCTGTCAGGAGAGGTCCATGCCGCGCCGCGGCCTCCATCACAGCGGCATAGCGCTGCATTCGCTCTTGGAAATAAGATGAAGCCCCCGGGGGAGAATTCAATCTACATCTTCCCTCTCATCCCGGCTGCGAAGGATGTCTCTATCTCTCTTCACTATCGTTATCACGCCTTCGTCCTTCTCGCCGGCTCTCCTTCGTGGAAGGCTCGGCTCAGATGACTTTGCAAATGAGATGTTTTATTTAAAGACTTCCAGCGTTTTACTGAATTGCTTCACCTTAATTGGAAGTGGCCACTCCAGACACTGGCTGAGGAAAGGTCGGCACTCCACTGATAATAGTTTTTCGCTGTGGATAAGGCGGCAGAAAAGACCATTTTATTCTGCAAAGGATAAAGAGCATTACTTGACAGCCAGTGAAACCAGTAAGTGACCTGATAATGTTCTCCAACAAGCATGGCAACCATGCTAAAGTCACGTCGCTCCTTGATCTGACTTCTCAGAAATTCATCACACCAAACTCTATGGAGCTCCTGATGTGTGTAGCGCACAGACCCCTGATGGGTCCGCTGTTTGCCCCAGGTTCTATTCCCAAGTGGGTGCGAGCAGCCAGGCTCACAACAATTTCCCAATCTCTCAACACAATAGCCAACAACACGTGTCTATTTGAACTTTAATACTGGTTTAACTTGCTTGGGGAGTAGGGTGAGCCTTCGGATACTCCAAATTTAATGCAAACTGAAACAGAGGACACTTTCTGGTAGTAGCTAAACTCTTCAGGATTGTGGTAAGACATGGGTGCTCAATCTGTGGCCCTCCAGCTGTTGCAGAACTTCAGGTCCCATGAGGCATTGCAAGCCACTGAGTGTTACAAGCATGACTTCCAAAGACAAAGACAGAGGCATGATGGGCAGGGCAATAACTGCACGGCATGAAGCAGATATCCTACTGAATGACCTGGACAAAATAACAGAGCGGGCAAGGACATGGCAAATGAGGTTTAATGTGGAGAAGTGTAAGGTTTTGCACTTGGAGACTAAAACCATAAAAGCACAATACACTTAAGGGGGGGAACCTTTGGGGGAATCAAAAATGGAGAAAGATCTGGGAGTCTTGGTAGAGGATAGACTAAGCAATAGCATGCAATGTCAAGCGGCAGCTGCCAAAGCCGGCAGAATATTAGCATGCATAAAGAAAGGGATGTATTCCAGAGATAAAACTATAATCCTTCCAATTTATAAAACTCTGGTCCGCTCGCATCTGGAGTATTCTGTCCAGTTCTGGTCCCCAGTCCTCAGGAGGGATGTGTTGGAGCTGGAGAGAGTCCAGAGAAGGGCAATTAAACTAATTATGGGATTGGAGGACCTTAATTATGAAGAGTGTCTGCAATTGCTTGATTTATTCTCCCTGGAGAAGAGACGACTGAGAGGGGACATGATAGCAATTTATAAATACCTCAATGGTGAATAGAAAAAAAGCTATTCAGTCGAAAGGATTGCATGAGGACTCTAGGGCATACAATGCGATTAGAGGAGAAGCGTTTTAACCTCACGCAACGCAGGGGGTTCTTTACTGTTAGGGCTACAGGATTGTGGAATTCTCTACCACAAGAGGTGGTTTCTGCGGGAAGTATGGTGGCTTTCAAAAGACTCTTGGACGTACATCTCAATGATCAGAACATTCAGGGGTATGAGAGATGATTAGGGCCACACACACCTACACAGGTTGAACTGGATGGACTATTGTCTTTATTCAACCTCAACTACTACTATGTAGCTTGTAGTTGTGCAGCAGCTGGAGGGCCACAGGTTGAACAACCATGTTGTAAGAGATTATGGACATACAGCATAGGGGACTCCCACTTTGGAAGCAGCCCTAATCCCGGACTCGCTTAAAGGGTTAAGCAGCAACAATCTCACCAGGATCTCTCTCTCTCAGGTCTCCACTCATTGTGCCCCTGTGTACATGGATGCCTCCTTTCAGTACTAGCCAGACCCAGTACCGTGAGCCCCTAGGCCAGATCTTCAACAGACTTTCTTCATACTGTTCTCTGCAGCTTTAGAAGTAGCCCCCCCTACCCAGCTTGCCCTGAGCTGGTACCTCGTTAAAAATAATACTCACGAGCATAAGCACACACAGTGCTGTATACAGTATATTGTCACAAATTTTATGACACCTGCCTTTACACACACATAAACCTTAATGGCATCCCAGTCTTAGTCTGTAGGGTTCAATATTGAGTTGGCCCACCCTTTGCAGCTATAACAGCTTCAACTCTTCTGGGAAGGCTGTCCACAAAGTTTAGGAGTGTGTCTATGGGAATGTTTGACCATTCTTCCAGAAGTGCATTTGTGAGGTCAGGCACTGATGTTGGAGAGGAGGCCTGGCTGGCAGTCTGCGCTCTAATTAATCCCAAAGGTGTTTTGTTGGGTTGAGGTCAGGACTCTGTGAAGGCCAGTCAAGTTCCTCCACGCCAAACTCGCTCATCCATGTCCTTATGGACCTTGCTTTGTGCACTGGTCCAAATCATTCGATGGAGGGGAGATTATGGTGTGGGGTTGTTTTTCAGGGGTTGGGCTTGGCTTCTTAGTTCCAGTGAAGGGAACTCTTAAGGCATCAGCATACCAAGACATTTTGGACAGTTTCATGCTCCCAACTTTGTGAGAACAGTTTGGGGATGGCCCCTTCCTGATCCAACATGACTGCCCACCAGTGCACAAAGCAAGGTCCATAAAGACATGGATGAGCGAGTTTGGGGTGGAGGAACATGACTGGCCTGCACAGAGTCCTGACCTCAACCTGATAGAAAACCTTTGGGATGAAGTAGAGCGGAGACTGCCAGCCAGGCCTTCTCGTCAAACATCAGTGTCTGGCCTCACAAATGTGCTCCTGGAAGAATGGTCAAACATTCCCATAGAAACATCCCCTAAACCTTGTAGACCGCCTTCCCAGAAGAGTTGAAGCTGTTATAGCTGCAAAGGGTGGGCCAACTCAATATTGAACCCTACGGACTAAGACTGGGGTGCCATTAAAGTTCATGTGTGTGTAAAGGCAGGCGTCCCAATACTTTTGACAATATAGTGTATATAAGATAGATAGATAGATAGATAGATAGATAGACAGACAGACAGACAGACAGACAGACAGACAGACAGACAGACAGACAGATAGATAGATAGATAGATAGATAGATAGATAGATAGATAAGAATTTTGTCACACTTTCTAAGTGTGAAGGATTAAATGTAATTCAATATTCCTTACACCCTTTAACCTTTTTTCTATGGGAAATAGAGACTTCACCCCCCAAAAATCAGAATAATCCCCCGACTCATGTTCATTGCAGGAGATTCTGTTTATCATTCTGGACTGACCGACGCAGAGGAGCGAACCTCATTATAAACCGCTGACATACAGCTTTATCCTGCAGACCCTGACCCTCTCCTCCGATACCGACCTTCACTTAATAACTGGATTTTGGGGTCCCCAGAGTTTGGAAGTCATCCACAAAGGATCTATTGAGCTTGTGATTGACAGCACGGCTCATAAAGGTGAAGAGTCAACAGAATCACTCACACTCTGCGCAGATCTAATATATATACACACAACACAGAAAATACAGCACACAGAGTTATTCCAGGGGATTTCAATTTGAAAATAAGGAATAACAAAGTGTAAATGGATTAAAAATGAACTACAAAGATACAGAGGAATATACAGAGAGAGAAAGCTAAAACAGTCATATACGATGGATAGATAGATAGATAGATAGATAGATAGATAGATAGATAGATAGATAGATAGATAGATAGATAGATAGATAGATAGATAGATAGATAGATAGATAGATAGATAGATAGATAGATAGATAGATAGATAGATAGATAGATAGATAGATAGATAGATAGATAGATAGATTATAGATGCTCAGACGCAGGCACAAGCTCCTTTTACTGTATCTCCATTTCCCACAATCTGCTGGGTTCCCACAAGCCCAAGGAATATACGTTTTCCACCATCTGAAGCTCAGGCAGGCTGCACCTGATGAAGATGTATGACCAGATGTATGGTCTACCACTGTAGGTTTTGGTACATGAGCAGCCAGGTAGCAGCCCAATAGTATACAGATTATACGGACTCAGACACTGTGCAAAGCACTGCTTGAATTGTTACTAAACTACTTCAAGTGGTATGGCCTTGCTTCTCCAATAGTACAAGCTGTGGTACCAGCCCTGGGACTTTTCCAGCCCCCTGTCTGTGGTACCAGCCCTGGGACTTTTACAGCCCCCTGCCTGTGGTACCAGCCCTGGGACTTTTACAGCCTCGTGCCTGTGGTAACAGCCCTGGGACTTTTACAGCCCACTGCATGTGGTACCAGCCCTGGGACTTTTGCAGCCCCCTGCCTGTGGCACCAGCCCTGGGACATATACAGCCCCCTGCCTGTGGTACCAGCCCTTGGACTTTTACAGCCCCCTGCCTGTTGTATCAGCCCTGGGACTTTTACAGCCCTGCCTGTGGAACCAGCCCATGGACTTTCACAGCCCCCTGCCTGTGGTACCAGCCCTGGGACTTTTACAGCCCCCTGCCTGTGGTACCAGCCCTGGGACTTTTACAGCCCCCTGCCTGTGGTACCAGCCCTGGGACTTTTACAGCCCCCTGCCTGTCGTATCAGCCCTTGGACTTTTACAGCCCTGCCTGTGGAACCAGCCCTGGGACTTTCACAGCCCCCTGCCTGTGGTACCAGCCCTGGGACTTTTCCAGCCCCCCGTCTGTGGTACCAGCCCTGGGACTTTTCCAGCCCCCCGTCTGTGGTACCAGCCCTGGGACTTTTACAGCCCCCTGCCTGTGGTACCAGCCCTGGCACTTTTACAGCCCCCTGCCTGTGGTACCAGCCCTGGGACTTTTACAGCCCCCTGCCTGTGGTACCAGCCCTGGGACTTTTACAGCCCCGTGCCTGTGGTAACAGCCCTGGGACTTTTACAGCCCACTGCATGTGGTACCAGCCCTGGGACTTTTGCAGCCCCCTGCCTGTGGCACCAGCCCTGGGACATATACAGCCCCCTGCCTGTGGTACCAGCCCTTGGACTTTTACAGCCCCCTGCCTGTCATATCAGCCCTGGGACTTTTACAGCCCTGCCTGTGGAACCAGCCCATGGACTTTCACAGCCCCCTGCCTGTGGTACCAGCCCTGGGACTTTTACAGCCCCCTGCCTGTGGTACCAGCCCTGGGACTTTTACAGCCCCCTGCCTGTGGTACCAGCCCTGGGACATTTACAGCCCCCTGCCTGTGATACCAGCCCTGGGACTTTTCCAGCCACCTACCTGTGGTACTAGCCCCGGGACTTTTACAGCCCCCTGCCTGTGGTACCAGCCCTGGGACTTTTGCAGCCCCCTGCCTGTGGTACCAGCCCTGGGACTTTTGCAGCCCCCTGCCTGTGGCACCAGCCCTGGGACATATACAGCCCCCTGCCTGTGGTAAAAAGCCCTGGGACTTTTACAGCCCCCTGCCTGTGGTATCAGCCCTGGGACTTTTACAGCCCCCTGCCTGTGGTACCAGCCCTGGTACCATAACATATTTACATATATACAGAATAAATAAATGCACACTGCTCTCCATGCTGCTCTGCATACTGGAGTCCATACTGACAGTTTTTACAAAACATGGCTTCTCAGTCACTTTTACCTTTAAAGGTCTAGGTACAGAGTCCTCACCATCGTCCTCATCCGTAGAATCTGCTGAAAAGCGAAAGGTTCTTCTACTTAAGGGAGACTCCATTTCCAGAATAAAGGTTAACAGGCCTCCGCCATTTTCCTCTACCTCCTGTGCTGTTCCCTCCAGCTTGCTGGGGAGGGAGGCAGAGGCCACCATTACCTCTGGTTAAGCAGATCCTAAGGTGAATGGGATATCAGGGGCAGTATCCAGGACCCCCTCCTCACTCTCCACCCATACTGCCACCACCGATGCTTTTTCACGACTGGTGTCATCCCTTATCCTCCGGATCCTTTACTCGTTCTGGAACTTTTCCTTGAAAGCTCCGCTTTTCTCCTTCAACCCTTTAACCAGATTCTGATGGTGCTTTATTGCGTCCTCCAAAACTTTGCCCCTCTAATTTCAGACTCTGACGCTTCTTGCTCCACGCTTTATCATGCACAGCTTTATTTTTCCTGTAGTCAGCTTTCAGGCTCACCAGCTTTTCCTCTCCCTTCTTTATTCTCTTTAAATGATCAGCAACCCGCTATCTAAAAGTGGGGGTCAATTCCCCTTTTTTAGGGCCATAGAGTTCTTCAGGTAAAGATGTGGTTTGGGATCGCAGGTCAGATCCCTCAGGGGAACCATCGCCCGGGTCATCCCCAGCATCTCCCATCCTCACTGGGGCCAGGTAACTCACCTGGACCCCTGATGTCTGGAGAGGGAGAGCTGCAGCACACACAACCACTCTGGTGCAGAGACTGATGTAACTGGCTCCGTGTTCTCTGTACAGCACTACAGAATATGTCAGAGCTATATACATATAAAAAAGTGTGTGTGACTGTGATGGGACATTAGAGTGTAAGCTCCTCTGATGCAGAGACTGATGTGAATGGCTCAGTGTTCTTTGTAGATAATAACTATTATTATATTATTATTATAATAAAGGATTTATATAGTGCCAACTGTTTGCGCAGCGCTTTACAACATGAGGGCAGACAGTACAGTTACAGTACAATTTAATACAGGAGGAATCAGAGGGCCCTGTTCGTTAGAGCTTACAATCTAAGAGGGAGGGTCAAGTGATACAAAAGGAAATAACTGTGGGGGATGGGCTGATGAAGAAAATAAAAGCACAGTTGTTAGGTGGAGCTGGGATAGGCTTCTCTGAAGAGAAAAGTTATCAGGGATAGCCTAAAAGTAGATAGAGTTGGAGATAGTCGGACAGATTTGGGGTAGGGAGTTCCAGAGGATGGGAGAAGCTTGGGAGAAGTCCAGGAGGTGAGTATAGGACGAGATGATGAGGAAGGGTCGCATTTTGAAGATGTTGCAGAGGTTGAGATGGCAAGCCTTGGAAAGTGATTGGATGTGGGGCTGAAAGGTTAGTTCAGAGTCCAGGATTACACCTAGCACCCTGGCATGTGGGGATGGGTGGATGGTTGTGCCGTTACCCCTACAGAGATGTCAGGGGAAGAGGCACGTGGGGGAGGAAATATTATGAGCCATGTCAGACCTGTTTAAAAAATAATAATAATAAGTAACTGTAGTGGTACATGCAAGTGTAAGCTCCTCTGGTGCAGAGACTGATGTGGCTCAGTGTTATTTGTACAGCACTATGGAATGGGTCAGAGCTATTTTAAAAATAATAATAAATTAGGTAACTGTTGTGGGACATTTGAGTGTAAGCTCCTCTGGTGCAGAGACTGGTGTGGCTCAGTGTTATTTGTACAGCACTATGGAATGGGTCAGAGCTATTTAAAAAATAATAATAAATTAGGTAACTGTTGTGGGACATTTGAGTGTAAGCTCTGTTGATACAGAGATTGGTGTTACTGGCTCATTGTTCTTTGTACAGCATTATGTAATATGTCAGAGCTATAAAAAAATATATATAATAATAATATTAATAAGTAACTGTTGGGGGACATTCGAGTAAAAGCTTCGAAATTAAAGTCAGAGCTATTTAAATAAATAAATAAATAAAATAATAATAGGTAACTACTGTGGTACATTTGAGTGTAAGCTCTGTTGGTACAGGGATTGATGTGACTGGCTCTGTTTTCTTTGTACAGCACTATTAAATATGTCAGAGCTATTTAAAAATAATAATATATAACTGTTGCGGGACATTAGAGTGTAAGCTCTGTTGGTACAGGGATTGATGTGACTGGCTCTGTGTTCTTTGTACAGCGCTATGGAATATGTCAGAGCTATTTAAAAATAATATATAACTGTTGTGGGACATTAGAGTGTTAGCTCTGTTGGTACAGAGATTGATGTGAGGGCTCAGTGTTCTCTGTACAGCAATATGGAATACGTGGGGGCTATAATTGTATGTTAATAAAGTGTGTGACTGTGGTGGGACATTAAAGTGTAAGCTCCTCTGGTGCAGAGACTAAAGTGATTTCCTCAGTGTACTGTCATAGTATATACGTAGGTAATAATCATATATGATCATCCAATACCTCTCAGTGGATTCCTAATGTTCCCATATAAATTGGTTAGCACATGAATTCTACTTTGATTCTTTCTTATTTAAATAACGATTTACTTAACTGAGAAACATTTTAAACTACAAAAGATTTTTCAGTTCCTCTCAGCAATTGAACGTTCATTTTGTGCGCTGATATCGTATAATTTGCGTGCGTGTGATGTGCGGCGGGCAGACAAGTGTTCCTGTGTATCACAGACTTCATAAATAGAGCGCCGTCTTCCTATCTGTCCTTCTCTTCATCTTCAAAGTTCCCTTCCTCTCATCCCAGATATTGGCTTTACTTCCTGCAAACTTCTGATTGTTTGTGACTTATCTGTAGCGTTCAGTGCAGAGGCTGACTTCTACATGGTTTGTTTAATATGGAGTCATTTTATAGTATTTCATGAAAGGGTTTCTTGGCTCTTTTATGATCAGTAGAGCTGAGAGTCCAACATCCGGGGCTTCAATGGCATTTCTTTAAGAACCGGCCACTTAGCCATTGGGCGGGATGGATTCTCAAATGTGTGATGGGGGTCACCCTGACATAGGATGTCTGGACATTTTTCACCATCCTCTTCATGTGAATATTCTGAATCTGAAAACAAGATATAGTGCCTTGAAAAAGTATTCACACCCCTTGATATTTTCCACATTTTCTCATGTTACAACCCAAAAATGTAAATGTATTTTATTGGGATTTTATGTGATAGACCGACACAAAGTGGCACATAATTGTGAAGTGGAAGGAAAATGATAAATGGTTTTACATTTTTTTAACAAATAAATATGTGAAACGGGCAGCGTGCATTTGTATTCACCCCCCTTTACTCTGATACCCCTAACTAAAATCTAGTGGAACCAATTGCCTTCAGAAGTCGCCTAATTAGTAAATAGAGTCCATCCATGTGTAATTTATTCTCAGTATAAATACAGCTTCTCTGTGAAGCTTTCTGAGGTTTGTTAGAGAATCTTAGTGAATCTTAGTGAACAAACAGCATCATGAAGGCTAAGGAACACTCCAGACAGGTCAAGGATGAAATTGTGAAGTTAAAAGCAGGGATAGGTTATAAAAAAAATATCCCAAGCTTTGAACATCTCACGGAGCGATGTTCAATCCATCTTCCGAAAATGGAAAGAGTATGGCACAACTGCAAACCTACCAAGACATGGCCGTCCACCTAAACTGACAGGCCGAGCAAGGAGAGCATTCAGAGAAGCAGCCAGGAGGCCCATGGTAACTCTGGAGGAGCTGCAGAGATCCACAGCTCAGGTGGGGGGGGGGGGGTGGAACTGTCCACAGGACAACTATCCATCATTGAAAGAGTATGGCACAACTGCAAAACTACAAAGACATGGCCGTCCACCTAAACTGAGCGGCCGGGCAAGGAGAGCATTCATCAGAGAAGCAGCCAAGAGGCCCATGGGAACTCTGGAGGAGCTGCAGAGATCCACAGCTCAGGTGGGAGAATCTGCCCACAGGACAACTTTTAGCTGTGCTCTCCACAAATCTGGCTTTGATGAAAGAGTGGCAAGAAGAAAGCCATTGTTAAAAGAAAGCCATAAGAAGTCCCATTTGCAGTTTGTGAGAAGCCATAAGGGGGACACAGCAAACATGTGGAAGAAGGCGCTCTGGTCAGATGAGAACAAAATTGAACTTTTTGGCCTAAAAGCAAAACTTTATGAGTTGCGGAAAACTAACACTACACATCATCTGAACACACCATGCCCACTATGAAACATGGTGGTGGCAGCATCATGTTGTGGGGATGCTTTTCTTCAGCAGGGACAGGGAAACTGTTTAGCGTTGATGGGAAGATGGATGGAGCCAAATACAATCTTAGAAGAAAACCTGTTATAGTCTGCAAAAGACTTGAGACTGGGGGAGAGGTTCAACTTCCAGCAGGACAACAGCCCTAAACATACAGCCAGAGCTTCAATGGAATAGTTTATATGAAAGCATATTCATGTGTTAGAATGGCCCAGTCAAAGTCCAGACCTAAATCCAATTGAGAGTCTGTGGCAAGACTTGAAAATTGCTGTTCACAGAAGCTCTCCATCCAATCTGACAGAGATTGAGCTATTTTGCAAAGAAGAATGGGAAAAAATTTCACTCTCTAGATGTGTAAAGCTGGTAGAGACATCCCCAAAAAGACTTCCAGCGAATGGTGGTTCTACAAAGTATTGACTTGGGGGCTAAATACAAATGTGCGCCAATTCTTTTCAGATATGTATTTGTAAAGAAATTTGAAAAACATTTACTATTTTCCTTCCACTTCACAATTATGTGCCACTTTGTGTTGGTCCATCACATAAAATCCCAACAAATACATTTCGGTTTTTGGTTGTAACTTGACAAAATGTGGAAAATGTCAAGGGGTATGAATACTTTTTCAAGAGACTGTACCCTACTGGAAGCAGCGCACTACAGGGCTACACTATATGGCTAAATTATGTGAACACCCCTCCCAATTAGGGCAGCTGATAGGGGGGTATTACTGGGCCCCCTGTATGGTTGCACGACCACGCAATTAGTCAATTCAGATAGCGCAGTGCCGAATCGCAAAACACAAATCATATTGTATTTGAATGTTATTAAAAATGACCTTTCCTTTTCAATCTGCAGCCACTGTAATTTGAAAATGCAATATAATATGGCCGCCTGGAGCTGTTCTGTACACAGAATGTATACTGACCACACTCCCAGAAACATCATTTCCTGCTTGTGTGATTGGCTCACCAATTTTCCAGAAGTCTGCATTAAGATACAAGTCAGATTTCTGGCATCCCCTGCAACAAGAATGTTCCTCCCAATAGGAACACGTCTAAAGGGATGCAGGCCCAGCAGATTTCCTCATTAGTGCTCTGCAGCTGCACAGCTGATTGATAATTATGAAACCACTCCCACAAGGGCACAGAGAAACACAGAGCACTTTTAGTTTTAGTTTGCATAGTGAACGTATTTATTGTATTTAAAAATAAAGCACTATGTCATTTTTTTTTTATTTTTATGCCTGCTGAGTGGATGAGATATTTAGACAGCATCTTAAAGGGATACTACTGAAAAATTACAAGGAGGAGGAGACCGATTGAACAAACTTAATCCAGTTTGGGGAACCACCAGTGGGGTGTTTGGTGGAGGAAAGCCTTAGATGATGCTGAGCATTCTCCAGCCAGGAAATGAGGCCGGCTCTGAATTGCTACAGCTTTATACTAATGCACATTGTGAGAAGCTCTCAGTGTGCAGTGATATCAGATCAAGCAGTGTCAGTAGAGGAGAGGAGCCAGTACAACTATGCAAGGGATGGTTGGAAAACTAGGAAAACTGGAAAACTAGGAAAACTGGACAACCGGGCAACTGGACAACTGGACAACTAGGAAAACTGGACAACCAGACAACTGGAAAACTAGGAAAACTGGACAACCAGACAACTGGAAAACTAGGAAAACTGGACAACCAGACAACTGGAAAACTAGGAAAACTGGACAACCAGACAACTGGAAAACTAGGAAAACTGGACAACCGGACAACTGGAAAACTAGGAAAACTGGACAACCAGACAACTGGAAAACTAGGAAAACTGGACAACCAGACAACTGGAAAACTAGGAAAACTGGACAACCGGACAACTGGAAAACTAGGAAAACTGGACAACTGGAAAACTAGGAAAACTGGACAACCGGACAACTGGGAAACTAGGACAACTGGAAAACTAGGAAAACTGGACAACTGGAAAACTAGGAAAACTGGACAACCGGACAACTGGAAAACTAGGAAAACTGGACAACCGGATAACTGGAAAACTAGGAAAACTGGACAACTGGGAAACTAGGAAAACTGGACAACTGGAAAACTAGGAAAACTGGACAACTGGAAAACTAGGAAAACTGGACAACCAGACAACTGGGAAACTAGGAAAACTGGACAACTGGAAAACTAGGAAAACTGGACAACTGGAAAACTAGGTAAGCTCGACAACTGGAAAACTGGACAACTGGAAAACTAGGAAAACTGGAAAACTAGGAAAACTGGACAACTAGAAAACTAGGAAAACTGGAAAACTAGGAAAACTGGTAAACTAGGAAAACTGGAAAAACTGGAAAAATAGTAGAAAAACTTGCACGGTCGTGCGACGCTATCCCCAAATAAAAGGAGGAGGAGACCGATTGAACAAACTTAATCCAGTTTGGGGAACCACCAGTGGGGTGTTTGGTGGAGGAAAGCCTTAGATGATGCTGAGCATTCTCCAGCCAGGAAATGAGGCCGGCTCTGAATTGCTACAGCTTCATACTAATGCACATTCTGAGAAGCTCTTAGTGTGCAGTGATATCAGATCAAGCAGTGTCAGTAGAGGAGAGGAGCCAGTACAACTATGCAAGGGATGGTTGGAAAACTAGGAAAACTGGAAAACTAGGAAAACTGGACAACCGGACAACTGGACAACTAGGAAAACTGGACAACCAGACAACTGGAAAACTAGGAAAACTGGACAACCAGACAACTGGAAAACTAGGAAAACTGGACAACTAGGAAAACTGGACAACTAGGAAAACTGGACGACTGGAAAACTAGGAAAACTGGACAACTGGAAAACTAGGAAAACTGGACAACCGGACAACTGGAAAACTAGGAAAACTGGACAACCAGACAACTGGAAAACTAGGAAAACTGGACAACCGGACAACTGGGAAACTAGGACAACTGGAAAACTAGGAAAACTGGACAACTGGAAAACTAGGAAAACTGGACAACTGGAAAACTAGGAAAACTGGACAACCGGACAACTGGAAAACTAGGAAAACTGGACAACCGGATAACTGGAAAACTAGGAAAACTGGACAACTGGGAAACTAGGAAAACTGGACAACCAGACAACTGGGAAACTAGGAAAACTGGACAACTGGAAAACTAGGAAAACTGGACAACTGGAAAACTAGGTAAGCTCGACAACTGGAAAACTGGACAACTGGAAAACTAGGAAAACTGGAAAACTAGGAAAACTGGACAACTGGAAAACTAGGAAAACTGGGAAACTAGGAAAACTGGAAAACTAGGAAAACTGGAAAAACTGGAAAAATAGTAGAAAAACTTGTACGGTCGTGCGACGCTATCCCCAAATAAAATTTATGTCATTTTTCCCCCACAAATAGAGCTTTCTTTTGGTGGTATTTGATCATTTTTTTTGATTTTTTTTTTGCTCTATAAACAAAAAAAGAGCGACAATTCTGGAAAAAAAAAATTCACATTCTGCTATTGAACACCCCCCCCCCCCCTCCCATAAAAAAAAAAAAAAAAAATAAAATCAGATGTTTTCATCATGTTAGGCCAATTTATATTCTACTACATAATTTTGGTTAAAGAAAAAAATCCCACTAAGCGTATTTTGATTGGTTTGCGCAAAAGTTATCGTGTCTACAAACTAGGGGAAAGATTTGTCATTTTTATTTATTTTATTTACTAGTAATGGCGGCGATCAGCAATTTAGAGCAGGACTGCGACATTGAGGCGAACACACTGACCCCTAACTGACATTTTTGACACTTTTGAGGGGACCAGTGACATTACTACAGTATTCAGTGATAAAAATATGCACTGTTACTGTAATAATGACACTGGCAGGGAAGGGGTTAACCCAGGGGTGATCAAAGGGTTAAGTGTGAGCCTAGGGGAGTGTTTTCTAACTGTAATGGAGGAGGGGCTTGTGAAATCAACACAGAAACCTGTGATCCTAAATAGCAGGAACACAGGTTCTCTGTGTTCATTCCAGAGAGAACAACGGTCGGCTGTGTTTACAACAGCAGACCATCGTTCTTTCTCAGCGAGGAGCGATCGCGGGTGCCCGGCGGGGATTGCAGGTGCCCCCGGCAATCGCGGCTGCCGGTCTTGTGGATCGGCCTCCCCACTTCTTAATGGTTGTGGGCACGCGCGCCCAGGAGCACTCCCGCGAACCGCCGTACAGGTACGGCGGTTCGCGCAGCTGAGCCAGTATATCTGCGGTGGGCGGTAGGCAAGTGGTTAAATGACAATGATTGCCTTCTCCGGGGAAGGGGGGGGGGCTATGTCATTCCTACTGGACAGTCACAAGGCCAATGGACTGTGAATAGCTCTGATGTAGGTGGATGTAGCTTTTTGCCATCTTATATATTCCTTGGAACCGACAAATAGCGATAAATGTATCCAGCTCAGAAATGTTAAATGCGACCTTCTGAGTTACATGACCTCCTCATACTCTCCATTTATTCATACTCCCTTTTCCACCCGGCCTCCTGCTTCAGCCTGTAATTAGGAATAAGAGGCTTTTAAGGCACACAAGTCATGTAGAAGGCAGAACATTGCTGTAATTATTACTGTGAGGATGATGGAAAGAGTGACAAATAAAACTTTGTGAAGAAGTTTACATTGTATCAGGAAGAGTTCACAGTGGAGCGCGGGGCGAGTTCAGGGCACCCTAAACTTTTGTACACTGTAAGTTTTAAAAGGGTAACTCCATTTTTGTGGGGAAAAACAAAAAGCAAATAAAGAAAAAATATTCTAGCATATACCATTGCGACACAAGTCATATTGCGATTAAATGTTATTTAACCACTTCTGGACCGGAAGGATTTGCCCCCTTAATGACTAGGCCATTTTTTGTGATTCGGCACTGCATTACTTAAATGGAAAACTGCACGCTCGTGTGGCGCTGTACCCAAATAAAATTGATTTCCTTTTTTCCCCACAAATAGAGCTTTCTTTTGGTGGTATTTAATCACCTCTGCGATTTTTATTTTTTGCGCTATAAACAAAAAATATATTGGCTCATATCTCCCTAGGCAGCGCCACCATCCCTCCCATTTCCACTAACAAAAAAAGAGCGACAATTCTGAAAAAAAAAAAATATTTTTTTTTCACATTCTGCTATACAACATTCCCCCAAAAAAAAAAAAATTCAATAAAACATTTTCATCATTTTAGGCCAATTTGTATTCTGCTACATTTTTTTTTTTTTACCAAAAATATCGCAATAAGCGTATTTTGATTGGTTTGCGCAAAAGTTATCGCGTCTACAAACTTGGGGAAAGATTTATGTCATTTTTTTTATTTTTCCGCAAAAAAATACATTTTTATTTTTATAAACAAAAAAGAGCGACATTTTTGAAAAAAAAAAAATATATATTTTTCACATTCTGCTATATAACATTCCCCAAAAAAAATGTTTTAAATCAAAATTTTTTAACTTTTTAGGCCAATTTGTTTTCTGCTACATATTTTTGGTAAAAAAAAAAAAATCGCAATTAGCGTATTTTGATTGGTTTGCACAAAAGTTATCGCGTTCACTAACTACGGGAAAGATTTATGTTTTTTTTATTGTTTTATTGTTTTTTTTACTAGTAATGGTGGCGATCTGCGATTTTTGGCGGGACTGCGACATTGCGGCAGACAGATCGGACCCCTAACTGACATTTTTGACACTTTTGGGGGGACCAGTGACATTACTACAGTAATCAGTGCTACAAAAATTCACTGTTACTGTTATAATGACACTGGCAGGGAAGGGGTTAACCCTGTGGGTGATCAATGGGTTAAATGTATGCCTCATGCTTACTGGCGTGTGTGGGGGGAGGGGGTTGTGTGACACAGACAGAGATCGCAGGTTCAGCTATGCTGAATCCTGTGATCTCTCCCTGTCTGTCACAGAGAAGATCCGCCTGCTTTGTTTACATAAGCAGGCGGATCTTCTCACACTTTCCCCGACAATCGGGGAAGAGAGGTGGTGATCGCCGCCTCTCCTCCTCCGGCATGACTCCCGATGTGTCTAAACACAGCGGGAGCGAGCCTCAGTCGGCGCGCGGCGCCGAGAACACTAGGAGTCCAGAGGCGTAGGTCTACTTTGCTGGACCCAGGCGAGCTGACCTGCCGCAGTAGGATTATTGTAAGCAGTCGGCAAGTGGTTGAGGGGGCAAATCCTTCTGGTCCAGAAATGGTTAGAGTTCATGTGCGTGTAAAGGCAGGTGTCCCAATACTTTTGACAATATAGTGTAGTTGAAGGTAAATCTAAAAGAAATCAAATAAAAAGAAATTGTATAATGTGTAGCCAGCATTACTCCAGGCATTATTCTGATACTTAAGGAGTGAGGTGAAATCACTCTCCATTACACGCTGTGCATATTTATAATAACCCCCCCTCCCCCCCACACACACTGCCTTACGCGTTGTGCATATTTATAATAACTCCCCCCCCCACTGCCTTACGCGTTGTGCATATTTATAATAACCCCCCCCCCTCAATTATAAGTAATAGTAATGCATACTATATGTGTTTATTTTGTTGGAATGGGAGGAACACCCCGGGGGTTGTTTGCCATAACTCGCCATCTTGGCGGAACGCACAGCACCTTATGTTTTGTGATTTGTAATCTGAAGGGCCGATGTGAATAAACTAACAAAAAAAAAATGTGTTTTCAGAGACGATTCCCTGTGCTCTGTGCAGCGGTCACACAAATCAATAGGTCTCCCCGAGGAGTCTTGGCTTTGGAATATGAAAGTTCGTCTTTCGTCCTCCGGGGCGATGTGTAATCAGAGCGCGAGAAAACGCACTTCAATCAATCTTGTTGCCGTGTCGTTAGTTTCACAGAGAGTCATAATTCAGCCATGAAAGACGGGTGGGACTTTGTTTTTCCCCTGGAAGCCTCAAACTGGTAATTCGGAGCTTGGAAACCAACGTATAAAAAAAATAAACGAAGATATAATATGCGCATCCAAATAATAGATACAAAATTGGGAAGATGGATCAGTGTAGTAGATTCTCCTATCATGGAAAAACAGTCCTGATTTGTTTGATGAAAGGATCAATATGAGCATTTTGGAGCCGGTGAAAATATGGGTGGATCTTAAAGAGAAGTAAATGCATCTAGGTTCCTAGATCCAGGGTAAGGGGGGATCCAGGACAGCCATCGGGGGGGGGGGGGGGACAGCCAATACACTACTACTACTACAATAGTAGGGGGCCTGTGCATTCTGAGGGGCCCGGCCGCCCAGGCCTCAACCAACTAGACTGAGTGTTAAAATAGAAGTGGGTGCACTGAAGGACTCAGTGGGATGACCAGTGGGCGGATTTGGTGGGAAGGCCAGAGGGCGGGTCCTGCAGAATGTTGGTGGCCCAGGCTTAAAGCTGTGTAAGGGGCCCCCCAAAAAAAACAATAGTAGGGGGCCTGTGCGTTCTGAGGGGCCCGGCCGCCCAGGCCTCGAACAACTAGACCGAGTGTTAAAATAGAAGTGGGTGGACTGAAGGAGTCGGTGGGATGGCCAGTGGGCGGATTTGGTGGGACGGCCAGAGGGCAGGCCCTGTGGAATGTTGGTGGCCCAGGCCTAAAGCTGTGTAAGGAGCCCCCCAAAAAAAAACAATAGTAAGGGGCCTGTGTCTTCTGAGAGGCCCGCGCCCAGGCCTCAACCAACTAGACCGAGTGTTAAAATAGAAGTGGGTGCACTGAAGGGCTCAGTGGGGTGGCCAGTGGGAGGATTTGGTGGGACAGCTAGAGGGCACGCCCTGCGGAATGTTGGACGCCCAGGCCTAAAGCTGTGTAAGGAGCCCCCCTTACACAGCATTTTGGGGCTGGTCAAAATATAAGTGGATCTTAAAGAGAAGTAAATGCAGCTAGGTTCCTAGATCCAGGGTAAGGGGGGTATCCAGGACAACCATCGGAGGGGGGGGACAGCCATTACACATGTAGGGGGCCTGTGTGTTTCGAGGGGTCCAGCCACATAGGCCCCAACCAAGTAGACAAACTTGTTGCTGCTGTGGTAACTAGCAATTGCTAAAGAAGAGTGGCTGCAGAGTAAGCTGATGCAGATGAAGGGATGTCTCTTTGCTGGCTTGCGCTGTCTCTTTGCTGAAAATATGAGGCCCTCTCTTTGCTGGATTGGGATGTGTCTTTGCTGAATATATGAGGCCATCTCTTTGTTGGGTTAGGATTTATTTTTGCTGAATATATGAGGCTGTCTCATTACTGGATTGGGATTTGCCTTAGCTGAACATATGAGGCTGTCTCTTTACTGGATTGGGATGTCTCTTTTCTGAATATATGAGGCCGTCTATTTTTTGGGTTAAGATTTATTTTTGCTGAATATATGAGGCTGTCTCGTTACTGGATTGGGATGTCACTTTGTTGAATATATGGGGATGTCTCTTTGACGGATTGGATTCATTTTCATATATTAAGTTATAAGAGTGTTAAAATAGAAGTGGGTGCACTGAAGGACTCGGTGGGATGGCTAGTGTGCGGATTTGGTGGGACAGCCAGAGGGCAGGTCCTGCAGAATGTTGGGACTGCAGATATCAGGGTGCCTTGGCGCGGCCTGCAGCTTACGCATGTATTTGCAAATGTGTGCAACTAAACCCCTGTTTTTAACGCATACTGTTAGACAGGTTAATTTGGCTGGTTGCTGGCTGGTTGGTAAGTAGTGACTGGAAATCCCTTTGTTTTTGAGAATGTTGGTGGTCAGGCCCGGAGGGGCCCAGGCCTAAAGTTGTGTAAGGGGCCCCCCCAAAAAAGACTAAAATGTAATATATGCATCCAAATAATTGATACAAATTTAAAATGGGAAGATGGATCAGAGTAGTAGAATCTCCTATCAAGGAAAAACAGTCCTGATTTTTTTTTTTTTTAGATTAAAAGATCAATATGAGCATTTTGGGGCTGGTCAAAATATGTGTGGATCTTAACCACTTTACCACCGGAGGATTTTGCTGTCTTACGTCTGGGCCACTTTTGGCGATTCGGCACTGTGCGACTTTAACTGACAATTGCACGGTCATGCAACGCCGTACTCAAACTAAATTTACGTCCTTTTTTTCCCACAAAAAGAGCTCTCTTTTGGTGGTATTTGATCACCTGTGCGATCTTTACTTTTTGCGCTATAAACAAAAAAAGAGCGTAAATTTTGAAAAAATAATATTTTTCACATTTTTTTATATGAAATTCCACCCCAAAAAATGTAAAAATCGAAATTTTTTTAAATTTTTGCCCAATTTGTTTTCTGCTGCCTATGTTTGGTAAAAAAAAATCACAATAAGCGTATTTTGATTGGTTTGCGCAAAAGTTATTGCGTTTACTAACTAAGAGAAAGATTTCTGTCATTTTTGGTGTTTTTTTTTTTAACGAGTAATGGCGGCGATCTGCGATTTTTTTTTTTTGCAGGACTGCGACATTGCGGCGGACAGATCGGACCCTTGACTGACATTTTTGACACTTTTGGGGGTACCAGTGACATTACTACAGTAATCAGTGCTATACATATGCACTGTTACTGTAAAAATGACACTGGCAGGGAAGGGGTTAATTTTATTGGAGAGGGAGGGGTTAATGTATGCCTGGTGCTTACTGACATGTGTGGGGGGAGGTGACTGAGTGACACAGGGACAGATCGCAGGTTCAGCTATGCTGAACCCTGCAATCTGTCCCTGCCTGTCACTTAGGAGATCCGCCCGCTTTGCTTACACAAGCGGGCGGATCTCCAGACTCGATCCCCGACGATCGGGGAAGAGCAGCGGCGATCGCCGCTGCTCCTCCCCTGGCCCGACTCCCGCTGTGACTGAATACAGCGGGAGCGAGCCTCCGGCGGGGCGCACGCGCCGCAGAGAAAGGGGAGTGTCTGGCGACGTAGGTGTACGTCGCCAGACGATAACGAACCACTTTGCCGCAGTAGAGCTCTAGTGAGCAGTGGCAACGTGGTTAAAGAGAAGTAAATGCAGCTAGGTTCCTAGATCCAGGGTAAGGGGGGTATCCAGGGCAGCCATCAGGGGGGAACAGCCAATACACATGTAGGGGGCCTGTGCGTTCCAAGGGGCCCCGCCGACCAGGCCTCAACCAACTAGACCGAGTTGTTGCTGCTGTAGTAACTAGCAATTGCTAAAGCAGGGTGGCTGAGGCTGCAGAGTAAGCTGATGCAGCTGAAGGGATGTCTCTTTGCTGGATTGGGATGTCTCTTTCCTAAATAAATGAGGCTGTCTCTTTACTGGATTGGGATTTGTCTTTGCTGAATATATGAGGCTGTCTCTTTACTAGATTGGGATGTGTATTTGCTCTCCAGTGAGCCTCCTTTTGACCTGACAATACCTGGACATGGAACTGCGAATAGGCCCCCCAGCTAAGCCTAGCAGGGACCTCAGTGTCTTCTGTAAAGCTTTCTCAAGAATCCTGCACCAGTGGCAGAGGTCTCCTCCTGCAGGACTGGACCCAGGAACACTGCACACAGCTGTTCAGGTATTTATGGGCTTGCTCACAACCTTCTGGGCACACATCTACAAGGATTGGCTGAAGTGCCATAAATATTTAGGCTGCCTGCCCTGCTCTCCCTCCCTATACTTCAAGATCCCTCTAGAAGACAGAAGGAAGTGACAGAGCAGCAGCCTGTGAGACACTGAGCAGACCTTACCAATCGACCCCCGCTCCACTAATTACCAAGGAAACAAATTCAATTTACCGAGCAGCCTGCTCTAAACTAGGAGGATGTTGCATCTGGAAACAAGGTGTATTACGCCATCCTTCAGGGGGGCTTGTACCCAATAAAGGTATGGTGTAGGTGGACCATGCTAAGACCTCAGGCTGCTGCCTGTCTGAAAGTAATGGAAAAGACGCTCGGTAGAATACTTTTGGTCGGGTATAAAGGCACACTCGGTATAAAAGTTCATCACACTTAAAGCGGAAGTTCCGGCCACAAAATCATGCCTGTAGATTTTATGGCATCCGCTTCCTTATCCTTACCTGAGCAATAATTGGATATACCCGGCCTTTTTTTTTTTTTTTTACTTACCTTATTAGAGAGCATAATATACTCACCTTACCATCCACTTCCTCCTTCCTCGGCCGCGCGGCCCGCGCCGTCACTTCCTGTCCCGCAATGCGTCCTGGGAGCTCTTACTCGTGGCTCCCAGGATGCAATGGGCAGTGACGAAGGCGGCCGGCCGCTCCTCTCATCGCGTGATTTCCAAACAGGAAATGACGCGATGTTAGGCGGAGCACAGTGCGGACGCTGCCGTCCCTATGGAAACAAACACTATGACGATCGCATAGTACTGGGCATGCGCGAGATTTCGCGCTGGATTCACCGGGCTCCGCCCACTACAACCAGGAAGCAGGGCAGACATTTCCCCACAACGGACTCGGCGATCCAGGACAAAGATGGCGGCGCTCACAATAATTTAATTAAAAAATTTAAAGTAAGATTTCATGCTTGCAAACATATTATTACAATGTATGAAACAGGATTAGCGGATGTATAGAGGTCGAAGGGTCACTGTTTGGGGGACATTAAAAAAAAAAAAAGGATTCTGTGGCCGGAACTCAGCTTTAAGGCCCCTTTCACACGGGCTTTCCGATCAGGTCCACCTGTCAGTTTTTTCAGGCGGACCTAAACGGATGCTCCATGCACCTCTATGGGGCAGCGGATGTCAGCGGTGACATGTCCACTGACACCCACTGCTCTCAGATCCGATGTGGTCCTTGAAATCCAGATGGCTGGAAACCCTATTTTCCATCCGTCTGGAGGATTGGATGAAAACAGACAGGCTGTCCGTTTTTATCCAATCCCCCATAGCGGAGGGCGGGGATCTGACAGCTCTGTCTCTGCAAAGTAAGCAGAGACGAAGCTGTCATCCGCCTGCTCAGCGAGGATCGGCAGATCGAACCCCGCTAAACAAAACAGAGTCCGCCGGGGAGATATCTTTAGGAAGTTTAAATTACAATGCCACTCAAAAGGGGGAAGTTCTGCTTTAAGGCCTCCCCTCCTCCTCCTCTTTCAAGAATGGCACTTTTGGGTAGGGGGAGTAGATACCAGATTTTGATAGGTACCCATTCTCACCTCTGCTTAGGTGATCGGAACGGAAGTTGTTGCAGTCTTCTGGGATACGTCACAGGTCCCAGAAGGCTGCGGAACCATTCACAATGGGCAGCACGGCTTGCACATGCGCAGTGGTTACCCGGCTGTGACAGCTTGTGGCTTTACACCAGTGCCACCAGTTAAGATGCCAGCACTGTGAACCCAAAGGCTAGTGAAAAACTAGCCTGGGTGACAAACAGATTTGTGATGTTATACATCATGATGTATTGTATCAACCCCTGAGGAAGTGAACGGTTGTTCACGAAATGTGTCGGTTATCAACATGCATTTTCATACCTATCATGGATTGTTCTATGGAATACTGAACTTACTTGACCATGAATATATAATATACTATGTATAACATCACAAATCTGTTTGATATTACAGTACTTGTCTGTGTTTACTTGCTGACGTTGTATGTTCCAATAAACTTGCATTTTATATTTCATCATTGGGCGTGTTGCACCTAATTTAAAGTCCCAAGGGCAAATCTGCAACTTTCTGAGATGGAAATAAGGGACACCTATTAGCAAAAGTACACTATGTTGTCAAAAGTATTGGGACACCTGCCTTTACACGCACAGGAATTTTAACGGCATCCCAGTCGAAAGGCCCGTACACGAGATAAGAAAATCGTGTTCGACGAATGATCTGTCTATTTTTGGATCGTTAGTATGGTGCAGCCGATTATGAATTTACAGACGACAAAAACTGGATGTGCAGGATATAAAGTTTTTACCATACATGAACACAATGTCCGATTTTCATTTAATGAGTCCACAACTACGCATGCTCGGAAACTAAACAATATATACAAAACAATACAACACATGACATCACTTCTGAAGTTGTATTCTGTCATACGAAAATTTTCATATGTTGAGTAACCTCTTCACTTTCCATATGATACTAACATGCAACAAAAAACGGATGAAAATTTGTCCCATAATCTGATCGTGTGTACGAGGCTTTAGTCGGTAGGGTTCAATATTGAGTTGGCCCACCCTTTGGAGCTATAACAGCTTCAACTCTTCTGGGAAGGCCGTCCACAAGTGTAACGGAATCTCGACCCACACTGTGTTTGTGTGCTTCCGCCAGAATACCGATTTCTTCAGTCTTGAACATAGATATCAGATATTATAGCCGCCCCCCCATACAAAACTAGCCAATAATAGCTTGTATAAGATCTGGGACATTTATTGAACAAACTCACACCAAATATATACCCCTCCAGGTCAGGTGCCTGATTACATTATCATATGCAGGTGAAATTGTGTACAGAAATACCCTTGGAGTAATGTACATATAATTAACATATCTAAGGAACAACCAACACAAACAGTATTCTACTTTCCCACTAGCAACTAATAGAGGACAGTGGTTTAATTAACTTCAGCTAATTAACTAGCCGTCATAAAGCTCATGAAGTACAATACACATTAATTATAAGTGTAAACACAGCCCTGCAGTAGACAATGGGTGAGTTAATCAGTACAGTCAGCAATGTGTGGAAGACAGGTGATTGAGCAGATGACATTAGCATCTGCCATGAGTCTGACTATGCAGAGCAGTCCCCTATTGGCAATAGGCAGCTAGACCTTTAACATGGATCTTAGGCCTGGAATCCCAGAGTCTGTGTGTCTTGGGGAGATGTGGACTTGAATCCAAAGTAACGTTACTCCAAGGGTCCCCCCAGCATACACCCCACAAAGAGCAGTGTTCCCTCACAAGCCAGGGCCCATAGTCAGTAGGCAAGAGGCTAGCCTGCAGTCCCCTCCAAAAGACCCTGTCCTGAGTGAGTTTGTCACAAGGTTTAGGAGTGTGTCTATGGAAATGTTTGACCATTCTTCCAGAAGCACATTTGTGAGGTCAGACACTGATGTTGGACAAGAAGGCCTGGCTTGCAGTCTCCGCTCCAATTCATCCCAAAGGTGTTCTATTGGGTTGAGGTCAGGACTCTGTGAAGGCCAGTCAATTTCCTCCACCCCAAACTCGCTCATCCATGTCTTTATGGCCCTTGCTTTGTGCTCTGGTCAAAATCATTTGGTGGAGGGAGGATTATGGTGTGGGGTTGTTTTTCAGGGGTTGGGCTTGGACACCCCCCTTGAGGGGAAAACCTTTTGGTGAGTGCAGTACCATAAGGGGAGCACACAAAGAAGCACCAGCACAAGCCTGAATTTGTGACACACATGATTGAGAAGCACCTATCACTTTATTCACTGATCCTATTAATAAGGACTATTTGTACATTTATTAAGGATTAATACATTTGTTTGTATATCAAAGATTAACCAGTTGTATAACACAAAGAGCACCTGTCACTTTATTTGAAAATATTGCACATTTATTTTGCACATATTTAAGGTCCATTTATATGGGTTGTATTGTTCATTTTTATCTTTATTTTTATCCTGTTCATTTTCTATTTTTTCATAAGAGCGCCGAACCTTTGAAATAGGAATTATAACAAATAAGGCCCAAATTAGTACAAATATTTCATTCATTAAGGCCCCATTCACACCTCAGCGTTTTGTAGCTTGAAGCTCAAAGCGCCAATATGCTGGAGGAGAAAAAAATCAATTATTCTCTAATGAGACGGTTCACATCTCCACTCCAAGTCGCCTGAAGCCAAACGCCTGAAGCTCAAAAAAGTTCTGGAGCTTTTTTTGTAGCTCCAATCGGGCAGATCTGAGTGTTTTTGACGCGTTTTTATTCCCATAGAAATTAATGAAAATGTGCTGCTCGTGCGTTTTTGCACGATTTTCTGTTCAAATGAAAAAAATGTAAAAAATAAAAGAGCAATAATATATGAATAAATAAATGTAAACTAAATACACAAACAACTAAAAATCATCATAAATAAAATATTATGTAATACTACTTAAATAAAATGACAATTAACCCCGAAACTTTAAACATTTTAAATAAATTATTATTATTAAATAAATTATAATAAATAATAATATTTAAAATAGCAATAACAATAATAATATTAATAATAATAATAGTATTAATAATAATAATATTATTAATAACAATAATAATAATATAATAAATAAAATAATAATAAAAAATAAAAATGATTTATTTTGTGTTAGAATGTTTAGTTATTTATTATTTTATTTTTGTAAGGGTTAGGGGTTAAGGTTAGGGGTTAATTATTTATGTACTATTACTTAGCATTCATGTATTGCATTTAATTATGATTATTTTTATTTGAGTATTAATTTTACATTCATTTATTATTACTACTACTACTACTACTACTACTATTACTAGTAGTATTAACAGCCCCGAATGAAAAAAAATTAGAATAAATGAATTTTAACCACTTCAGCCCCGGAAGATTTTACCCCCTTCCTGACCAGGCCCTATTTTGCGATTCGGCACTGCGTTATTTTAACAGACAATTGCGCAGTTGTGCGGCACTGTACCCAAACAAAATCTACACCCTTTTTTTCCCACAAATAGATCTTTCTTTTGGTGGTATTTGATCACCTGTGCGATTTTTATTCTTTGCGCTATAAACAACAAAATAGCGACAATTTTGAAAATAAAAACAATATTTTTCACATTCTGCTATATGACATTCCCAAAAAAAAAAAAAATTAAAAATCAAATTTTTTTTTAACATTTTAGGCCAATTTCTCTGCTACATATATTTGGTAAAAAAAAAAAAAATAGCAATAAGCGGATTTTGATTGGTTTGCACAAACGTTATCGCGTCTACTAACTACAGGAAAGATTTATGTCATTTTTATTGTTTTTGTTTTTTTTTACTAGTAATGGCGGCGATCTGCGATTTTTAGCGGGACTGCGACATTTGCGGCGGACAGATCGGACCCCTAACTGACATTTTTGACACTTTTGGGGGTACCAGTGACATTACTACAGTAATCAGTGCTAAAAAATATGCTCTGTTACTGTAATAATGCCATTGGCAGGGAAGGGGTTAACCCTGTGGGTGATCAAGGGGTTAAATGTAAGCCTAGGGGAGTGATTCTAACTATGGGGGGGCGTGGCTTCTGAAATTACCATAGAGACATGTGATCCTATATAGAAGGATCACATGCGCTCTATGATCATCCCAGGG
Organism: Pelophylax lessonae; assembly: GCF_965119305.1. Lineage (NCBI taxonomy): Eukaryota > Metazoa > Chordata > Amphibia > Anura > Ranidae > Pelophylax > Pelophylax lessonae. The sequence continues at coordinate 183,567,809 of NC_138780.1, read as the reverse complement.
AGAAAAACGGTCAGCTGTGTTTACAACAGCCGACCGTCCTTCTCTCTCAGCAGGGAACGATCACGGGTTTCAGGTGGCAATCGGAGCCCCCTGACACACGCATCGGCTTCCCTGCTGACGAGCGCTCGCCCCCTACACTCTCGAGAGTATGGCGATTTGCCCGGGAGCGGCTGCCTGCCGCAGTACATCTGCAATGGGCAGTCGTAAACAGGTTAAATAATAAAAAGAAATAAAAGCTAAAGGGAAAAACTAAAAAAGCTGAAATACCTAGCAACAAATGATGCAACAGATGATAGTTTTCTCTATTGGCTAAAAAAAAAAAAAAAAGCGGCAAAGCTCAAGAATGCTGCATAAAAATGTCGTGCATATAAACGTGCTAAAATCACACAAAAACTCACATAAAAACGCCAGAAAAACGCTCAAAGACGCTACGCTCAGGGGTAAATGCAGCCTAAAAGGGTATCACATACTCATGCATGTTTAGGAATAGAACAGTGCCACACCTATCGCCCCCAAATAACCCTCACTGTATACTCTACCTAGGTATCTGTATTAGTAGGTGGCGGCAGTTCTCTTTAGAACAGATAACAGCCATTTGCGTGGGACCATCTCAAGTCCTTCTATCAGTTCCCATTGCTGAGTGCACAGTGCTTCTCAGTGCCATCGTCAGACTGTTGGAGGATGCCAGCACTGCATGTATCAGCCTGCATCCCCAACAAGGCCTTCAGGACCTACCAGATCACAAATGATGATGATGATAAATTAATGACCACCGCTGTGGCTCTGGTCTTTTACACACATATTACCCCGGTGAATTCGGCCATAGACTAAATATCTCGGCTCATACTTGGCTGCGGTTAGCGGGAGCTAATTAGCACATTTTAAAATCTTTTCACTAAGCAGCAGGCTGAGCTTTGGCCGTCCGCTGCTCAGGCATGTCAGTTTACATGTGCTAATTGTGTTCATTTCAGCATCAGAGAAGCCACATTCTGTGCCATGTGTGAGCCCCCCTATCCCATCCAGCCACATCCTGTGCCATGTGTAAGCCCCCCTATCCCATCCAGCCACATTCTGTGCCATGTGTGAGCCCCCTATCCCATCCAGCCACATCCTGTGCCATGTGTAAGCCCCCCTATCCCATCCAGCCACATTCTGTGCCATGTGTGAGCCCCCCTATCCCATCCAGCCACATCCTGTGCCATGTGTAAGCCCCCCTATCCCATCCAGCCACATTCTGTGCCATGTGTGAGCCCCCTATCCCATCCAGCCACATCCTGTGCCATGTGTAAGCCCCCCTATCCCATCCAGCCACATTCTGTGCCATGTGTGAGCCCCCCTATCCCATCCAGCCACATTCTGTGCCATGTTTGAGCCCTCCTATCCCATCCAGTCACATCCTGTGCCATGTGTGAGACCCCCTATCCCATCCAGCCACATCCTGTGTCATGTTTGAGCTCCCCTATCCCATCCAGCCACATTCTGTGCCATGTGTGAGACCCCCTATCCCATCCAGCCACATCCTGTGCCATGTGTGAGCCCCCCTATCCCATCCAGCCACATCCTGTGCCATGTGTGAGCCCCCCTGTCCCATCCAGCCACACATCCTGTGCCATGTGTGAGCCCCCCTATCCCATCCAGTCACATTCTGTGCCATGTGTGAGCCCCCCTATCCCATCCAGTCACATTCTGTGCCATGTGTGAGCCCCCCTATCCCATCCAGCCACATCCTGTGCCATGAGTGAGCCCCCCTATCCCATCCAGCCACATCCTGTGCAATGTGTGAGCCCTCCTATCCCATGCAGCCACATTCTGTGCCATGTGTGAGCCCCCCCTATCCCATCCAGCCACATCCTGTGCCATGTGTAAGCCCCCTATCCCATCCAGCCACATCCTGTGCCATGTGTGAGCCCCCCTATGCCATCCAGCCACATTCTGTGCCATGTGTAAGCCCCCATATCCCATCCAGCCACATCCTGTGCCATGTGTAAGCCCCCCTATCCCATCCAGCCACATTCTGTGCCATGTGTAAGCCCCCATATCCCATCCAGCCACATCCTGTGCCATGTGTAAGCCCCGCTATCCCATCCAGCCACATCCTGTGCCATGTGTGAGCCCCCCTATCCCATCCAGCCACATTCTGTGCCATGTGTGAGCCCCTCTATCCCATCCAGTCAAACAGCCAACGTGGTAGGTGGCGGGCCCAACGCGTCACGTCCTACACGTCACACCTTCCATGTTCAGGCATTCACTCCTAGAACACTGTACTGTAAATGATACTGTATTTAAAACATGTATATCAAAGAACAAATAAAAACTCTTATCATTTTTTATTTTATTTTAGGTACTTATAGTGCTGTCAATTTACGCAGCGCTTTACATATACATTGTACATGCACATCAGACCCTACCCTCAAAGAGCTTACAATCTAAAGGTCCCTAACTCACTTTCATACATACATGTATTAGGGCCAATTTACCTAACAGCATGTCTTTGGAGTGTGGGAGGAAACCTAAATACCTGGAGAAAACCCACGCAGAACATGAACAATTCAGGCAGGTAGTGTCATGGTTGGGATTCGAAACAAGCGACCCTTTTGCTGCTAGGCTAAAGTGCTAACCACTACACCACTGTGCCACCCCATGTATGTCCATGTATGTTCTTGTGTGTTCTTCTGTGTTCTTCTGTGTCTGGTACCCCTCCAAGTGAGATGGCTGCTTGAAGGGTCCAGAAGGGGGCCACAGGATCAATAGTGACATTGGGTAACACCCCTTCAACTACAACATGACACTGTCAGAGCTGCTCTGTAAGAAACACCCCTAAAATATTGCTCAGTTGACATATAGGATACAAAATCTTTTCTGTCTGCAGTATAGACACAGAGTCTAGGTTCACATCTATGTGGCTGTGGTTGATGCGTTTTTTGTTTTTTTGATGAATTTTTTTCATGCATTTTGTGTTTAACAACTGACAAGTCATCAGCTGTCAGCGGGTTTCCCTACTGACAGCTTAATGTAAAAAAAAAAAAAGAAGAAGAATTGCCATCAACAAAATTTGAGAAAAAAAGGGCATGGGGGTATGGGTCGGGATAGACGTATTGGCTGTTTTCCCAATATAAAATAAGCTAGTGGGAATATTAAGAGCCGGTTCACACTGGGGCGACTTGTCAGGTGACTTGGTCGCCTGACAAGTCGCCGTGGGTCGCCTGCCATAGATTAGCACAAGACCCGTTCTAATAGGAGCGACACAAGTCGCTCCGACTTAGAAAAAGGGTCTTGTACTACTTTGGGGCGACCTGAAGCGACCTGCATTGACTTCAATGACTTCAATGATATGAAGTCCGTGCATGTCCGTGCATGTCGCTCCGAGGTCGCGGTGCACAGCTCACCGCGGCAAGTCGGATCGCCTCAGTGCGAAACGGCTCTCACTGTTACATTTACAAATTTGCAATTTATGTAGCAACTAATTAAAAACAAAGAATGCAATGTTTCAATTTGTATTTAATGTGCTTTGGGTAAGAAAATAAAATGTTTTCCAGAACATTGACAATAACGAGGCTTACATATAGTTCTGGGATTTTCTGTATAGATCTCTCTTATGAAATCCTTTGTGTCTCCATCCAGTCCTGCATTTCTTCTAAAGATGCTTCATGAACAACTCCACTGGCACCTAAATCAAACGTTTCCATTAACTCTCCACCGCAGTCCTCACTTTGGACCTTCTCTAGGACAATGGTCCCCCTGAGTCTGAAATATGATTTATTTGATGCTCTTCCAGCGTGTGCTGCTCCACAATCTGAACTATTTACAAGCCCAGCGAGAGAACCCAGCACATGTTCAGTTCCACCTCCACTCAACAGATCTTCTTATAATCGAGTGACACTTAATTACAGACTTGGCCTGTGTCTGCTCTATCAGTTAATATCCATATATTTATTTTCTAAGCAAGCATGTTCAACAAATATCCTGCTGTTTTCTCCAGATCGAATTATATGTTGCCTTGGTCCTTGGAGCTTGTAGGGTTGAGTACACAGAGTCACTGCACACTTTGTTTTTATCTACGATTCAGCTTGTAATAATGTAAGGAACAGTGACTGCAGATTTTTTTTATTATTATTATTATTATTAAAAGCAAACTGTAGCTTTTTTTTTACCAAATCAGTTCACTTTGGTGACAGAATCATGGTGTTACTTGTCTGACACAGACCTGGAGGTTTCGGTTGCTGATCCAGGTGAAGGATGAACCAGTAGTTAATACATGTGTAGCCCACCCTTGTAGGAGCTGCTGGTGAATACAGTCCTATTTCACTACTTAGAGCACACACAGCCGGGCACACAGCATTTTATTCATTTTTACACTGGGTCAGAAAACAGTCTAGGGGTTATTTTTTAGGGATTTTATTGGGGACAATGAACTGGGATAGGGAGAGGGGCATGGGATACCAGGAAAAAGTGGAGAAGTTGAGGACTCCTCAACTTTTGACTGCACTTCACAAACTGAATGTTCCACAGGATCTTTATGCCGTTGGTGACCTGCACGCCTTACAGAGTTTAAAAAGATATCCTGTGCACACCTCCCAGGGATTGGCTGAAGTCCCATACTTTTCTCATCACTGGGGTCATCTATTCACATAGCCACAGAATAATCATTTGCCTACTGCCGATATCCACCAGGGTGTTCCTAGTGAGGGAGATGTAGACTCACACAACCATAGGACAGCTGGACTCTTTCCCACCAACTTCCACCTGGCTTTCTCCAGTGAGCTTCTCCAGACCCAGCTTGATCCCTGGACATGCAAAATTGCCCCCCCCCCCCCTCAGCAAGGCCTAGCTAGGAACTTGGTGTCTACCTCATAGGTTCCTCTAGGACAGGGGTGTCCAAACTATGGCCCTACAGCTGTTCAGGAACTACAATTCCCATGAGGCATTGTAAATCTCTGACATTAATATACATAACTAGGCATGTTGGGAATTGTAGTTCCTGAACTGCTGGAGGGCCATAGTTTGGACATAGCTGCTCAAGGATCATGCACTGGGGGCAGAGCCCCCCTTACAGGGGTCTCTGTCTGCAGGACTGGAGCAACAAACACTGCCCTTGCTGCTAAGGGCTCAGACTATTTATGGGCTCTCTCACCACCTTCTGGGCACACCTCCCCAGGGATTGGCTGCAGTGCCATAGATATTCAGGCTGCCTGCTCTGCTCTCCATCCCACTGTACTTCTAAAACGCTCTAGAAGACAGGGGGAAGTAACAGAGCAGCAGCCTGAGAAACACTGAGCAGCCCTAGATAATCAACCCTTGATCCATTGATTAAAGGGGAGCTAAACTAAATGCACCTAGAAGCCTTCTCTACACCAGGAGGTTGCTACACAAGTAAAGACAAGGTCAGTATGGAGTGTTGGGATCAGAACTGAGGATGGAGCTAGGGTCAGATCCAGCATTAGAGTTGGTGTTGATGTCCTAATTGGGGTTAGAGATGGAGTTGTAGTTAGTCAGAATTGCAGTTTGAGATTAAATTGGGGGTTAGGGTTAGTGTAGAATTGAGGTTGAGTTTAGGACTTGGGGAAAGAAATAGGGCTGCAGTCAGGGTTGGAGTCACAATTGGGGTTGAGGTTAGAGATGAAGTTAGTGTAGAAATGCGGTTAGGTGTAGAACTCAGGGAAAGAAATGGTACTGCAGTTAGGGTTGGGGTCAGAATGGGGGAACTGGTTAGTGATGAATTTGTAATTGGTGTCAGAATAGGGGTTGGGTTTAGGACTGGGGGGGGGGGGCTGCGGTTAGGGTTGAGGCTAGGGATGAAGTTGGGGCTGGTGTCAAAACTGAGGTTGGGTTTAGGACTCAAAGTCAGAATTGGAATTAGGGTTAGGGCTGGGTTTGTGGTCTAAATAAGGAGCAGGGTTAGAATTAGAGTTTAGGATGGAGTTGGGGCTGAGGTCCGAATTGGGTCTAGGATGGAGTTGGGGGGTCTTTATAGAGGCTGGAGTAGGATCTGGGCTAATTCTGGGTTGAGGTTTGGGATAGACTTACGATTAGGGTCAGATCTGAAGTTGGGGTTGGAGGTAGAGTTGGGAATATCTGTTAGATGTTGAGAATTAAGGTTCTGTACCAACATACACAGATCATTTCAATTTGCCTGATGTTTGCTTTGTGCTTTGCCTTTTTGGTATCGGTAACATCTAACTCTTATTGCTGCAAAAAATATTATTATATTTGTCACCGTGAGAGCTGTGAAAATGTATTTATTTTTTCAGTATAAAGCTTTTCTTGCTTTTGGTAAAGCCTTGTGTGTCCATAATAATAAAAGATGAGATCGGCGTTGTCATTTCTCATACAGTCAGTACAATCAGGCGGCCACCGGACATTCTTTCTTATTTCTCAGGCTGTCGGGGTTTTGCTGATGTTTACTTTGTCTGTTTATGGTGTCCTTGTCCTCAGATTGCTGGATGGCACTGGCCATTTATCTGCAGATCTGCTGAAATGTAAAACTTCACAATAAAAGTCAGCCGGTCCGAAATAAAATGGGGTCACCACCCTGGCTTCGTACTTATTATCAGATGTTCTCACTTATCCTGCCATGTTCCCAGGAACTTCAGTCAGCAAACTTGGTGGAATTTATATTAAGAGGATCTCAAATACTCAAATGTTAAAGCTTTGCAATAGCCAGGCTGAGATGGATAAAGAGGAAAAGAATGATTGACGTCCTTTTTACCTGGAGAAAATGCTGCTGAAGGCTCTCTCCAGTGCGAGTTGCATGACCAAATACCTAGGCACATGATCTCTGTGGAAGAAGATGGACGGCCAGCCTGGATTCTGATTACCTCATTCAGCAGGGATTATGTGAGAAAAATACCAGGTTCTTGAACATGTGGTCAGCACTGAAGGGAACCAATATTTTCTCCAGGAAAATAATGTATTTAAGCTGCTTTGTTACTCTTTCGCCATCCAATTCATCTAAAATACACCACAGGCACCATGTCAAACTCTATTTCAGTTTCTCAGTTGTCTGTAGTATAGATAATAAAGCGGAGTTCCGTCCTATTTTGCAACTTTAGTGATTCCTGGAGTGCTCGTTATGCTGATCAACAATTGGGCATTTTCAATTTTTTTCGGGGGTCCCTTACCTTATTTTCAGGGCATTTTTGATTGTACTTCCTCCTTCTCCCCCCTCTGTGGCCACGGCCACCGTCATCACTTCCGCCTTTGCATTGCATGCTGGGAGCTGTTTGTCATCACTCCCAGGAGGCTGGAATCAGGAAGAACTCCCAGAACACTCCCTGGAATCAGGAAGAAGGACACAGCAGATTACACTGCAGCTTCAGATGCCCACATCCAAGATGGCCACGCCCAGACAGCATTTTTCAAAATAAGATTTTGACTAAAATCCAATCCTGTACACCTTGTAAGTATGAGAATAGCGGTTCTGTAAAGGGCGATGGATAAGTATTGTAGGGGTATTTTTAGTAAAAAAGGTATTTGAGGCCTGAACTCCGCTTTAAGGTTTGCCATTCTAGTGCAATGACTGACATCTATGGGGGAGGGTCCAAGTCTTCTAACAAACAATATTACACCTTTGAATGCTATTTATAGGCAGCCGTGGTTCAAGGTTTAGTGCACCAATCTCATGGTTCAAGGTTTAGTGCACCAATCCTATGGTTCAAGGTTTAGTGCGCCAATCTCATCGTTCAAGGTTTAGTGCACCAATCTCATGGTTCAAGGTTTAGTGCACCAATCTCATCGTTCAAGGTTTAGTACACCAATCTCTTGGTTCAAGGTTTAGTACACCAATCTCATGGTTCAAGGTTTAGTGCACCAATCTCATGGTTCAAGGTTTAGTGCACCAATCTCATGGTTCAAGGTTTAGTGCACCAATCTCATGCTTCAAGGTTTAGTGCACCAGTCTCATGGTTCAAGCTTTAGTGCACCAATCTCATGGTTCAAGGTTTAGTGCACCAGTCTCATCGTTCAAGGTTTAGTGCACCAATCTCATGGTTCAAGGTTTAGTGCACTGGGAGCTTAAATAGGAACACTGTGGGTCTATAGGTGGTTTAAATGGAGTATTTACATTGTTCATATTTAATATAAAGCTCCCAATGCAATAAACCCTGAGTGCATTGCTGGGGATACCACATTTCATGACATTGGCAAGTAGACTTACAATGTTCCTAATATAAATCTCCCAAGGCAATACATCCTAAATGCATTGCTGGGGATACTACACTAAATTAAAGTGGCCTATTGGCTCACAAAGTTCCTATTTAATATAAAGCTCCCAGTGAAAGTGCATTGCTGGGGATACCACATTGAATGAGACTGGCTCATAGGCACACAATGTCCCTATTCATTGTAAAGCTCCTTGTGCAATAAACCTTGAGTGCATTGCTGGGGATACCACATTTCAGGACATTGGCCAAAAAACCCACAATGTTCCCATTCAATATAAAGCTTCCAGTGCTAGAAATCCTAAATGCATTGCTGGGAATACCACATTTCATGACACTGGCCAATAGACCCACAATGTTTCCATTCAATATAAATCTCCCAGTACAATAAACCCTAAATGCATTGCTGGGGATACCACATTGCATGAGATTAGTCCATAGGCCCACAATGTTCATATTCAATATACAGTGCAATTACCATTGAGAAAGTCAGGTTGGTTGTGACGCAACGTGTCGGGAGGAGACAGGTGACGTCACTTCCGGTCTAGGGCCGTGACCGGAAGTTCGGATTTTCATTACAGTGGACTTTGGGGATTGAGCAGTCCGCTTTTTTACTACTCCATATCATTTACTTTTACTGTAAGTTGTGGATATTTTATAATAAAATTGTTATTTACCTACTATGAAATAAATAGTCTGGTGTGCTACAACAATAAATCACTTAAATGATCAAAACAAACAAAGTGACAAAACTAAAAATCAAAAGTGTACTCCAACGAGTGTGGCTTATGATACATAGGTGTACTTCTTAACATAAATCACTCCTGGTGTATATAAGATAAAGTGCAATATTCCTAAAAAATGTGCAGAAAGTCCCATCCAAGGTGTTCAAAATATAGTCCAAAACTTTAAATCATAAACACAAATGTGAACAACTCCAAATGATGGGTTGAAATACGATGAAATAGGTGCTCCAAAACAAAAACACGTGTCAGGTGCCTGTGTCTGGTGTCCTACCACCTAAGGGATTTACTTCTCACCAGCGGGTAGAAGTTATATGGGCAGAAAAACAGCCTCCCTCCCTCCTATCTCAGTGGATGCCCATGTAGGGGGGAAACGCGTCAGAAGGAGGCGCCGCGCTGTCACGAACATACACAGCTGTATCCACCCCCCTACCGCCGGCCACCAGCGCCTCTCCGGGCTCTCCCGTGGGAACCCGAGATTTACACCACACATATAAGTTATCGCCATGAGCGTTATTGTGAGAAAAATAATTCTAGTGCTAGAAATTCTGTGTAACTCTAAACTGGTAATCTGTAAAAATGTTTAAAGCGTTGCCTATGGAGAATTTTAGGTATTAGAGTTTGTCACCATTGCGTGACATGTTAAGTATCTATTTACTTGCCATAACATCATCTTTTATGTTTTATAAAATATTGGGTTATACAGTGCCTTGCGAAAGTATTCGGCCCCCTTGAACTTTGCGACCTTTTGCCACATTTCAGGCTTCAAACATAAAGGTATAAAACTGTAATTTTTTGTGAAGAATCAACAAGTGGGACACACTCATGAAGTGGAACGAAATGTATTGGATATTTCAAACTTTGTTAACAAATAAAAAACTGAAAAATTGGGCGTGCAAAATTATTCAGTCCCTTCACTTTCAGTGCAGCAAACTCTCTCCAGAAGTTCAGTGAGGATCTCTGAATGATCCAATGTTGACCTAAATGACTAATGATGATAAATAGAATCCACCTGTGTGTAATCAAGTCTCCGTATAAATGCACCTGCACTGTGATAGTCTCAGAGGTCCGTTTAAAGCCCAGAGAGCATCATGAAGAACAAGGAACACACCAGGCAGGTCCGAGATACTGTTGTGGAGAAGTTTAAAGCCGGATTTGGATACAAAAAGATTTCCCAAGCTTTAAACATCCCAAGGAGCACTGTGCAAGCGATAATATTGAAATGGAGTATCAGACCACTGCAAATCTACGAAGACCTGGCCGTCCCTCTAAACTTTCAGCTCATACAAGGAGAAGACTGATCAGAGATGCAGCCAAGAGGCCCATGATCACTCTGGATGAACTGCAGAGATCTACAGCTGAGGTGGGAGACTCTGTCCATAGGACAACAATCAGTCGTATACTGCACAAATCTGGCCTTTATGGAAGAGTGACAAGAAGAAAGCCATTTCTTAAAGATATCCATAAAAAGTGTCCTTTAAAGTTTGCCACAAGCCACCTGGGAGACACCAAACATGTGGAAGAAGGTACTCTGGTCAGATGAAACCAAAATCGAACTTTTTGGCAACAATGCAAAACGTTATGTTTGGCGTAAAAGCAACACAGCTCATCACCCTGAACACACCATCCCCACTGTCATACATGGTGGTGGCAGCATCATGGTTTGGGCCTGCTTTTCTTCAGCAGGGACAGGGAAGATGGTTAAAATTGATGGGAAGATGGATGGAGCCAAATACAGGACCATTCTGGAAGAAAACCTGATGGAGTCTGCAAAAGACCTGAGACTGGGACGGAGATTTGTCTTCCAACAAGACAATGATCCAAAACATAAAGCAAAATCTACAATGGAATGGTTCACAAATAAACATATCCAGGTGTTAGAATGGCCAAGTCAAAGTCCAGACCTGAATCCAATCGAGAATCTGTGGAAAGAACTGAAAACTGCTGTTCACAAACGCTCTCCATCCAACCTCACTGAGCTTGAGCTGTTTTGCAAGGAGGAATGGGCAAAAATTTCAGTCTCTCGATGTGCAAAACTGAGAGAGACATACCGCAAGCGACTTACAGCTGTAATCGCAGCAAAAGGTGGCGCTACAAAGTATTAACTTAAGGGGGCTGAATAATTTTGCACGCCCAATTTTTCAGTTTTTTATTTGTTAAAAAAGTTTGCAATATCCAATAAATTTCGTTGTTGATTCTTCACAAAAAATGACAGTTTTATATCTTTATGTTTGAAGCCTGAAATGTGGCAAAAGGTCGCAAAGTTCAAGGGGGCCGAATACTTTCGCAAGGCACTGTTTTTTTTTAGCATTAAAATTCATCAAATTGTATTTTTTTCCCATAAATTTGCTTCTGAAAAATCACGTGACCTAAAAAATTACAACACCCACTTTTTTATTCTCTAGGACCTCTGCGTAAAAATATATATATAATGTTTGGGGGTTCTTGAGCAGCGACGGGACAAGGTCATCTAGTGCCCAGGGCGAACATTCCAAATTGAAAGATGTATAAGCATTATGTGTCAGCAAAAATCCCCCCCACCCCCCAAAAAAAAATCAAGCACTAATCTGCATGCTTTCCCCCTAAGCATTAATCACCCTCCTCCTAGTACAAATCTGCACCCCCAGCTCAAATCCTCAAATATTTGCCCCCCCAGCTCAAATTCTCTCTATGCCCTTATGCCCCAATTACAACCCCCCCCTCCCAAAAAAAAAAAAAATCCCCCTCCAAGCACAAATCCTCTGCCTCTCAAATTTCCCCTCCGAGCACAAATCCTCTTACCCCACTCCAAATCTCCCTCCCAGCACAAATTTCCCTCCCCCATCCTAGCACAAACTCCCCCCCCCCAAAAAAAAAGTCATCTCCTAGCACAAATCTCCCCCACGATATTAACTTTTTTAGTACAAACCATCCCAAATACCCCTTCCAAGCACAAATCCACTTCCGCCATCCCCTTCCCAACATGAATCGCCCCCCCCCCCTCCCCATCACTGCTCCCCAAATTTCCCCTCCTAGAACCATTCTTACCCCCTGCCACCCCTTAAATTCCCCTTTCCAACACACATCTCATCCCCCAAATGTCCTCATAGTGCCCCCCCCACCTCACATGATAGCACAGTGCCCAGGGCAGCTGCTCCCTTCTGCCCATCCCTTGTCCTGCCCCTGGTTCTGAGTAATTTTCTAGAACAAAAAATAGTTTTTACATGTAGGAGAGAAATGTCAGAATTGGCCTGGCCCGGAAGTGGTTAAAGACAAGTCAGCAGTTCCGTTTGCTATAACTCCATCCTGACATGTCCCATTGTAGTTCTCATCCCTGGTGTTGGTCTCTTGTATCTGACTGGTCCACCTAGTGCGATTCATCTTTCCGGCTTGCGCTATGACGTCTGAAGGGTGTAAAATCAGCAGCTTACCTTCAAGGAGTTCCTGGAATTGTTATAACAGTAGATGTGTGATTACGGGTATGTATGGCTGTGATGGGAAGGGGTTAATTCCTCGCACCGTGTTCTCTCTGGTAAGCAGCATGTGGCGGGGTGTCTCTTTAGCTCACAGCAGAGATTCACTATGAGCTGCAGCTAATTGACTGATAAATTGCTTTCAACTCTCCTCAATAAAGGCAGCTCTACCCTGCAGCAGGATCTCATCAATGCCTTCCACTGCGTCTCCTCTCTCTACACCTTCCCTGCAAGAGACCAATAAGACAACTTTACCTCTGGAGAAGAACTGTGCTACCTGTGATAGAGCAACAGGGCTTCTTACGATAAACCTCAGGTGGCCTAAAGGGCCTGTCCACCCAAAATGTATGTTTTAGCTATTGGTGGACCTTGTTGGCTTCTTCTTCTGCTCCTGGCTGTGTTCCTGTGCACTTATGGGTGGTCTGGTTTTTCCTGGTACATTCTCCATGTATAAAATAAATAAAGAAAACCCAACAGGGACAGTGGATGGAACTCATAATGAGCACAGCAAGTGTGCAGACCCAGAAATTCATAGAAGGGATGGTGAGAACCCCTCATAATGAGAAGAGCAGGTGTGCAGACCCTGAAACTTAGCGAAGGAATGGTGGGAACCCCTCATATTGGACACAGCGGGTGTGCAGGGATTAATAGGCACAGTGGGTGTGCAGCAATGTTGGGAACGCTTCATATTGAGCACAGCAGGTGTGCAGGCCAAGGAACCCAGCACAGGGATGGTGGGAACACTTCATAAAGGGCACAGCAGGTGTGCAGGGATGGTGGGAACACTTCACAATGAGCACAGCAGGTGTGCAGGCCCAGGAACCCAACACAGGGATGGTAGGAACCCCTCATAATGGGCACAGATGGTGTGCAGGAATGGTGGGAACACTTCATAATGGGAATAGCAGGTGTGCAGGCCCAGGAACTCAGTGAAGGGATGGTGAGAACCCCTCATACTGGGCACAGCAGGTGTGCAGGGATGGTGGGAACACTTCACAATGAGCACAGCAGGTGTGCAGGCCCAGGAACCCAACACAGGGATGGTAGGAACCCCTCATAATGGGCACAGATGGTGTGCAGGAATGGTGGGAACACTTCATAATGGGCACAGCAGGTGTGCAGGCCCAGGAACTCAGTGAAGGGATAGTGAGAACCCCTTAAACTGGGCACAGAGGGTGTGCCGGGATGGTGGGAACACTTCATAATGGGCATTGCAGGTGTGCAGGGATGGTGGGAACACTTCATAATGAGCACAGCAGGTGTGCAGGCCAAGGAACCCAGCAAAGGGATGGTAGGAACCCCTCATAATGGGCACAGATGGTGTGCAGGAATGGTGGGAACACTTCATAATGGGCACAGCAGGTGTGCAGGCCCAGGAACTCAGTGAAGGGATGGTGAGAACCCCTTAAACTGGGCACAGAGGGTGTGCCGGGATGGTGGGAACACTTCATAATGGGCATAGCAGGTGTGCAGGGATGGTGGGAACACTTCATAATGAGCACAGCAGGTGTGCAGGCCAAGGAACCCAGCAAAGGGATGGTAGGAACCCCTCATAATGGGCACAGATGGTGTGCAGGAATGGTGGGAACACTTCATAATGGGCACAGCAGGTGTGCAGGCCCAGGAACTCAGTGAAGGGATGGTGAGAACCCCTCATACTGGGCACAGCAGGTGTGCAGGGATGGTGAGAGCACTTCATAATGAGCACAGCATGTGTGTGTAGGCCCAGGAACCCAACACAGGGATGGTAGGAACCCCTCATAATGGGCACAGCAGGTGTGCAGGCCCAGTAACTCACTGAAAGGATGGTGAGAACCCCTTAAACTGGGCACAGAGGGTGTGCAGGGATGGTGGGAACACTTAATAATGAGCACAGCAGGTGTGCCGGCCCAGGAACCCAGCACAGGGATGGTAGGAACCCCTCTTAATGGTAACAGCAGGTGTGCAGGGATGGTGAGAACACTTCATAATGGGCGCAGCAGGTGTGCAGACTTGGGAACCCAGCACAGGGATGGTGGTAACCCCTCATAATGGGCCCAGCAGGTGTGCAGACCCAGGGAACCCAGCACAGGGATGGTAGGAATCCCTAATAATGTACACAGCAGGTGTGCAGACCTAGGAACCTAGCATAGGAATGGTGGGAAGCCCTCATAATGATGTAGCACAGACCCCAAACGGGCCTTGAGGAATTGTCCCATGTGATATTCCCAAGTGGGTGCACAGCAGCCCCCACAGTCTTGTGACACAATGACCAGGCAGTAAGTGTCTTTTTAAGGTTTAATGCTTGTTGAACTTGGATGGGGTATAAGGGAGCTTTGGGATATACCCCAGAAATTAGTGCACAAGATATTCAGAGGACACTATATCTCTCTTCAGGGGCAGACCTACCCCCGTCCTTGCAGAAAATAAAGGCACAATCATTCCTGGTACTTCCAGCAGGGCAAATTCCACTTTGACAGCACTAGCACAGTCACACAAGGGTTTAAACCGCAAGCAGTTGCCAGGATCCATTCCAGGCCTCTACTCACTGTGTCCCCAGATACTATGGAATCCTGTCCAATACTTGCAAGACAGTGTACCATGAATCTCCAGGCCAGATCCTCAATGTATCCCCTTACTTGCCTCTGAATTTTTTCCTGGAACATAGCCCCCCCCCCCCCCCCCCCAGCTCTAGCATAGCTGGGATCTCGGTGGATTCTCTGCAGACTTTCAGCTGACTTGCCCAGAAAGGCAGTAGCCCTTCCAGGCTGCGATCTCTTACTCTAGCATAAGAACCCTGCTGCTCCAGGCCTCAGACTATTTAAGGGCTCCCTCTCCACCTTCTGGGCACACCTCCCCAGGGATTGGCTAGAGTTTCATAAATATTCAAGCTCAGAGTCTTCCTTTTTTCAGCTCACTACATTCTGGAACCTACTACAAGGCAGCGAGTAGTAGTGGAGCCTGCAGCCTGTTAGACCCAGAACAGACAAAAGTATCACACTCTGCTCCACTCGCTACAGAGGTGCCAAAAAGGCTACATTTACCTCAACCTCACAAGCAACCTGAACTAGGAGAGTGCTACAACGGACATGACAATAGGAACTCAGCAGGTCCGGTGGAATGGTAGCATTTAGTCTTTCTATCCATAGGGTCTCGCATTGCAGAATGGCCATGTCCCAGTCACCACCCCTTGGGTCCTGGGTGACAATCTCAGGAACTAGAAATTTAGCCACCTGAAAATTTAATCTGTGTTATAGGCCCATATACTGGCCTATAGTAGTTAGGTTGCCATTGGTGGAAAAGTACAAATGATCACCAATCCAGCGAAACTCACTGATGGTTGTCCCCACATAGAAAGCATTACACTCACATATCATCAGGTATATGACCCCTTTGGTACCACCATTGGCAGAGGTATATGGTGAGAATAATTCACCATTCGGCAGTCTAAAAGTAGAGCCCTAGAGGACCCAAGGGCAGCGTGGGCATTGTCCACACTGGTAGGTACCAAGAGTACCGATTGGTGAATTGTGCCAAATTCTAGAATGACTATTGGTCAGTTGCTCACTAAGGGAAGTGGCTCTGTGGGAGACCAGCTCAAGGGTTGTCCTAATGTATTTGTTAACACTATGGTGATCAGCTAACAGATGCCAGTGGTTGGATAGAATGGTACAAAGTTGATGATGTTGGGCCGAAAATCTAGTACTGATTTTAACTGTGTCTGATGGCCTAGGTTTGGGATGGTCATACAGTAGAGAAATTCTATTGTGGGCCAAAGCTTGGATGAAAGCCTTCTTCAGATTGGATCGCGAGTAGCCCCTAAGTAGGATTCGTTCTTGTAGTAAGTTTGCCTTTGTATGAAAATCTTCTACCTTGGTGCAGTTTCTACACAGGCGCTAATATTGCGTATACGGCATATTGCGAACCAGAGGTTCTCCTCCTCTTCCTTCCCTTTCCTCCTTCCCCCCTTTCCCGTCCCCCTTCTTTTTTCAATAAAAATACCCCCGGGACAGTCAGGGTTAGTACATTCCACAATGGATAGCCTCTGTGCTGTCCCGGGTCGGACTTACCTGCAAGAAGAAATACTCACCTTTAAAATTTCTTCTCCAGCGTTGCCATCTCGGATGTGGGAAGCTGAAGCCAGCGCGTCCCTCTTCTGCGTCCTCTTCTGTGTCCTCTCCTCCCAGAATGCGCCGGCACTGGCCCCGCTCGTCACTTCCGGTGTGGCGCCGCATTCCTCCACAGCTTCTGGGCATGCCCAGAAGCTGTTTATCAGGGAATGCGGCGCCGCACCGGAAGTGACAAGTGGGGCCGGTGCCGGCGCATTGATTCCTGGGAGCGATGACGTTCAGCTCCCAGGAATCATTGCAAACTGGAAGTGACGGTGCGGGCCGCGGCCCCCGAGGGAGGAAGTGGAAGAAAGGTGAGTATATCTTTCTACAATACAAGGTAAGTAAAAAAAAATCCATTTCCTTTTCAGGTGCCGGAAATGTCGATTTTGTGTCCGGAACTCCGCTTTAATAGATTTAATAGATTTGATTTTTAATATTTTTATTAATTTATATAACATGCAGCATCATTGACAAACAAACAACCCACCACGCCGATCAAATTAGGAGAAATGAGTATCCCCAAGCGCTTAGGAGAAATTCTAACTCTATGCAGCTACTTAAATAAACCATAAACTAAATCAAGGGATCCTCCTAACAAAATGTAGAAAAATCCAGTAGCGCAATATAATGATGCAATAATGGTGGCACCCTTCTACCACATCTCAGTCAAATGCTTACTAAGCACAAATATAAGAAATCTGAACAAAAAGAATTGCAAAGAAATGAATAATGCAATAGTGCAATAATGGTGGCAACCCCCTGCTACACCTCAAACATATGCAGACATAGAATAATAAATAGACGTAATCATAATCAATGTATTGACATAAAGTCTAAAATTCAAGTCCATGTGATGGACAAACACACCACTATGTGTTTTTGTTCATCACATGGACTTGAATTTTAGACTTTATGTCAATACATTTATTACAGTCCGTTCCCATCCGAT
Organism: Pelophylax lessonae; assembly: GCF_965119305.1. Classification (NCBI taxonomy): domain Eukaryota; kingdom Metazoa; phylum Chordata; class Amphibia; order Anura; family Ranidae; genus Pelophylax; species Pelophylax lessonae. The sequence continues at coordinate 183,550,418 of NC_138780.1, read as the reverse complement.
TCCCCCATAGAGAAGAATGGGGATAACACTTCATGTGCATCTTATTGATGGACTATTACTAGCACGGCTGAATGTTGGACTGTTTCATTAATAACAGCATTTCTATGATTTGAGTCCGCTTGCCGACCGCCGCACGACTATTTACTGCGGCGGTCAGCCCCTCACAGGCAAAGCGACGTAGTACTACGTCGCTAGCCTGTGAGGGTCTCGGGAGCGAGCGCGCGCCGCCGGAGGCGCGCTCCCACTAGCGCACGGTCACGGAACCCCCCCGCATGTGTGACCGGTGGACCCGATGTCCGCCGGTCACTCGCGATCGTCGGTGCAGAGGGAGAAAGTCAGGCGGCTGATGTAAACAAGCCGCCTGTCATTCTCCCCTATGTAGGAATAGTGATCATACGGTTCTACTATGTAGGACCGTTGATCACTGTTCCTACACCTCAAGCCACAGCCAATCACAGTTAGAATCACGCCCCTAGGGACACACATAACCCCTCCCTCTTAAAAAAAGTTAACCCCCTTCACTGCCAGTGTAATTTTACAGTAACAGTGCATATTTATAGCACTGATTACTGCAGTAATGTCACTGGTACCCCCAAAAGTGTCAAAAATGTCAGTCAAGGGTCCGATCTGTCCGCCGCAATGTCGCAGTACCACAAAAAAAATCGCAGATCGCCGCCATTACGCGTTAAAAAAAAAAACAACAAAAATGACAAAAATCTTTCCCTTTGTTAGTAAACGCGATAACTTTTGCGCAAACCAATAAAAATACGCTTTTTGCGATTTTTTTTTTTACCAAACATATGTAGCATAAAACAAATTGGCCGAAAATGTTAAAAAATTTTGATTTTTACATTTTTTGGGGGGGAATTTCATATACAAAAATGTGAAAAATATTGTAATTTTTGCAAAGTTGACGCTCTTTTTTTGTTTATAGCGCATGATCAAAAAATTGCACAGGTGATCAAATACCACCAAAAGAGAGCTCAACCGCGCAACCGCGCAATTGTCCGTTAAAGTCACGAAGTGCCGAATCGCAAAATAGGCCCTGGTCAGGAAGGGGGTAAAATCTTCCTGGGCTTAAGTGGTTAATTAGCGCTGCCTTGTGTTGAATATTCATTGAATAGCAACATTTCTTGTGCAAAATGGAAACAATATTTTCGCAATTCTGGGGGGAAATATAATTGAGAAATAATTGTATTGATTAGGATTACATCTAATTTAATGTTGTGGGTCACCTTGGGTAATGCCCCGGGGGTGCCTTTGATCATTAATCGTAGGAGACGTAGACGCAAATCACGCCAATTAAAGGTCTCATTCTTTGGAACAAATGCTGCGATGGGTCACAAAGTTCTTCCACCATTTTCCTGGCTATTTTTGCTCCTCACAGCGGGATTATGGCGCACAGTCCTGGCACAGCGCTTCATGGTGACGGCACCATATAAAATCTCTTTATCCCGGGACATTAATATTCATCTGAACCCGGCAAATGACACCGGGACTGACACTGAAAAGCCTGCGGGATATTTGCTTTGGATGACGCGCCTTCTTTAGGCCATGCCAGAGAAAACATCTGGCTGTTGTCACGGGACGGCTGATCCTGTAGAGGTGGCATGACGCAGTGCAGGAATATGTCGGATCTCTGTTGGATGAGGTGAGTTTTTTACCTGCAGGGATACAAATTGATACAATTAATTAGGCAAAGAGCGGATCTTGTAGATTTTAAATCACGTCCATTTCTCCTAAATCTAAAATTGAGCAAATGAATTGAACTTACATTTTTTTTTAGACTATACACATTGTATCCTAAAAAGCCATATGTGGGCATCATTCTTCTTACCATGGCTTTTTTTTTTTTCAGAGAATAGGTGCAGGAACCCCCCCACTTACTGAGCCAATTCCTGTCTCCGCCCTCTACCCACCTCTTAGCACCGTCCTTTTATTCCACCCCCTACCCACCTCCCAGTATCGTTCCCCTTTAGATAATAAAGAGCCAAGTACCATTTTGTGGTGCTAAGTAATTTGTAGGGAATTTGTTAAAGATAATAGGAAAAGCAGTAAAATAAATCCCCTGCAGCCAGCAACAATAGACCCCCCCCAGCAACAATAGATTCCCTCAGCAGCAATGGACCCCTGCAACAAAATACCCCCCCAGCAGCAACAACAGATCCCCCAGAAGCCACAATCAAACCTCTCCCTCAACAGTAGATCCCTTCCAGCAACAATTGACACTCCCCAGCAACAATAGATCCCCCACAAGCAACAACAGACCTCCCCAGCAACAATAGACCCCCAAGCAAAAAATAGATCCCCTCCAGCAACAATCGATCTCCAACATCAATAGACACTGAAGCACACCTCAGCACCCTTGCCGTAACATACTATACATTCAATGCTAGAGGTGCTGGAGGTGCCGGAACTGCATTCCCCCCGCGTTCCTGCTGAAAATAAGCCCTGCTTCTTACACTTAAAAAAACTGTGACCAATCACAGCAGATCACATGACAGTTGTAAACAATGCATGGCTTCCGTTTCTGACATTTATTGTTACAATTGTGTTGTTACCTGTGATTGGTCACAGTGATCACATGGTACGGACAGGGCCAATCATAGCTAATCATAACAAAGAAACTGAATTAATGTATTTCAGTCAGTAAAATGCTTGCTTATATCAATGAAATTGAATGCTATAAGCATTCATAATCATAAAAAACTTCCTGATTACTTCCCCAAAGTAGCACAATGTTCCTATGGTAACATTATACTCCTGTAGTATATCTAAAATAAAAAAACAAATATATATATATATATATATATATATATATATATATATATATATACAAACCCAGTTCCAAAAAAGTTGGGACACTGTACAAATTGTGAGTAAAAGAGGAATGGACTAATTTACAAAGCTCATAAACTTATATTTTATTCACAATATAATATAGATAACATATCACATTTTGAAAGTGAGACATTTTGAAATGTAATGCCAAATATTGGCTCATTTTGGATTTCATGAGAGCTCAAGTTGGGACAGGTAGCAACAAGAGGCCGGAAAAGTTAAATGTACATATAAGGAACAGCTGGAGGACCACTTTGCAACTTATTAAGTCAATTTGCAACATGATTGGGTATAAAAAGAGCCTCTCAGGGTGGCAGTGTCTCTCAGAAGTCAAGATGGGCAGAGGATCACCAATTCCCCCAATGCTGCGGCAAAAAATAGTGGCGCAATATCAAAAAGAAGTTCCTCAGAGAAAAATTGCAAAGAGTTTGAAGTTATCATAATCTACAGTGCATAATATCATCCAAAGATTCAGAGAATCTGGAACAATCTCTGTGCGTAAGGGTCAAGGCCGGAAAACCATATTGGATGGCGGTGATCTTCGGGCCCTTAGACGGCACTGCATCACATACAGGAATGCTACTGTAATGGAAATCACAACATGGGCTCAGAAATACTTCCAGAAAACATTGTCGGTGAACACAATCCACCGTGCCATTCACCGTTGCCGGCTGAAACTCTATAGGCCAAAAAAGAAGCCATATCTAAACATGATCCAGAAGCGCAGGCGTTTTCTCTGGGCCGCAGTATATGTACTTGCGGCAGTCAGCAACCGGTTAAAGAGAAAAAATATTTATTTTTTGGTTTGTTTTATGTGTCCATCTTTGGATATAGGAGATGTTAGCTGTTTTCAGAGGAAGTAACATAATCTGCTATTTATATGATATATTTTGTAAAAGTTATTAAATGTTAATTTTAAATAAACAAACATCTCAGAAAGTTATTTAACGAAGTCCGAGAAAAAGGAAACAGATAGCGAGAGAGACATGTAAATAATTCAGAGTTTTTCCTGCATTGCCTCTTTTTTAAACATCTGCAATGTATTTAATTACAGTCAAACAAATTAAAGAAAGTGTTTGATGATCTGACAACTGTGTATGAGTCTCTTCTCCTCCTGACAAGCTCCGGGAACGTTCTTCAACAGCAGACAATTAAAAGCCAACCATCTTCACTGTTCTTCTTGTCTGCTTCCTGCCGCTCGCTGGAAACTTTGACAAAGTGTTCTTCTTTTCTTTCTTTGGGAAAGAATTGTTAAAAACGGTAATACCACCAAACTAATTCACTCCCTTGTTATCTCTCGCTTCAACTATTGCAACTCCCTCCACGTTGGCTGACCTCTACACAGGCTATCCCCCTTCAGTCTATCATGGGTGCTGCTGCCGAATTCATCCACCTTACCAACTGATCAGTGTCCACAGCAGTGGTGTATTTTGGTTTTGTGCTGCCCTAGGCAAGACTAAAATTGGGCGCCACCCTCCTATGTAAATTTGCCCCACTACTTTTTTAACAGATGTGACTCCCTCCAAAATTGAAGGACTACTAGTCCCAGCACGAACCCCTGAGATCTCACAAGAGGGGGGGGTGAGAGGGGGTGAGGGAGAGAGAGAGGGGGGATGAAAGAGAGACGGGGTGAGAGAGAGAGGGGGGATTGAGAGAGAGAGAGAGAGAGAGAGAGGGATGAGAGAGAGGGGGGATGAAAGAGAGAGAGAGGGGGCTGAGAGAGAGGGGGAAGAGAGTGGGGGGATGATAAAGAGGGGGATGGGAGAGAGAGCGAGAGAGAGGCTGGAATAGAGAGAGAGAGAGAGAGGGAGGATGAGAGAGGGGGATGAGAGAGAGGGGGGTGAGAGAGAGAGAGAGAGAGAGAGAGGGATGAGAGAGAGGGGGGTGAGAGAGAAAGAGAGAGAGGGGATGAGAAAGGGGGATGAGAGAGAGAGGGGGGGATAAAAGAGAGAGGGGATAAGAGAGGGAAGGGGGATAAGAGAGGGGGGTGAGAGAGGGGGATGAGAGAGAGAGAGGAGAGATAAGAGAGAGAGGGGGGATAAGAGAGGGGGATGAGAGGGGGTGAGAGAGGGGGAGAGAGAGAGAGGGATTAGAGAGAGGGGGCTGAGAGAGAAAGAGAGAGGTGAGAGAGAGAGGAGGGGTGAGAGAGAGGGAGGGGGAGAGAGAGGGGGGTGGGTGAGAGGGGGTGAGTGAGAGAGAGAGAGAGGAGGGGGTGAGAGAGGCGGCTCTAGCAACCAGTGGCCAATATAGTCTCAGGTGGAAGGGGGGGGCAGCTTTTTTGCTGCCCCCCTGCAAAGTGCCGCCCTAGGCCTTGGCCTTGTTGGCCTAGGCCAAAATACAGCACTGGTCCACAGTACCTCTCTGCCAATCCTTCCACTGGCTTCCATTTACCCAACAAATAAAACATAAAATACTAAGAACAACCTACAAAGACATCCACAAGTCTGCCCACAACTACATCACCAACCTGATCTCCAAATATCACCCAAACAGTCCTTGCCACTTCCCCCACAACCTCCTGTGCTCCAACTCCCTCATCCACTCCTCTCATGCTCAACTCCAGGGCTTCTCCAGATCCACTCCCATCCTAAGAGACTGCCTACATTAATTTCTGTCCAAAGACCTCCTACTCATTTAGTCCCTCGTCACTTCCTCCCATGCTTACCTCAAGAGCTTCTCCAGGTCATCTCCCATCCTCTGGAACTCCCTAGCCCAATTTTTGTAACAAGACCTCCTGGTCTCTAACTCACTCGATCTTCCTCCCATGCTTGCCTCCAGTGCCTCTACCATCCTCTGAATCTCTCTAACCCAATTTCTGTCCCAAGACCTTCTGCTCTATAACTCACTAATAACCTCCTTCCATGCTGACCTCAAGAACTTCTCCGGTGCCTCTCTCATCCTCTGGAAACCCCAATTTCTGTCTTAAGATCCCTCACCAAAATTCTGTTCCAAGACCTCCTGCTCTCTAACTACCTCCTCACCTCCTCCCATTTTCACCTCCAGAACATCTGAGAGCCTATCTAATCCTCTGGAACCCCATAATCCGATTTCTATAACAACACATTGTGCTTTCTAACTGCCTTGTCATCGCCTGACATGCTCCTCTCCAGGACTTCTTCAGGGTCTCTCTCATCCTCTGAAATTCCCTAATCCAATTTTTGTAACAAGACCCTGTGTTCTCAAACTCCCTCATCACCTCCTCCCATGCTTGCCTCCAGGCTTCTCCAGAGCCTCTTCCATTCACTAAAACTTCCTACCGCATTTTGTGTCCCAAGACCTTGTACTCTTTATCTCCTTCATCGCCTCCCTCCATGCTTGCCTGCAGGACTTCTCCAGAGTCTTTCTCATCCTCTGAAACTCACTAACCCAATTTCTGTAACAAGGCCTCGTGCTTTTGAATTCCCTTGTCACCTCCTTCCATGCTTGCCTCCAGAACTTCTCCATAGTCTCTCCCACCATCTGAAACTCCCTTCTTCAATTTCTGTCCAAATACCTCCTGCTCTCTAGTTCCCTCCTCACTTCCCCCCATGCTTGCCTCCAGAACTTCTCCAGAACCTTTCCCATCCTCTGGAACTTCGTAACCCAATTTATGTAACAACAGCTCCTGCTCTTTAACTCCCTTATCATTTTCTCACATGCTCACCTCCTTAACCCAGTTTCTGTAACAAGACCTCCTGCTCTCTTACTCTCTCGTCACCTTCTCTTATGCTAACCTCCAGGACATCTTCAGAGTCTCTTCCAACCTCTGGAACTCCCTACCCTACTTTTTGTCTTAAAGAGGAAGTAAACCCTCCTCAGGAAGTTGTACCTATAGGTAAGCCTATGTTAAGGCTTACCTATAGGTACTGTAAATATCTCCTAAACATGTACCGTTTAGGAGATATTTACATTTGATGCAGCCAGTGACGTCACTGGCGCATGCGCTCTGAAGGAACGGCAGATCGTCCCGTTCCTTCAGAGCCCTGTGCCGTGACCGTCGGCTCCCGCGCGCGTGCGCGGGAGTGACGTCACCGCGGCTCCGGCCAATCAGATGGCCGGATGCCGCGATCCCGGAAGATGGGCGACTGTACATGTCGCCCGTCATAGAGGTAAGAGAGCGGCGCGGCGAGGGCTCGTTCTAAGGTAAGTATTTGATAATAAGCTAGTATGCGATGCATACTAGCTCATTATGTCTTTATCTTTCAGGATGTAAAGAAAAAAAAAAAAAAATTATCGGTTTACAACCTCTTTAAGACCTCATTGTGACGGTGTTCATCGTCACTGGAATTTAAGGACACATGGGTGATGGTTTGGATTGCTTCATATTTGTCAGCAAGGTCTCCATGTAGAAATATTGAGATTTGTTCCCATTTGCCATGAGGTCTTTGGCCAGGAAGTACAACTCCTAATATGGTCATTCCAGGAAGTTCAATGAGGAGACTGACTGTCTAACAATGTTGCTTTTGTCTGAGGTGGCTTTCCATTCACCTATTGTCGGGTGTGCTAATGAACCCACCTGTTGTCTGCTAAGGGATGTATTGACACTCAGAGTAATGTGTATTAGGGGGGCTCGTTATGGAACCATTGTTCCGTGTCTGGCTATTGTGTACATTGATTGCCCCCTGGGGGCTTCTGTCTCATTACACATAACAGTCCTTAACCAATCCCTGCTGACTCATTTTCAAGTCCTCATTTGCATGTCTAAGGAGGACCTGAAGGAGAATGGCATGTACTGTGCAATTGACCAATGGGAAAGCGGTTGTTGGGGGCAGGATGTTCCAAATTCTGTATAAAAGTGTACTGTGTGCTTCCAATAAATTGTCTTCCTGTTTGAACTTACATACAGCCTGCTTGGTGTTTGTTCTAATGGATTCCGAACGGCACATAGCTGTAGTTCGGATCCCAGAGCCTTGGTTGACCGAACCATCAGACGTTGCGATCTGCAAGCTGACTCAATAGAAACAGAGGAGTGTCGGGAGAGCGGAAGCGAACGAGCAAGGGTCTCGTTACACTCATACTCTGTAATTCCCTCAACACCTTTTCCCATGCACAACCCCAGAGCTTCTCCAAAGCCTCTCTCACTCACCCCAATTTCTTTTGCAAGATCTCCCGCTCTCTAACTTCATCAACAGCTCCTCCTATGCTAAGCTTCCGGACTTCTCCAGAGTCCCCTCCATGCTTTTAAACCTCCTACCTCAACTTTTGTCACAACTTTTCTCTAACTCCCTTGCCTCCACCTCCCATGCTCCTAATGTCATGTATCTATTAGCACAGACATAAAAAAAAATAAAAAATAATAATAATATGTGTATATATAAATACTGTATATTTATGTACATATATATATATATATATATACAGTATATATTCAGTTTCAACACAGAAACTCTCCATCTGTCACAATGTAGCCCCTTATATTCTTCCTCCTCAAGGACGTCACCCCTCTGGATTGCTGAATTTTTCTCTCTGAGATTTTCTGAGAGGGGAAATGTTATTACCTGGAGTTTGGCTCTTCTTTCCCTGACAATTACGTGCTCTTCCCTCTCTATTAGGATCTCCGATTGCAGGAAAAGCAGCGACTCTCCAGGAATCATCTGTCACTTTATCTCCACTGCTGCAGAATTATTCTGCAGATCTTATACCAGGAGCTGTAAATGTTATCCCAGGTACATCAGGAACCCTGAATGTCGTCTTTGTCCTTATGTGATGGAAATGTAGTTTGTACAAATCCCGAAAAACCAACTATGAATTCATTATTATTCATGAAACAATTTCTACAGTGACTCTGTACACCTTTTCTTTGTTTATTACAGTATGATCATTACTATGGGCCCATTCATACTTCGCCTAGCGGGAACTCGTGTTTCTGCTTTGGATTTTGTGTGGGAGATTTTCAGGCAATTCTGCATGTCATAGGGCAGTCCGTTCACTTCAATGGGCTGCCCTATGCACGTCTGTTGCCCAGAAGAAGCCCCAGCTCCTTTTTGGGCAACAAACTTCATGCAATTTTTAAAGGAGCGTTTTACCGCAATTGCAATGCGATTCTGTCTCACGACAATCCCGGCACCGTAGTGAGGTGCCATTTAGAATCAATGCCAAACCAAAACGCATGTTGCGTGTTTTGCAAGAATTGCCATGCGATTTGGGATCAAGGGCTGAATTGCAGCGATTGGGTCTGCGATTCTAAACCGCCATAACTGAATGGGGTCTAGAACATTTGTAAAATAATTTTCCTTGTGAGTTTTACTCAGGTTAATATGTTTTATTATATGTGAATTCTTATGATTACTCCTTTTGAGTTACACTCAGTGTTTACAGTGCTCAGTAGCTAAAACCGAGATTTACACACGCAAGTGTAAAGATGTGAGCCTCCCTCCCCCTTCAGAGCAGTGACACCTTCCCTTCCTCCAGAGCAGTGACTCCTCCCTCTTACCCCAAAGCAGTGACTCTTCCCTCTTCCTTTCTTTCCAGAGCAGTGACACATCCCCTTCCTCCAGAGCAGCGAGTCCTCCCTTTTCCTTCCCTTCCAGAGCAGTAACACCTCCCCTTCCTCCAGAACAGTGACTCCTCCCCTTCATCCCCCTCCAGAGCAGTGACACCTCCCTTTCATCCAGAGCAGTCACTACTCCCTCGTCCTTCTCCTCCAGAACAGTGACACCTCCCCTTCCTCCAGAGCAGTTACTCCTTCCTCTTCCTTCCTTTTCAGAGCATTGACACCTCCCTTTCCTCCAGAGCAATGACTTCTCCCTCTCCCTCCCCCTCCAGAACAGTGACTCCTCCCCCTTCTTCCCCCTCCAGAGCAGTGACACCTCCCCTTCATCCAGAGCAGTCACTCCTCCCTCTTCCTTCCCCTCCAGAGCAGTGAAACCTCCCCTTCCTCCAGAGCAGTGACTCCTTCCTCTTCCTATCCCTCCAGAGCAGTGACTTCTTCCTCTTCCTTCCCATCCAGAGCAGTGACACCTCCCCTTTCCCCAGAGTAGTGACTTCTCCCTTTTCCTTCCCCTCCAGAGTAATGACACCTCCCCTTTCCCCAGAGCAGTGACTTCTTCCTCTTCCTTCCCCTCCAGAGTAATGACACCTCCCCTTTCCCCAGAGTAGTGACTTCTCCCTCTTCCTTCCCCTCCAGAGTAATGACACCTCCCCTTTCCCCAGAGTAGTGACTTCTCCCTCTTCCTTCCCCTCCAGAGTAATGACACCTCCCCTTTCCCCAGAGTAGTGACTTCTCCCTTTTCCTTCCCATCCAGAGTAATGACACCTCCCCTTTCCCCAGAGTAGTGACTTCTCCCTCTTCCTTCCCCTCCAGAGTAATGACCCCTCCCTTTCCTCCAGAGCAGTGGATCCTTCCCCTTCCTCCCCCTCCAGAGCAGCGACTCCTGCCTCTTCCTTCCCCTCCAGTGCAGTGACACCTCCCTTTCCCCCAGAGCAGTGACACCTCCCCTTTCTCCAGAGTAGTGACTTCTCCCTCTTCCTTCCCCTCCAGAGTAATGGCACCTGCCTTTGCTCCAGAGCAGTGGATCCTTCCTCTTCCTTCCCCTCCAGTGCAGTGACACCTCCCCTTTCTCCAGAGTAGTGACTCCTCCCTTTTCCTTCCCCTTTAGAGCAGTGACTCCTCCCCTTCCCACAGAGCAGTGACTCCTCCCTCTCCCTTCCCGCCAAGAGCAGTGACACCTCCCCTTCCTCCAGAACAGTGACTCCTCCCCCTTCCTCCCTTCCAGAGCAGTCAGTGTCAGAATGTCCTGTGCTGATCCTGTGTTCCTGCTAAGCCAGAGAACAGATCTTTACATTCCCCCACTCAAAGCACCTCCCCCACAGTTAGAAAGCATTCCCTAGAAACACATTTAACCCTTTTATCACCCCTGATGGTAACCCCTTCCCTGCCAGTGTCATTAGTACAGTGCAAATTTCTTATCACTGATCACTGTATTGGTGTCACTGGTCCCCAAAATGTTTTAAAAGTGTCAGTTAGTGTCCTATTTATCTGCCGCAATATCCCAGTCCCGCTATAAGTCGCTGATCGCTGCCATTACTAATAAAATAAATAAATAAATAAAAATACCCCATAGTTTGTAGACTCTAAAACTTTTGTGCAAACCAATCAGTATACACTTACTTACACTTTATAGCGCAAAAAATAAAAAATGCAGAGATGATTAAATAACAGCAAAAGCAAGCTCTGTATGTGGGGAAAAAAAGGACATGTGTTTCATTTGTGTTACAACGTTGCATGACCGTGCAATTGTCAGTTAAAGTAGGGCAGTGGTTAAATCTATTTTTGGTATACTGGTCTGGTCAGTGCTGTATCCTGGCCTAGGATGACAAGGCCCAGGAGAAGACCTCCACCACCATCCTGACTTGAGCAACAGTGGGCGCAGCATCCCTGGCACCTCCCAGAGCTTACACTTCTTCTCCAACCTTCTCTCTGCTCCAAGCTGTGACATCAACAGGAAGACTGACCGAGGGCCTAGAGGACAGGAATGGGCGAGAGGTAGGTGCATCACACACCTACCCACAGACAGGGGGGCACAGGAGGGACTGCAGGCAGGGCTTTGGGGTCTCCCACCCGCTCTCTTTCTCTTCTAGCTCTCCTTCACCCACCCCCCTCTCTCTCAACCCCCCCTCTCTCTCTCTCCCTCACCCCCTCTCTCCCACCCCCTCTCTCTCCCAGCCATGCCTCGCTCACCCCCCTCTCTCTCTCTCTCTCAACCCCCCTTTCTCTTTTAACCCCCCTCTCTCTCTCTCAACCCCACTCTCTCCGACCCCCTCTTTCTCACCCTCCCCCCTCTCTCTCTCCCTTCCACCCCCTCTCTCTCTGTTCCAGCCTTCCCTCACCCACCCCCTCTCTCTCTCTCAACCCCCCCTCTCTCTCTCTCTCTCTCACCCCCTCTCTCTCTCAACCCCCTCTCTCTCAACCCCCCCTCTCTCTCTCTCCCTCACCCCCTCTCTCCCACCCCCTCTCTCTCCCAGCCATGCCTCGCTCACCCCCCCCTCTCTCTCTCTCTCTCAACCCCCCTTTCTCTTTTAACCCCCCTCTCTCTCTCTCAACCCCACTCTCTCCGACCCCCTCTTTCTCACCCTCCCCCCCTCTCTCTCTCCCTTCCACCCCCTCTCTCTCTGTTCCAGCCTTCCCTCACCCACCCCCTCTCTCTCTCTCAACCCCCCCTCTCTCTCTCTCTCTCTCACCCCCCCTCTCTCTCTCTCAACCCCACTCTCTCCGACCCCCTCTTTCTCACCCTCCCCCCTCTCTCTCTCCCTTCCACCCCCTCTCTCTCTCTGTTCCAGCCTTCCCTCACCCACCCCCTCTCTCTCTCTCTCTCAACCCCCCCCCTCTCTCTCTCACCCCCTCTCTCTCTCTCTCTCAACCCCCTCTCTCTCGCTCAACCCCCCCTCTATCTCACCCCCTCTCTCTCCCACCCCCATTCTCTCTCTCACCCTCCCCCCTCTCTCCCACCCCCCTCTCTCTCTCACTCCTCTCTCTCCCTCATCCCTCTCTCCCTCCCACCCCCCTCTCTCTCTCACCCCCCCTCTACTCCCTCTCACCCCTCTCTCTCCCTCACCCCTCTCTCCCTCCCACCCCCCTCTCTCTCTCTCTCTCTCCCCCCCCCTCTAATCCCCCATCTCTTTAACCCCTCCCCCCCACACCACCACGCTTGTGAAATCTCAGGGGCTCATGCTGGGACTTGTAGTTCTTCCATTTTGGTGGGAGTCACATCCATTAAACAGGAAGGGGTGGGGCAATATTACATAGGAGGGGGGCGCCCAATTTTAGCCTTGCCTAGGGCAGCACAAAATCATAATACACCACTGAGTCTAGTTACTTTGTCACAATGTTTTGCACACCAGAGAGTGGGCTTGCCAGAGATGTGACAGTAATAGTCTACTCCATTGAATAGCATTGTAAAGCTAACATGTTTCAGGCACTGAGGACTGGCAATGGAGGTGCAGTTCACAGAAAATGGAGAATGGCCACAGGGTGGACCTCTTGGGTGTGGTGACCCATCATATATGACTCCATAGTCTAAGAAGCAGGATTCCTGAGTTGTAGGATGGTGCACAGCTGCAGGCTCCAAATAGTGGTGTCACCTCCTGGCTATAGAGTGCAGCATGCAGGGTAGAGAACAGCAGGGTATCATTCTTAGGCAGACGTGAGTCCCACCAATTAAACCCTCTTCCCGCACTTCTCGGGCTGCAGAAGAGAAGCTGTCCAGGACTTCTAAGAGAAGATGAATACGTAGAAAATCTTTCGGCTGAACGCTGATCACCATGGAAACAAACAGAATTATCGTGGAGAGAGTTATAAAAATGGTACAAGGAGCAGGACAAAGGCGTGACCGCCAATCTCTGGAGCGCGTCAGCGTTCGGTCACGGCGGACGGATCCAGTTAAGGTTCAAGATGAAAAGCCCCAATTCTGCACATCTTTATAAACAGGTGCCGGTGTATTCTGGATAGGAACACGCGTTCCCCCTCGCGGCTCAACGTGCCATCCGCGCCAATCACACGACAGTTCATCTCTGAATATATTTTGCGACTAAGATCGGACATGAACTAATTTCTACAGTTACCTCCTAGTATCTTCTCTCTCAGACATAAATCCTCTTGATGCAGCTCTTTAGGCTCCGTTCACATATAGGCGTTTCGGATCACGGGAAGAATTGCTGCGATTCTGCCCGTGATTCCGAACCATTGCAAGTCGCGGGACACCTGCGCAATTCCCGTGACTTGCAATGGCATCCCAAATCACGCAAACAGAATTGCAGGATGCATGACGCCCAAAAGAATTTCTTGTACTTCTTTTGGGCATGAGGCGTCTCGCGATTCTGATTTTACCGCGATTCGTCGGGCGACAGTCACGGCAAAATCAAGCTGGGTTTGGGGTGCCATTGCAAGTCACGGGAATCTCTCGGGCATCCCACGACTTGCAATGGTTCGGAATCGTGGGCAGAATCGTGGCAATTCTGCCCGCGATCCGAAATGCCTTTATGTGAACGGAGCCTTAGGGGTATTTTATTGTAAAGCGCACCTTCATTTTCTGTCTAAACAGCTTCAATCATCTTTAATCCACCCCCCCCCCCCCTGATCCATACTGCCGTTGTCTGTCTCTCACAGTTCTGACATCAATCTTTTTGTTCCCATTGTGTGAAAAAACACCTCTCCAGCATCCCTTTAGACATGCATGCTCCTGTCTGGTGCAGTCTTTAACAGTGCAATCTGCTGATCACATGCAGTGCATCCAAGTATTCACAGCGCTTCACTTTTTCCACACTCTGTTATTTTACAGCCTTATTCCAAAATGGATTCAATGCATTATTTTCTTCAAAATTCTACAAACAATCCCCCATAATGACAACGTGAAAGAAGTTTGTTTGAAATCTTTGCAAATTTATTAAAAATAAAAAACGAAAAAGTCCCATGTACATAAGTATTCACAGCCTTTGCCATGACACTCAAAATTGAGCTCAGGTGCATCCTGTTTCCACTGATCATCCTTGAGATGTTTCTACAACTTGATTGGATTCCCCCTGTGGTAAATTCAGTGGATTGGACATGATTTGGAAATGCACACACCTGTCTATATAAGGTCCCACAGTTAACAGTGCATGTCAGAGCACAAACCAAGCCATGAAGTCCAAGGAATTGTCTGTAGACCTCCGAGACAGGATTGTATGGGGAAGGGTACAGAAACATTTCTGCAGCATTGAAGGTCCCAATGAGCACAGTGGCCTCCATCATCCATAAATGGAAGAAGTTTGGAACCACCAGGACTCTTCCTAGAGCGGGCCATCCGGGCAAACTGAGCGATCGAGGAGAAGGGCCTTAGTCAGGGAGGTGACCAAGAACCTCATGGTCACTCTGGCAGAGCTCCAGAGTTTCTCTGTGGAAAGAGGAGAACCTTCCAGAAGAACAACCATCTCTGCAGCACTCCACCAATCAGGCCTGTATAGTGAAGTAACCAGACAGACGCCACTCCTCAGTGAAAGGCACAGGACAGCCCACCTGAGCGACTCATTAGCCACCGGATCACTTTCCAAAAACAGCGGAGGGAACGTACCCACCCCCCCCCCCCTCCCCACCATGGTGCCTCTCGGGCTTACTGTTTCTGCTGGCTCTGAGAAATGATCCAACGTTACCACCGGCCGGTCACAGAGACAGTGAGAGACTATGGCCTTGGAGGACTGGAGCAACGTCATGACGTCACTTCTGGTCCAGGATGAATGTAAACTATTTTTTTTTTTTTTTAAAGCAAAAGATCTGCATTTTTTTTGTTTTGCTCTTTTGCTTTTAGAGGTAAAAGAGAGATTTGGGGTCTTTTTGACCCCAGATCTCTACATAAAGAGGACCTGTCATCCTTATTTCTACTACAGGGGATGTTTACATTCCTTGTAATAGAAATAAAAGTGATAAAAAAATTAAAAATTACAGTGTAAAAATAAAATATAAAATAAAGAAGAAAATAAAAAAAAAACATTTCAAGCACCCCATTACTCCAAGCTCGCACGCAGAAGTAAACGCATACGTAAGCTGCGCATGCATAAAAAAAAAATGGTATTTGCACCACACATGTGAGGAATCGCCGCAAACGTTAGAGCGAGAGCAATAATTCTAGCACCAGACCTTCTCTGTGACTCTAAACAGATAACCTGTAAAGGCCTTAAAAGCGTCGCCTACTGAGATTTTTAAGTACCGTAGTTTGTCGTCATTCCACGAGTGGATGCATTTTGTGTGACATATTATGTATTTTTTTACTCGGCATGACATCACCTTTCAAATTATACAAAAAAATTGTGGTATATATTGGATTTTGTTTTTTTTTTTACTAATAATTATTAAAATTTTTCAACAAAATAAAAAAAAAAATGTTCACGAAAAATTGCGTTTGAAAAAACACTGCACAAATACCGTGTGACATAAAAAACTGCAACAACCGCTATTTTATTCTCTAGGGTCTCTGCTAAAAATAAAGTTTGGGGGATTCTAAGTAATTTTCTAGCAAAAAAAAAAAAAAAAGATTTAAACTTGTAAACAAAAAGTGCCAGAAAAGGCCCGGTCTTCAAGTGGTTAAAAAAAAAAAATGAAAGGCCAAACATTTGTTTATAGATTAAAAAAATGTATATAAATGTAGCGCTACCCCCACAGGAGCCGCTGGATTTCTGGTTCCCCTATTCCTGCACAGCCAAGCAACACGCATTTCCAACTTGCATCTAGACACAAGAAATCAACTTGTGGGCTTGTTTTTGTTGTTTTATTGGGGGAAACAACTTGGATAGAGTATAAGGATTATGGGATGTCCAACTTGACTTGAAGAACAACAGATGAGGACAAAGTTCCTTCTCTATGTACAAAAATGAAGATCCTGGACTGAACTCCGTCCGGAATAATCGCAGTCTCTATGGGTCCGTGGCAAGATCCTTTACAGTTACCTTTAAAGAATTAGCATAAAGCTGCAAACTGTATGCAGAAGTATTTTGTTTCCTCTGTAGAACTTCACCAGGTTCTGATATTTGCAGATACTAGCAGCCCACCCGGCTGCCTTAACTACCAGCCCAACTGGTTGCTCTGAATAACTCCCCAGCACAAGGGATCAGGATTTAGCACAATTAAAAAAAACACAACACAATAAATACCGCATTTCTTGTATAACATGAAAGATGATGTTACGCCGAGTAAATAGATACCAAACATGTAAGGAACACTGTCCCTTGCCCCCTGCTGCACTGGGTAAGACTTCTGCTCTGGCCTCCAACTGTCCCGATCTTCCCATGCCAGATGTCTTCTGCACCAGACCCAAAGGTAATGGAGATTCCCCTCTTAGGCTTCCTCTCCTTCCTTTCCTCAGCTCCAGCCTGGAAGCAGAGCCCCCAGCCCGAGGGTCCCCACCCAGTCCACACCACAGCAACCTCAGCATGCCATCTTCCACCCCACTGCTGACAAGGCTCCACCATAATTACGAGCTGACCCAGACACCTTGCCAGGTCCTCTGCCTGGAGAGTGGCCAGATTCATTGGCCAGATTCCCTCAAGCATGCAGATCAGGATCTCCTGGCCTCCACGCGCTAACTTCCAGAAACTTTTCCAAGCTTCTAGATCGAGGAGGAGGTACCAAAGACCAGCCAGACCTCCAGTAACCTGATCTAACTACAGACTCAAACAGTTACAATGAGTTACGCCAAATAAATTTACCTACACTAGTTGCTGCTGACTGCTGACCAGGCTCCACCATAATTATGAGCTTACCCAGCCACCTTGCCAGGTCCTCTGCCTGGAGAGTGGCCAGATTCATTGGCCAGCGTCCCTCAAGTATGCAGATCAGGATCTCCTGGCCTCCACGCACTAACTTCCAGAAACTTCTCCAAGCTTCTAGATCCAGTGGGAGGTACCAAAGACCAGCCAGACCTGCAGTAACCTGATCTAATTACAGACTCACACAGTTACAATGAGTTACGCCAAATAAATTTACCTACACTAGTTGCACACTAGAGGGTGCTAAATAAATCATTTTTATTATTATTTTTCCTTTCACACCCCCTCGATTTTTATAAGATCAGATTTTTGGGAAAAGGCTGCATGCATGCATAGGTTAAATGTTTCATCGTTTCTTAGCCTGAGGTGGTGTTTTGGTGGAGGTTGGGGTTTTGTTGAGTTGCCTGTTATGCCATTCGCCGAACACCTGAATTTGCAGGGTGTGTGCCAAGTGTTCGCCCCCGACGAACACCATAAAATGCACTGTGCATTCTGCGTTCTTACTGGGCAAAGCTTTGCCCAATCGGGGCGCACTGTAAGCTGGTTGTTAAAGCGGAGTTCCACTGGCTTTTGTGTTTATTAACCACTTGCCTACTGTGCACTTAAACACCCTTCCCATTCAGGCCAATTTTCAGTTTTCAGCGCTGTCACACTTTGACTGACAATTGCGCGGTCATGCTACACTGTACCCATTTGAAATTTTTATAATTTTTTTCACACAAATAGAGCTTTCTTTTGGTGGTATTTAAAGTGGAGTTCCATCCTATTTTAATACTTACCTCCATCTTCTCGCTCCGGGTCACCTGAAAAAGAAATGGATAATCACATATTTTTTTTTTTTTACTTACCTCGTAGCGAAGAAAATATACTTACCTTACTTCCTTCTTCCTCCTTCCTCGGCCGCGGCCCGTCGTCACTTCCTGGCTCTGCAATGATTCCTGGGAGCTGAACGTCATCGCTCCCAGGAATCATTGCGCCTGCACCGGCCCCGACGTCAGTTCTAATCCCCTTCTAAACAGCTTCTGGGCATGCCCAGAAGCTGTGGAGGGATGACGCTCGCGCACCAGAAGTGACCTCGGGGCCGGCGCAGGGCATCGTGGGACCGAAGAAGGCGGAAGAGAGCGCAGAAGAGGATCTCGCTGGCTTCAATCTGAGATGGCAGCGCTGGGCAAGACGTTTTCAAGGTAAGTATTTGTCTTAACAGGTAAGTGCAACCCGGGACAGATCAGAGGCTAGCCATTGTGGAATGCATTAGCCCTGACTGTCCCGGGGGTATTTAAAAAAAAAAAAAAAAACTACAGGGTGGAACTCCGCTTTAATCATCAGACAGAAAATTTTGAAAAAAAAAAGTTTTTCTTATTTTCTGCGAGTAAATTTTGAAAATAAATTTTTCTCCTTCACTGATGTGCGCTGATGAGGCGGCACTGATGGGCACTGATAGGCTGCACTGATGGGCACTGATGAGGTGGCACTTATGGGCACTGATGAGGTGGCACTTATGGGCACTGATGAGGAGGTACTAATATGCCACACTGATGAGCACTGATAGGCGGCATTGATAGGCGGCACTGATAGGCGGCACTGATAGGCGGCACTGATGAGCACTGATAGGCGGCACTGCTGGGCACTGAGAGGTGGCACTGCTGGGCACTGAGAGGCGGCACTGATGGGCACTGATAGGCGGCACTGATGGGCACTGGCGGGTGGCACTGATGGACACTGACAGGTGGCACTGATGAGCACTGATGGGCGGCACTGATGAGCACTGATGGGCAGCACCATCAGTGCCCACACTCAGTGCCCATAGTGCTGCCAGTCAGTGCTCATCAGTGCCTTGATGAGCAGGCACTGATGGGCACTGACTAGCAGCACTATGGGCACTGATTGTGGGCATTGATGGGGGGCACTGATGGCGGGCACTGTGGGCACTGATGGCGGGCACTGTGTGTGTTTTTTTACCTTTAGTAATCAGGGCACTGGTGATCAGTGCCCTGATTACATCGCTGTGTGTCCCCGGCGGCTGACGGCTCCCCCTCCTTCCTCACACTGCAGGCTCTGTGTGAGGAAGGAGCACCGGCGATGAGAGATGATCTCATATGTTTACATATGAGATCATCTCTCATTGGACGGCTTGATCACGTGGTGAATGGCCGCTGTGATTGGCCATTCACCACGATCTGTGATCGACACAGATTCTCCCCGATGCGCACTCGCGGGAGCGCGCAGGGGCGTGTCACTGGGAGGCCGTTTAAAAACGGCCTCCCGAAAATTCAAGTCCGCGCTGCAGCCGTATATAGGCTGTAGCGCGGATGGGAGCAGGTTAAAAGTCAGCAGCTGATCAGAAACAATAAACAACAACAAAAAAAAGCCTTTGTCATACGAGAATTTTCGTAAGAATTTCCGTTCATAGGTTCCGATTTGCTGTGAAACAACGAGGAAAATTGGACGATCGTTCGCCCAATTTTCTTATAGTGTGTACCCCACTTAAGTCGCATTGGAAATTGCATGACTTTGGAGTCACACAAGTGTGAAAGGAGCCTTGGCTGTATTACTTTGCAAACTGCTGTCAGCCTAACATGCAGGTTTTCCCAGTGCCAAGGGCAAGGATGCAGAACTGCGCCCCCCAGGTTTGCCCAGCATCAAGGGCAGGGATACAGAACTGCGCCCCCCAGTTTGCCCAGCGTCAAGGGCAGGGATGCAGAACTGCGCCCCCCAGGTTTGCCCAGCATCAAGGGCAGGGATGCAGAACTGCGCCCCCAGGTTTTTGGCCAGTGCCAAGGGCAGGGATGCAGAACTGCGCCCCCAGGTTTGCCCAGCGTCAAGGGCAGGGATGCAGAACTGTGCCCTCATGTTTTCCCAGTGCCAAGGGCAGGGATACAGAACTGCGCCCCCCCCCCAGGTTTGCCCAGCGTCAAGGGCAGGGATGCAGAACTACGCCCCCAGGTTTTCCCAGTGCAAAGGGCAGGGATGCAGAACTGCAGCCCTGGGTTTGCCCAGCGTCAAGGGCAGGGATACAGAACTGCGCCCCCAAGTTTTTGCCCAGTGCCAAGGGCAGGGATGCAGAACTGCGCCCCCAGGTTTTTGACCAGTGCCAAGGGCAGGGATGTAGAACTGCACCCATGGGTTTGCCCAGTGCCAAGGGCAGGGATGTAGAACTGCACCCCTGAGTTTGCCCAGCGTCAAGGGAAGGGATGCAGAACTGCGCCCCCGGGTTTGCCCAGCGCCAAGGGCAGGGATGTAGAACTGTGCCCCCAGGTTTTCCCAGTGCCAAGGGCAGGGATGCGGAACTGCGTTCCCAAGTTTGCCAAGGGCAGGGATGTTGAACTGCGCTCCCAGGTTTCCCCAGTGTCGAGGGCAGGGATGCAGAACTGCATCCCCAGGTTTTCCCAGCGCCAAGGCCAGGGATGCGGAACTGCGCCCCCTCCCCCACTGTTAATGCATATCATATAATAGGTTTACTGTCCAGTGTCCATTTTCTGTCCCCTTGCTCCGCAGTGCGCAGGGCAGCTTCCCCTCCTGTCCACCCCTTTTTCCGACCCTGCTAACATGTTTCAGGAACTGAATGCTGAAAATTACAAATGTGGCTGCATAAAAAAAAAAAAAAGTGTATTTAATCTTAGCTTTCATTGGGTTGTTGCATACGTGGGGTATCGTAACAAAAAAGAAAAAGGTTGTCTCCTGAGGCTGCTGTATGTGGCACTGTGCATGCTCAGCGACCTGCTGGGTTAACACCCCCCCCCCCCCACACTAGCCTACATTTCACGACACATATCATATCTCTGAAATTATGCGACGCTCTTGCGTTCTCCGCCTATAGGAAACGCATCCCCCCGAGCTCGGGGAAATATTATTAATTCCAGATACAGCCAGGCTCCGGTTAACCCCTTCCAGTCCAAAACTCTCTATCTTGTATCACAATGAGATTGGGGGGGGGGGGGGTTGTCTACCCTTTCACCTTTACAAAGCGCCGCGGTAAGCAGGCTGTGTTTTCTGCGCCCGCGTCTCAGCAGGACATTGTAACGCTGTGAGTAAGAGCGAGGTTACCGCAAAGTGATTGTAAACCTGGCACAAAAAAAAAAGGAAAAAAAAAGAAATAATAGTCAACTTTGTATGAACAGTAATAGAGGGCCAGGCGGCTGACATCGGAATAACCACACTGTCCCCTAGTGACTGCGACTGGAATGGCAACCTCACGTTAGGATGTGGATGGGGAGAAATCCCTTGTCTCTTCATCCTGCTGGCCTGCAAAGAGAACCTAACTATAATACAGGGGTCTTCAAACTATGACCCTCCAGTTGTTCAGGAACTACAATTCCCATCATGCCTAGTTATGTCTGTGATTGTCAGAGTTTTACAATGCCTCATGGGATGTGTAGTTCTGCAACAGCTGGAGGGCAGTAGTGTGAGGATCCCTGCTATAATAGATACCTAAAGAGAACCTGTCACCAGACCATTTCACAGCAATCTTCCCCTAAAATGATGTCTATTTAGAGCTGAACATCAGGATTAGTAAATAGCATCAAAATCAAAAATATTTGGAAATTGTGTGAGCAGGACCAGTAATTAAGTCTGAATAATAACACATCGCACCAACACCCCAATGGTATTGAAAACCAAACGCATAGCGAGATACGCGACTTTAACCAGTTCTGGCCCAGAAGCATTCCCCCCCCCCCCCTTAAAGACCAGGCCTTTTTTTTTTTTTTTGCGATACGGCACTGCGTTACTTTAACGGAAAATTGCACAATCATGCGACACTGTACCTAAATAAAATAAAAAATATATATATTTAATAAAATAAAAATAAAATTGATGTCCTTTTTTTCCCACAAATAGAGCTTTCTTTTGGTGGTATTTGATCACCTGTGCGATTTTTTTTTGCGCTATAAACAAAAAAAGAGCGACAATTCTGAAAAAAATAAATAAATAAATAAATACATTTTCACTTTCTGCTATATAATATTGCCAAAAAAAAAAAAAATTGAAAAATCTAAATTTTTCATCCTTTTTTAGGCCAATTTGTATTCTGCTGCATATTTTTGGTAAAAAAAAAAATCGCAATAAGCGTATTTTGATTGGTTTGCGCAAAAGTTACCGCGTCTAAAAACTAGGGGAAAGATTTCTGTCATTTTTATTTATTTATTTATTTATCACTAGTAATGGCAGCAATCTGCGATTTTTATCGGGACTGCGACATTGCGGTGGACTGATCGGACCCCTAACTGACATTTGTGACATTTTATGGGGACCAGTGATAGTAATGTCATTCCCAAAAAAAAAAAATTAAAAAATCAAATGTTTTCATCCTTTTAGGCCAATTTGTATTCTGCTACATATTTTTGGTAAAAAAAAAAAAAAAAAAAAAAAAAAAAACCCTAATAAGCGTCTACTAACTAGGGGAAAGATTTATGTCATTTTTATAAATTTTTTTTTTTTTTTACTAGTAATGATGGCAATCTGCAATTTTTAGCGGGACTGCGACATTGCGGCGGACAGATCGGACCCCTAACTGACATTTTTGACATTTTATGAGGATCAGTGACATTACTACAGTAATCAGTGCTAATAAATATGCACTGTTACTGTATAAATTACATTGGCAGGGAAGGGGTTAACCTAGGGGCAATCAAAGGCTTAAGTGTGAGCCTAGGGGGTGTTTGCTAACTGTATGGGGGGTTTGTGAAATGATCATAGAGACCTGTGATCCTATATAGAAGGATCACAGGCACTCTGTAATCATTTCAGAGAGGAGAACGGTCTGCTGTGTTTACATCAGCTGACTGTCCTTCTCTCGCAGCGTGGAAGGATCACGGGTGCCCTGCGGCAATCGCTGCCAGCAGCCCTCTCCATTGGCATCCCTGCTGCCTAGCCCCTCGCCCCCCCAGCACCACGTGCGCGCGACCGATGTAGAGCTACGTCGTTTTGCGCAGCCAAGCCAGCCTGCCGCAGAAAAACTGCGCCAGGAGGTCGGCTAAGAGGTTAAGGGTGCTGAATTTTAACAGGTAAGGATTATGACAGGAGACTCAGGACTCCCCCTTCTTGAGGGCTAAAAATTTGAAAAAATAGGCGCCTGGACTGAAAAAGCCTAAGGCTTCTGAGGTCCCCCAGAAGAATTTAGTAACGTTTTGAAAGGATAGGAGCGCAACACTAGCTTGTATAGTCCTTTAAAAGATTTTACAACAGCCAACATGTTTCAGGGGGCTCAGCACCCCCCCTTCATCAGATCAGCATTCAGTGTTTCCAATCCAGGTGTCTACATTATCTGCTTTTTAGACAAGGGAGAGATCGGTCATTCAGCCTAGCTGAAACACACGATCTTTCCCTGCCTCTCTGACAGAAGAGCTGCCTGCTTTGTTTACATAGGAAGGCGTTTCTTCTGTCATTCTAGCTGAAGATCACGGGAGGCCGGCGGCGATCGAGCCCGCTCCTCCTGCGGTCTGCCTCCAGCTGTGTCTAATCACAGCAGGAGCGCGGCCGAGAGCCGCGTGCACATAATCACGTAGATCTACGTGATTATGCCCAGCCGAGCCGCCCTGCCGCAGTAAATCTGCATGGGGCGGTCGGCAAGTGGTTACTATTACACGACAAAAAATATATATGCACCACCTTGTCCCCCAACACCAACGAACCGACGTACCCATACGTGCTCCCGCGAGCCGACGTACCCATACATGCTCCCGCGAGCCGACGTACCCATACGTGCTCCCGCGAGCCGACGTACCCATACGTGCTCCTGCGAGCCGACGTACCCATACGTGCTCCTGCGAGCCGACGCACCCATACGTGTTCTCGCGAACCGACGTACCCATACGTGCTCCCGCGAGCCGACGTACCCATACGTGTTCTCGCGAGCCGACGTACCCATACGTGTTCCCGCGAGCCGACGTACCCATACGTGCTCCTGCGAACCGACGTACCCATATGTGTTCTCGCGAACCGACGTACCCATACGTGCTCCCGCGAGCCGACGTACCCATACGTGTTCTCGCGAGCCGACGTACCCATACGTGTTCCCGCGAGCCGACGTACCCATATGTGTTCTCGCGAACCGACGTATCCAAACATGCTCCCGCGAGCCGACGCACCCATACGTGTTCCCGTGAGCCGACGCACCCATACGTGTTCCTGCGAGCCGACGTACCCATACGTGCTCCCGCGAGCCGACGCACCCATACGTGTTCCCGCGAGCCGACGTACCCATACGTGCTCCTGCGAACCGACGTACCCTTACGTGCTCCTGCGAGCCGACGTATCCATACGTGTTCCCGCGAGCCGAGGTACCCATACGTGTTCCCGCGAGCCGACGTACCCATACGTGCTCTCGCGAACCGACATATCCAAACATGCTCCCGCGAGCCGACGTACCCATACGTGCTCCCGCGAGCCGACGTACCCATACGTGCTCCTGCGAACCGACGTACCCATACGTGCGCCCGTGAGCCGACGTACCCATACGTGCTCCCGCGATCCAACGTACCCATACGTGCTCCCGCGAGCCGACGTACCCATACGTGCTCCTGCGAACTGACATACCCATATGTGTTCTCGCGAACCGACGTATCCAAACATGCTCCCGCGAGCCGACGCACCCATACGTGTTCCCGTGAGCCGACGCACCCATACGTGTTCCTGCGAGCCGACGTACCCATACGTGCTCCCGCGAGCCGACGCACCCATACGTGTTCCCGCGAGCCGACGTACCCATACGTGCTCCTGCGAACCGACGTACCCATACGTGCTCCTGCGAGCCGACGTATCCATACGTGTTCCCGCGAGCCGAGGTACCCATACGTGTTCCCGCGAGCCGACGTACCCATACGTGCTCTCGCGAACCGACGTATCCAAACATGCTCCCGCGAGCCGACGTACCCATACGTGCTCCCGCGAGCCGACGTACCCATACGTGCTCCTGCGAACCGACGTACCCATACGTGCGCCCGTGAGCCGACGTACCCATACGTGCTCCCGCGATCCAACGTACCCATACGTGCTCCCGCGAGCCGACGTACCCATACGTGCTCCTGCGAACTGACATACTCATATGTGCTCCCGCGAGCCGACTTACCCATACGTGCTCCCGCGAGCCGCCGTACCCCTACGTGCTCCCGCGAGCCGCCGTACCTATACGTGCTCCCGCAAACCGAGGTACCCATATGTGCTCCTGCGAACTGACATACCCATACGTGCTCCCGCGAACTGACGTACCCATACGTGCTCCCACCAGCGGGGGCAGTCGGCAAGTGGTTAATATTACATGACAAAAAATATATATGCACCCCCTTGTCCCCCAACACCACCACAGAAGGATTTTTTCGAAATATCGTGGGCTTAGTACCTGATGATGAGGTAGGACCCGCTGATGTATGTGATAAAGATTCTGTTCATATAACCTCAATGTGCCCACAATCAATGGAGCCAAGACCAAACACCAGGTCCCCCGCAGAGAGGGGTGTATGAAACCGTTCCTAAATATACAGATATTATATAAACTCACCAGGACATTCGTTCCTTGCTGCTGTGGCGCCTTAGCTTTTCCTACAGAGACCGATACTACTCACTTTTATTATCTCTAAAATACAATAATACAGGGGAGCAAAATTGTCAGTTGAGAAAACAGTAACTCTTGGGTGCTGTAACAAAACAAATGATATATATATATATACTGTCACATACCTCTCAAGATCGATCGCAATAAAAAATTTAGAAAAAGCCTACAGATAAGTGAGATTCAAAATGTAACTCCACAGACATCTAGTACTTTCTACAGTCAGGTCCATAAATATTGGGACATTGACACAATTCTAACCTTTTTGGCTATATACACCACCACAATGGATTTGAAATGAAACAAACAAGATGTGCTTTAACTGCAGACTTTCAGCTTTAGGGTATTTACATCCAAATCAGGTGAACAATGTAGGAATTACAACAGTTTGTATATGTGCCTCCCACTTTTTAAGGGACCAAAAGTAATGGGACAATAGGCTGCTCAGCTGTTCCATGGCCAGGTGTGTGTTATTCCCTCATTATCCCATTTACAAGGAGCAGATAAAAGGTCCAGAGTTAATTTCAAGTGTGCTATTTGCATTTGGAATCTGTTGCTGTCAACTCTCAATATGAGATCCAAAGAGCTGTCACTATCAGTGAAGCAAGCCATCATTAGGCTGAAAAAAAAAAACAAACCCATCAGAGAGATAGCAAAAACATTAGGTGTAGCCAAATCAACTGTTTGGAACAACCTTAAAAAGAAAGAACGCACCGGTGAGCTCAGCAACACCAAACACCAACACCGGAAGACCACGGAAAACAACTGTGGTGGATGACCAAAGAATTATTTCCCTGGTGAAGAAAACACCCTTCACAACAGTTGGCCAGATCAAGAACACTCTCCAGGAGGTAGGTGTATGTGTGTCAAAGTCAACAATCAAGAGAAGACTTCACCAGAGTGAATACAGAGGGTTCACCACAAGATGTAAACCATTGGTGAGCCTCAAAAACAGGAAGGCCAGATTAGAGTTTGCCAAACAACATCTAAAAAAACCTTCACAGTTCTGGAACAACATCCTATGGACAGATGAGACCAAGATCAACTTGTACCAGAGTGATGGGAAGAGAAGAGTATGGAGAAGGAAAGGAACTGCTCATGATCCAAAGCATAACACCTCATCAGTGAAGCATGGTGGCGGTAGTCTCATGGCGCGGCCAATGGAACTGGTTCTCTTGTATTTATTGATGATGTGACTGCTGACAAAAGCTCATATTCAGCCAAATGCTTCAGAACTCATTGGACGGCACTTCACAGTGCAGATGGACAATGACCCGGAGCATACTGCGACAGCAACCAAAGAGTTTTTTAAGGGAAAGAAGTGGAATGTTATGCAATGGCCAAGTCAATCACCTGACCTGAATCGGATTGAGCATGCATTTCACTTGCTGAAGACAAAACTGAAGGGAAAATGCCCCAAGAACAAGCAGGAACTGAAGACAGTTGCAGTAGAGACCTGGCAGAGCATCACCAGGGATGAAACCCAGCATCTGGTGATGTCTATGCGTTCCAGACTTCAGGCTGTAATTGACTGCAAAGGATTTGCAACCAAGTATTAAAAAGTGAAAGTTTGATTTATGATTGTTAATCTGTCCCATTACTTTTGGTCCCTTAAAAAGTGTGAGGCACATATACAAACTGTTGTAATTCCTACACCGTTCACCTGATTTGGATGTAAATACCCTCAAATTAAAGCTGAAAGTCTGCAGTTAAAGCACATCTTGTTTGTTTCATTTCAAATCCATTGTGGTGGTGTATAGAGCCAAAAAGATTAGAATTGTGTCGATGTCCCAATATTTTTGGACTTGACTGTATATACCTTAAGACTGCCAATCCAAGTTCCTTCCATCCAAGACAATAACGGGACCTAATGGAAGCCACAGACAGAGGGTCCCACAGATCCCATCCAGTCCCGCCGAGGGAAGAAAGAGGGGGGTCAGCAGCAGGGACTCCAAAATGGCTCAAAACATTGAGCATGCTCTAGACTACCATAATGATTCCCACCTGTGTGATGCAAAACGACCATTGCGCTCCCCCGGCTCCTTCAGGGTGGTATCCATCGTGAGGAGCTTTATACCCCTCTCCACCCCGCCAAAAATGCCAATTGCATCATGGCGGGATGTGGATGGAAACTGGGCTGTACAAGCTGGTGCGGCACTCCCATCCTTTAGTAAACTCCTTTGGGGTTCCAGCAAGACCCCACAGTTGCTGGTGAACAGCCTCTAAGACCACAGATGCCTTAGGCTTTTCCAATCCAGGTGCCTACATTATCTGGTTTTGAGCTCTGATGAAGGGGGAGTACTGAGCCCCTGAAACACGTTGGCTGTTGCAAAATCTTTTAAAGGGCTGTACAAGCTGGTGTGGCACTCCCATCCTTTAGTAAACTGCTCTGGGGGACCAGCAAGACCCCACAGTTGCTGGTGGACAGCCTCTAGGATCACAGATGCCTTAGGCTTTTCCAATCCAGGTGCCTAGTCTGCCTTATCTGGTTTTTAGCTCTAAAAAAGGGGGGAAACTGAGCACCTGTTGCAAAATCTTTTAAAGGACTGTACAAGCTGATGTGGCACTCCCATCCTTTCAACACTTTAATTCCTCTGGGGGTCCAGCAAGACCCCACAGTTGCTGGTGAACAGCCTCTTGAACCGCAGGAGCCTTAGGCTTTTCCAGTTTATGAGTCCACATTATCTGATTTTTAACCCTGACAAAGGGGGAGTGCTGAGCCCCCGAAATGCGTTGGTTGTTGCAAAATAAAATAATTTAACTACTTGCTGACAGCCTTATAGCAGTTTTACTTTGGGCAGTCATTGTGGCTGCCGGCCCCCCGTGAAACAACTTCCCCGCTGGCTATTGGGGGCAGTCGACCGGCAAGTGGTTAATGTTCCGAAGAATATCTGCCAGTGTGGCCATGGAATGTGACCCCCGCCTCGTTTTATTTCGAACTCCGTAAAACGAAATCAAAGAGTTAAGTGTGACCCTAGGGGAGTGTTTTCTAATTGTATGGGGGAGGGACTTGTGGAATCAACACAGAGACCTGTGATCCCAAATAAAAGGTTCACAGGCACTCTGTGATCATTCCAGAGAGAACAACCGTCTGCTGGGGTTACAATAGCAGGCCATCGTTCTCTCTCAGCGGGGAGCGATTGCGGTTTCCCGGCGGCAATCGCGGTCGCTGGTCCCGTGGATTGGCTTTTCTGCTTCCTAATAGGGGCGGGCGGGGGCGCGCGTCTGGCGAACTGACGTACCCATACGTGCTCCCGTGAGCCGACGTACCCATATGTGCTACCGCGTGCCGACGTATCCATACGCGCTCCCGCGAACCCATACGCGCTCCCGCGAACCAACGTACCCATACATGCTCCCGCAAACCGACATACCCATACATGCTCCCGCGAGCCGACGTACCCATACATGCTCCCACGAGCCGATGTACCCATACGTGCTCCCGTGAACCGACGTACCCATACATGCTCCCGCAAGCCAATGTACCCATACGTGCTCCTGCGAGCCGACGTACCAATACGTGCTCCCGCGAGCCGACGTACCCATACGAGCTCCCGCGAGCCGACGTACCCATACATGCTCCTGCCAACCGACGTACCCATACGTGCTCCCAAGAACCGACGTACCCATACGTTCTCCCGCGAGCCGACATAACCATACGTGCAACTGCGAGCCGACGTACCCATACGTGCTCCCGCGAACCAACGTACCCGTATGTGCTCCCGCGAACCGATGTACGAATACGTGCTCCCGTGAGCCGACGTACCCATATATGCTCCCGCGAGCCGACGTACCCATATGTGCTCCCGCGAGCCGACGTACCCATATGTGCTCCCGCGAGCCGACGTACCCATACGTGGTTTTGTGTAGCTGAGCCAGCCTGCCACAGTATATCTGACACGGGCGGTCGGCAAGTGATAAAAAAAAGAGAGTGATTTCTACTTGGTCTCCGTCTGCTGTAGAACCGTGATCCCTCTTCATACACGCCTGATTCCTTGTATCTACCTCATTTAATGGCGGACAGATACTATATGATACATGGAGGGATGGGGGAGTGGAGCATGCTGGGAATATTTCTCATTATAAACTCCCGGATTCGTGTCCAGCTGCCGGAAATCACAACACAAGTCCCTGTTGCTTCTCCCACAAGGACTTTGGCAGTAATTAATATGAAATCACTATAGCGGCGCTCACTTTGCTGCGGCGGAGCGTAGAAACTTGAATATATAAATGGAATATGTGAATAATATTTTAGCCGGAGAGGTCAGCGTTCCCGGGAGAGGCGATCGCAGTATCTCGCCGATGCCGCGTTAACCGGCTCAGCCCCAGACGATCAGAGCCTATCGCTGATATAACAAGCTTAATTGTGTTCCGGAGCCTTATACAGCTGACCTTTTGCTCCTCCTCCCCCCTTCGAGGCACGTTGCGCCAGCGCACTGATCTTGTCTTAAACTGCCCTAATTATGTATCGCAGGAACTGCACGCCGTGCCGCCATGTCCTGTATGTTGATACATGACCCAAAGGGCACCGGTGCTGCAGCAGGAGGTTGAACAATACCGCTGAAGTCAGAATAGAGTCTTAACGCCCGGGGCCGGGTCACCAAAGCCGTACTCCAGACAAAAAAAAAAGAGCAAGATAAAAATTAATAGTCTGTTAGAAGATCCAATGACCAAAACAAGATTTTGTTGCAGTATTCAACACCAATCCAAAGATTTACATGCAGTATTTTTTTCTGCCACTAGATGTCCTCAGTCTGATGGCCAGGATGGTTCAACTAACTTGAATCCCGGAAGCACCCCCAACCTCCGACTGCACAGGGAACGGAGAAGCAGCGCGGTGATGAGCTCATCTCTTAGTCACTCTGCTCTCTCCTCCTATCAGCATGGTCCCTGTCAGCACATGAACTGATTGGCTCATTGTGCTACTTCTCCCAGTCTGAATTATGTTGCATGGGGACTGATGCCAAGTCATATTCAATTACTTACACTACTTGTATACAGTTAGAGAAGTTTTAACCACTTGCTTACCATGCACTTTTAGCCCCTTCCTGCCCAGGTCAATTTTCAGCTTTCAGCACTGTCACACTTTGAATGACAATTGCACTGTAATGCAGCACTGTTCCCAAAATTAATTTTTATCATTTTTTTTTTTTCCTCGCACAAATAGAGCTTTTTATTGGTGGTATTTAACCAATTCTGGACCGGAAGGATTTTCCCCCTTAATGACCAGGCCATTTTTTGAGATTCGGCACTGTGGTATTTTAACAGACTATTGTGCGGTCGTGCGACCCTGTACCCAAATAAAATTGATGTCCTTTTTTTCCCCACAAATAGAGCTTTCTTTTGGTGGTATTTGATCACCTCTGCAATTTTTTATTTTTTGCATTATAAATAAAAAAGAGCGACAATTCTGAAAAAAAAAAAAAAAAATAACAATTTTCACTTTCTGCTATAGAACATTCCCAATTAAAAAAAAAACTTAAAAATCCAATTTTTTCATCATTAATTTAGGTCAATTTATATTCTGCTACATATTTTTGGGGGAATCGCAATAAGCGTATTTTGATTGGTTTGCACAAAGGTTATCGTGTCTACAATTTAGGGGAAAGATTTTCATCAAGATTCATCAAGATTTTTGTCATTTTTATTTATTTATTTATTTTTACTAGTAATGGCGGCGATTTGCGATTTTTAGCGAGACAGCAACATTGCAGCGGACAGATCAGACCCCTAACTGACATTTTTTACACTTTTGGAGGGACCAGTGACATTACTGCAGTAATCAGTGCTAAAAATATGCACTGTTACTGTAAAAATGACACTGGCAGGGAAGGGGTTAACTTTGTGGGTGATCAAAGGGTTAAGT
This sequence comes from Pelophylax lessonae, assembly GCF_965119305.1. NCBI lineage: Eukaryota > Metazoa > Chordata > Amphibia > Anura > Ranidae > Pelophylax > Pelophylax lessonae. The sequence goes on along the minus strand of NC_138780.1, from coordinate 183,518,952 downwards.
GTGAGCCTAGGGGGTGTTTTCTAACTGTGGGGGAGGGGCTTGTGAAATTAGCATAGACCTGTGATCCTATATAGAAGGATCACAGATGCGCTGTGATCATTTCAGAGAGAACAAAGGTCAGATGTGTTTACAACATGGGGATGGGATGGCCCCTTCCTGTTCCAACATGACCGCGCACCACTAGGCAGTGAGGATGCCGATGCACGCTCCCTGCTGCCCAGTGGTGTGCAGTCATGTTGGAACAGGAAGGGGCCATCCCCAAACTGTTCCCACAAAGTTGGGAGCATAAAATTGTCCAAAATGTTTTGGTATGCTGACGCCTTAAGAGTTCCTTGGAACTAAGGGCCAAGCCCAACCCCTGAAAAATAACCCCCCCTCCACCAAATGATTTGGACCAGTGCACAAACAAACAAAGCAAGGTCCATAAAGACGTGGATGAGTGAGCTTGGGGTGGAGGAACTTGACTGGCCTGACCTCAACCCAATAGAACACCTTTGGGATGAATTAGATCGGAGACTGTGAGCCAGGCCTTCTCGTCCAACATCAGTGCCTGACCTCACAAATGTGCTTCTGGAAGAATGGTCAAACATTCCCTTAGACACACTCCTAAACCTTGTGGAGAGCCTTCCCAGAAGAGTTGAAGCTGTTATAGCTGCAAAGGTTGGGCCAACTCAATATTGAACCCTACGGACTAAGACTGGGATGCCATTAAAGTTCATGGTTGTGTAAAGGCAGGCGTCCCAATACTTTTGGCCATATAGTGTATATGCACTGCGTGGGTAGGAGGGCCTGGAGAAAGGCGCCTCCATCCCAACGCCAAGACCGGGGCTCCTACCCTGCCTGATACCAAAGTCAATAGCCATGAGCAGCTGTACCAGAACACACTGACATACTGCCTATATGCTAGCTCTGCAAACATTTTAAACTGTTAGCACATGACTTTCACTTTTTAAACATTTAGGGGAGTATTTATAGAAAAAAAAAAAAAATTGGGCTGCAAAACTATACATTTGTTCAGTGCAAATGCTGGGAAAATTAAAGCTAACTTAGCTGATTCCTCTCCAGGTCAGATGTTTTTCATTCATAAGAATAGTGTGAATCAGGGAAATACTGAAATATGGCCACTAGATGGAGCTGATGATTATTGTACATAAGAATTTTTTTTACTATTATCATCAGCTCCATCTAGAGGCCATAATGCAGTATTATTCTTATTCACACCATTCTTAGGCATGCAGAACAAAAAAAAATTGTTTACAGTAGTTTTGTTATGTACAGAACTTCATTAGGTATGTTTGTTGAATTTGTTTCCTTTGTTTTTGGAGTTTGTTTTGCTTATTCAAATCGATTCGAATTTTCCAAATTCCGATGAATCGAACTTAATTTGACCGAATTTGGAAAATTTGAATTGATTCAAATTTAAATTGAATTTCATTCAAATTGCATTTGAGTTGAATTCCGTTTGAAATCAAATGTATTCTATTCAAAATTTGGAAGATAGTTATTTCTATTCCTTTCTATTCTATTATTTTTTTCTATTCTATTTTTTTTTCTATTCTATTCTTTTCTTTTCTATTATATTCTATTCCTTTCTATTCTTTTCAAATTTGAATGTATTCTATTTGAAATTTGTTTTTTTTTTCCTCGAAAAATGGTTATATTGTTATAGTCTTTCTATTCTATTCCATTATTTTTTATTCTTTGTTCTATTTTATCCTATTCTATTTGATTATTTTATATTCTATTCAAATTCAAATGTATTCTGTTCGAAATTTGGATTTCGGAAGATGGTAATATTCTTTCTGTTCTATTCTATTGTTTTTTTTTTTGTTTTTTTTTTTCATTCTAATTTATTATTTTCTATTCTAGTCAATTATAATCTTTTCTTTTCTTTTATTTTATAATCTATTATTTTCTATTCAAATTTATTCTATTCATAATTAGGAAAATGGTTATATTCTTTCTATTCTATTCTATTCTATTCTTATTTAATTCAATTCTACTCTTGCATTTTCTATTCAATTCTAATCTATTATTTTCGAATTTGAATTTATTCTATTCTAAATTCGAATTTCAGAAGAAGGTTATATTTTTTCTATTTTATTCTATTCTGTTCTATCTCTTTATTTTCTATTCAATTTTTTTTCTATTCTTCTATCTTCTATTGTGTTCTGTTTTAGTGTATTATATTCAATTAATTTATTTTCTATTCTATTCTTTTCATTCTATTACTTTATTATCTATGCTATTCTAATATATTATTTTCTATTCTATTCAAATTTATTCTCCTGGGAATTTGAGAAATGGTTATATTCTTTCAATTGTATTCTATTCTGTTCTATCCCTTTATTTTCTATTCTATTTTTTTTCTATTCTTCTATTTTCTATTATGTTCTGTTTTACTCTATTTTATTCAATTCTTTTATTTTCTATTCCTATCATTCTATTACTTTATTTTCTATGCTATTCTAATATACTATTTTCTATTCTATTTGAATTTATTCTACTGGAAATTTGAGAAATGGTTATATTCTTTCTATTTTATACTATTCTGTTCTATCCCTTTATTTTCTATTCAATTTTTGTCTAGTCTTTTATTTTCTATTATGTACTGTTTTGCTCTATTATATTAAATTATTTTATTTTCTATTCTATTCTTTTATTTTCTATGCTATTCTAATCTATTATTTTCTATTCTATTCAAATGTATTCTATTCAAAATTTGGGAAATGGTTTTTATTCTTTCTATTCTATTCTATTCTAATATTTTTTAATTAAATTCTACTCCTACATTTTCTATTAAATTCAAATCTATTATTTTCTAATTTGAATTTATTCTATTCCAAATTAGAATTTTGGAAGAAGGTTATATTCTTTCTATTTTATTCTATTCTGTACTATCCATTTATTTTCTATTATATTTTTTTTTCTATTCTTCTATTTTCTATTATGTTCCGTTTTACTCTATTATATTCAATTATTTTATTCTCTATTCTATTCTTTTCATTCTATTCCATGCTATTTTTTTCTCTTCGGAAATTCAAATTTGATTCGAAAACAATTTGAATTTCATCCGAAATGTTGTTTTGTTATTTTGGATTTGTTTAAATACGTCACTATTATCATTTGGAAATTCTAAATTTATCTGAATTTTCTAATGACAAAAAATGTATCCGAATTTCAATTCAGGACGAAACAAACCATACATTTCTAACCATGGTTATCAATAAAGAACATCCAACCTGCAGAATAACAACTCAGTAACATTTTGCCGGCTTTTGCACAAAACGAGTGTACAGGCAGTTTTCTCAAGATAAACAGCTGTGCAAATTTTTGATAAATACCCCCTTAAGACTTCTTTACCATAACAATGCGCTCTCGCCTGTTCCTTAACAACTACTGGACCGGAAGGCTTTCCCCCTTAATGGCCAGGCCATTTTTGCGATTCAGCACTGTGTTTCTTTAACTGACAATTGTGCGGTCGTGCAACGCTGTACCCAAATAAAATTGTCCTTTTTTTCCCCACAAACAGAGCTTTCTTCTGGTGGTATTTGATCACCTGTGCGATTTTTATTGTTTGCGATATAAACAAAAAAAGAGCGACAATTCTGAAAAAATAAACAATATTTTTCACTTTCTGCTATAAAACATTCCCAAAAAAAAAAAATCAAATTTTTTAATCCTTTGTATTCTGCTACATATTTTTGGTAAAAAAAAAAATCCCAATAAGTGTATATTGATTGGTGTGCGCAAAAGTTATCGCGTCTACAAACTACGGGAAAGATTTATGTCATTTTTTATTTAATTTTTTTTTACTAGTAATGGCGGCGATCTGCGATTTTTTGCCGGACTGCAACATTGCGGCGGACAGATCGGACCCCTAACTGACATTTTTGACACTTTTGGGGGGACCAGTGAAGTTACTACAGTAATCAGTGCTAAAAATATGCACTGTTACTGTAATAATGACACTGGCAGGGAAGGGGTGATCAAGGGGTTAAATGTGAGCCTAGGGGCGTGTTTCTAACTGTATGGGGGAGGGGCTTCTGAAATTATCATAGAAACCTGTGATCCTATATAGAAGGATCATAGGCGCTCTGTGATCATTCCAGAGAGAAGAACGGTCAGCTGTATTTACAACAGCCAACCGTCCTTCTCTCTCAGTGGGGAGCGATCGCGGGTGACAGGCGGCAATCGGAGCCGCCTGCCCCGTGCATTGGAGTCCCCGCTGCCGAGTGGGGGCGGGAGCGCGCCGCTGGCGGCACACGCTCGCCCCCTAGCTGCAGGCGCGCGATCGACGTAGGTCTACATCGGTTCGCGCTGAAGGGCTGCACTGCCACAGTAAATCTGCAGAGGGTGGTCTGGAACCGGTTAATACAGCACTCAAGTGCAGGAGGTTGTATCGGTGTTTTCAAAGTGTAGAGGGGGGGCGTGGCTTGTGAAATGATCATAGAGACCTGTGATCCTATATAGAGGGGTCTGTATCTGCTGGGTTTACAACAGCCGACCGCCGTTCTCTCTCCACGGGGAGCGATCGCGGCCGCCGGTCCCGTGAATCAGCTTCCCCACTAACTAATGGCGTGGCGGGCGGTCGGCAGGTGGTTAATGTCCCCAGGAATACCTGCCAGTGTGGCCATGGGATGTGACCCCCAACAAGAGAACATCACCCCCCCAGCCGACCCAACGGCAGGCGGTCTCCAGGAGAGACTGAGAAGGAACACTCGGCGGGAATGGCGCTCAATGTAGGTCATCGCCGCCGCCTCGTTTTATTCCGAACTCCATAAAAAGGAAAAACTTGCTCTTTAAAGGTAATTTGTTACCATCCATTTGCTTTTTCAGACAATGTGCTGACGCTTCGCTCTTCTGCGCTGTTAATCATGGTAAGATGTTCCTGTAATGGCCTCTCAGAGTGATTATGGAGGAACCTGAGCTATAATGATTTTAATTAGGAAGCAGGGACGGGGAGGATCATCTCCCACCATCCCGGAGAAGCTTTATGATCTGTTAACATTTGTAAAACCCAAACTTTCCAAATTTCCCCGCCGAGCCTCCTTAATAGCGCGGCTCGTAGCAGTCGGAGGTTTTATTGTTTAATTCCTCCTTTAATCTGCGTTCTGTGCCTTCGTCTGGCCCAGAATGAGTGTTGCCTGTTCCTGCGTGCCGGGGGGCTGAGCAGATATCACCATGTGTCATGGATGGGATGCGTGCTGAACTGTACCCACCACCGGGATCAGGAAGGGTTTGGACATCCGTCCCTGGAAATGTCCTGGACTTATCATCCTACCATGACGTTCCAAATCTGGATAACATTGGGGATATCATGTGTAGCAGAATTTCCAGGCATTGGGCCGGATCTGGGTCTGCCATGGTTCCTGGAAACGCCAGCCGCCCATTTAAGCTGAATACCCAAGTGTGAGATCTGAGACAATGAACAATCCGGCATCTTTGGTTTGGTTTGTTTATTTTATATGAGGATGGGAGAAGGGAATGAGTGGGATACTCCTGTGGCTCAAGTAGGTACAAATTGTGACTCTCGAAGAAGAATGCCTACTGACGCTGCCTTGACGTTGGCTGAATGCCGGTCAACGCCCGTTGGCACTTGTGAATCTGACTTGCTGTCTGTGAACTTGAGTGTAACTTCTGACACTTGTGGTTATCTCAAAGGTCTAGCACTGCTCCCTCCAGTCCTTCCTGACTGAGGTAGCCTTCGTAAACTGCTTCTGCTGCAACTCTCAACACTGCACACTTCAGGGCCCAACCGCTGGCACCCCCTTTACTCTACTGTACACTGCACACTGTACACTTAACACTTCAGGGTGCAACCGCTGGCACCCCCTTTACTGTACTGTACACTGCACACTGTACACTTAACACTTCAGGGCCCAACCGCTGGCACCCCCTTTACTCTACTGTACACTGCACACTGTACACTTAACACTTCAGGGCGCAACCGCTGGCACCCCCTTTACTCTACTGTACACAGCACGCTGTACACTTAACACTTCAGGGCCCAACCGCTGGCACCCCCTTTACTCTACTGTACACAGCATGCTGTACACTTAACACTTCAGGGCCCAACCGCTGGCACCCCTTTTACTCTACTGTACACAGCAGGCTGTACACTTAACACTTCAGGGCGCAACCGCTGGCACTCCCTTTACTCTACTGTACACTGCACACTGTACACTTAACACTTCAGGGTGCAACCGCTGGCACCCCCTTTACTCTACTGTACACTGCACACTGTACACTTAACACTTCAGGGTGCAACCGCTGGCGCCCCCTTTACTCTACTGTACACAGCATGCTTTACACTTAACACTTCAGGGCCCAACCACTGGCACCCCCTTTACTCTACTGTACACAGCATGCTGTACACTTAACACTTCAGGGCCCAGCCGCTGGCACCCCCTTTACTCTACTGTACACAGCACGCTGTACACTTAACACTTCAGGGTGCAACCACTGGCACCCCCTTTACTCTACTGTACACTGCACACTGTACACTTAACACTTCAGGGTGCAACCACTGGCACCCCCTTTACTCTACTGTACACAGCACACTGTACACTTAACACTTCAGGGTGCAACCGCTGGCACCCCCTTTACTCTACTGTACACTGCACACTGTACACTTAACACTTCAGGGCGCAACCGCTGGCACCCCCTTTACTCTACTGTACACAGCATGCTGTAGACTTAACATTTCAGGGCGCAACCGCGGGCACCCCCTTTACTTTACTGTAGACAGCACACTGTTCACTGCACACTTCAGGGCCCAACCGCTGGCACCCCCTTTACTCTACTGTACACTGCACACTGTACTCTTAACACTTCAGGGCCCAACCGCTGGCACCCCCTTTACTCTACTGTACACAGCATGCTGTACACTTAACACTTCAGGGCCCAACCGCTGGCACCCCTTTTACTCTACTGTACACAGCAGGCTGTACACTTAACACTTCAGGGCGCAACCGCTGGCACTCCCTTTACTCTACTGTACACTGCACACTGTACACTTAACACTTCAGGGTGCAACCGCTGGCACCCCCTTTACTCTACTGTACACTGCACACTGTACACTTAACACTTCAGGGTGCAACCGCTGGCGCCCCCTTTACTCTACTGTACACAGCATGCTTTACACTTAACACTTCAGGGCCCAACCACTGGCACCCCCTTTACTCTACTGTACACAGCATGCTGTACACTTAACACTTCAGGGCCCAGCCGCTGGCACCCCCTTTACTCTACTGTACACAGCACGCTGTACACTTAACACTTCAGGGTGCAACCACTGGCACCCCCTTTACTCTACTGTACACTGCACACTGTACACTTAACACTTCAGGGTGCAACCACTGGCACCCCCTTTACTCTACTGTACACAGCACACTGTACACTTAACACTTCAGGGTGCAACCGCTGGCACCCCCTTTACTCTACTGTACACTGCACACTGTACACTTAACACTTCAGGGCGCAACCGCTGGCACCCCCTTTACTCTACTGTACACAGCATGCTGTAGACTTAACATTTCAGGGCGCAACCACGGGCACCCCCTTTACTTTACTGTAGACAGCACACTGTTCACTGCACACTTCAGGGCCCAACCGCTGGCACCCCCTTTACTCTACTGTATACAGCACGCTATACACTTAACACTTCATGGCCCAACCGCTGGCATCCACTCTACTCTTCAGGGTCCACACTGGCACCCCCTTTTACTCTTCAGGGTCAACACCGGCACCCCCTCTCCTTTTGCTCCTGCACCGGCTAGCTAACTCCCGGATCCCTCTGACCTTCTCCAGAGTGGTCCCCTCTCTCTAGGCAGACCCCCAGGGGCAGTTTGCAGTACTCACAACTGGGAATGCTTTCCTGAAACTCGACCTCTCTCTGCTCCGCTGGTCCTCAGCACACCGGATCCTCTCTGCAGCTCAGCTCTTATCTATGTCCCCTCAGGCCAGCTGCCTGGGAGCACCTGATTCCTCTTGACAGGAGGAGAGAAAGACGTACTCCCCCTCCTGGGACTCTGCTTCCCGCCAAAGGCGCTGCGCCATGTGCTCCCCACAAACTTATACCCACTCCCAGAATCCTGTGCGGGAGAATCTGCCTTTTTGGAAAAGATATAAGCCTGGGTGAGCCAATGGCCGGGTTTCCCCCACCACCCAATGAGAGCCCTCTCATGGAGCACAGTGGGGAGGGGAGACTCCCCAGGCTCAACAGCCACACCTTGGAGACATGACAGCCCAGCTGAAAATCATGGCCCTGCTGATAAGCAGACAAGGCCCTCTATACTTTACCTAGCACCTACCTTGTAGGGTTCTGCACATGTAAACCACATATGTCAAACACAAGGCCCAGGGGGCCAAATCCCACCCGCCAGGCCATTTCATGTGGCCCTTGTACTTCTTCTGCAGTTGCTATGACTCTGTCCATTCAAAAAAGGAAAGAGCTGGTAAATTACATATTTACTGACCCCTTCCTGGTTCTCTATTGTGATACATCCCCTGCAGCAGCCGGCACGAGAGGGAAGGGAGCACAGTGGGGGGGGTGGGGGGGGCAGCACGTGGGAGGGGGGGGGGGACCAGGGGAGCACACAGGGGCCCAGAGATAGCAGAACACAAGTGAACTGAATAGGAGGAGTGGCGGGGGCAGCATACAGAGGAACCAATCTCCTCCATTTTCCTCCTGCAGCTACAGGAGGAAAAAGGAGTACAGTGATTTCTCTACATGCTGCCCCCCCCCCCCCCCCACCGCCCCTCCTATTCAGGTGTACAGGGGAGCCGCACAGGCCTGGAGCGAGGGGGCCTGGTTGCAATTGAAACCCCTGTAGTTACGCCCCTGTCAGAATGTGTGTCTCATATGTATATCCAACAATATCATATAAATTAAACATATAGTGCTTTAAGTGGGCCGGTATGCACTGGTACTCAGTACTGCCACTTCCAAATATGGCTCTTGAGCATACCACCACCTCTCCGTGAGCCTTAGCGTACTAGTAAGCTCATTTGGACATCTGCGCCCTCAATTGCCCCCCCCCCAAGAATATTTCCCACTCCAGAGCCAGACCAGTCACCACCAGTGAGTCCCCCTGCTCCGGAGTCCCAGCCCAGGCCAGGGGGGGGTGCTTTGTGGGGACGCTGATGTTGGATGGGGGGGGGGGGGGGGGCGACAAAATTTATAGGCTATAATAGAGTACTGGCACCTCTTTTGGGCCACTTAAAGCATAACCATGAAATAAATCAGTCGTGAAAAAAAAAAAAATCTACATATTGTGAATATTTCCAAATATTTTTGCATACACAAAGTCCTAATAATGTGCGTCTAAGTACCAGTTCACATATATGCGATGCGGGAACCCTGCAAATCCACTGAGGGTTCCCGCATCGCATTCAACTCGCAGGCAGTTCACACAGCCATATGCGAATCTCTGGTGGTGTCAATACAAAGTTAACGACACCCCCCCCCCCCCCAGATTAGTTCGCATATCGCAGTGAGAACAGTCAGTCCGGGCGGGAATCGGATCGCATAGGTGTGACAACCCATGCGATCCGATTCTGCTGAGGACCCAAAAAAGGGTCCTGTGCGAGTTGTGTCCGAATGTGATGCAAATTCAGCCATGCAATCTGTATAGCTGAATTCGCATCGCACAGACATCGCATGTGATTTGCAGAGCAGTGCACTCCGAATCACATGTGATGTCTGTCAACGCTATAATGTGAACCAGTGCTCAGCGAATCGCACCACCAGGAAATGACAGCAGAGACTTACTGGAAAAATATGACTTTCAGAATATAGAGAAGTCCTATTAGGCATCATATTATAATTCCAGTCATAAATAGCAAAGGACGCGAACTGTGACCAGAGAACAGACGGCAGAAAAAATCACCGGCACAATAATCCTCAAATTTGCAATCCCATATGCACCATGTTTAGAAAAGAAAAAAATGCAGTCCAGCTCTCCACATACAAAATCTAATGAATTCATTTATTGACACAAATATAAATTTAGGCATGATGGTGCTGCCTATGAGAAGCAACTGAATCGTACTTCGGTCCTGGGACCAATCCTATTTAATTTATCCATAAAAGACCTAGAGAATGGGATAAACAGCAACAATCTCTGTATTTGCGGAAGATACTAAATTCCGCAGGGCAATAACTTCTACACAGGATGTGGAAACCTTACAAGAAGACCTAATTAGTGGCACTGGTGGGCAGGGGTGGACTGACAACTCATGGGGCCCCCGGGCAATCAGAGATCATGGTGCCCCCTGTGTCCACACTCAAGCCACACAAAGCCCCATCTACAAATTGCAGCTCAGCCACATAGAGTGGGCATTTAAATATCTACCACAGCATAGCCTGCATGGAAGTTCCTGGCTTCTTTCTGTAGTGTGTAGCCTCTCATGGGGCCCCCTACTGACCCTGGGCCCTCGGGCAGTGCCCTAATCCCCGAATGGTCAGTCCGCCCCTGCTGGTGGGCACTGATTAACGGCACTGGTGGGCACAGATTGGGATCGTTGTCCCTGTAACAGAAGCCAGTTACAGACTTTCTTCACTCCTCACGCTGATCGTGAGGAGAAAAAAAGCTGATAACCGACTTCTGTTTACTTCTGGGATCAGCTGTCATTGGCTGACAGCTCATCACATGGTAAAGGGCTGCTATGATTTGCCCTTTAACACAATAGACTAGGTGGGACTTTAAGTGAGACCCCAGCAGGTAGTGCCCGGCGTCTCCATCCCTGTATCAAGAAAAAAATGAGGTTGAATGATTATAAGAGGTGCATGAAAGTCAGCCAGCCCCCAGGCTGATGTACTCACCCTCCAGTCTGTCCTTCAACCTCATTTTTTTCTTGATACAGGGATGGAGACGCCGGGCACTACCTGCTGGGGTCTCACTTAAAGTCCCACCTAGCCTATTGTGTTTAAGCAACCAGGGATGGAGACACCTTGTCTACAGCTTGGTGCCTCATATAAAGTCCCACTGTGCGATTTTCGTGCGCTTTTGGTGGATGCAGTCTGATTTGACCTTATTTTCTCCGTATACAGGGATGGAGACCAATAGCATGACCTGCTTGTCACACACAAAGCCCCAAATAGGAAATTAGGGATTGAAAGGCATTGTGCTTTACAGGCCATGCCCCATATATAAAATCCCAATCTGTCTTTATACTGCATCCACCAAGGGGATGGAGGTGTAATGCTTCTCAGCTGGTCCTTTCCAGTTTGTACCATCGTTACAACTTAGTTATTTGAGTTTTGAGACAACAGACCAGTCATGGATGGGGGTGGGTTGGGGGAGGTTTGGGCTGTCTCCCTTCCACCTGTTCCCCCATCCATCCATTAGCAGCCATGTGCTCCCAGTGTGGAGACACTAAATTAAGAGTGTTAGGACTGCAAATAAAACAGGGTGCCTTGTCGTGGCTCTGCAGCTTACACATGCGTTTGCAAATGTGTGTCAACTAAACCCCTGTTCTTTGTATCATGAGACAGGTCTACTTGGTTGGTGACAGACTGGAGGGTGAGTACATCAGACTGGGGGCTGGCTGACTTTCATGCACCTCTTATAATCCTTCAACCTCATTTTTTTCATTTAAGTGTGAGAAGTTATACTAGGAAGTATAGCTGGGTGCCACAGAGGGGACTTTACAATAGGGTGCTTGGGTATTATGTGGTATACCAGATATGAAAAAAAACATATATTGAAGTAAAAAAGCAAAATATAACTTTATTGTAAACAGCACTAAAAAATACACTGTGATTGGAGGAGTCACAGTATATTGTACAAAATTAAATTGTATCACACCGACAATAAACAGCCATATAATTTCATACAAATATAGTCATATACATATTCTCCTAAACACAAGGGTAAGTAGTGTGTATGCTTTTGTACCCAGTTGCATCCACAATGGATGGTCTTTGTGCAGGAGGCGTGGTAGCCCACAACAATTAACCCAACATGTTTCGCAGCACTACGGCCGCTTCTTCAGGGGTATCTTTGAGGGTATCACATAAATATATTTGTCATGAAAGAAATGTACTAATGAGCTAAGGTGATAAAGAGAAAGAAAAATACAATTAGTACAAAATCATAATATACATGTTTGTAATGGTTTGTACATTTAATGATATGATGTCAGAGCTTATTCAAAATAGTGACTATAGTAAACCAAAAAATTGAATAGTGTCCATGACACAGAAGTCAAAAGTAATGTACACTATCCTACCTGTTCGGCATGCAATGAAGCACGCTGTAGTAGGAGGTGCGGCCACAAGGCCAGAGGGAAACCCCCCGGGGGCGGACACAGGAGACCGAACACAAATAGGGCATACAAATGCAGCTGAAGAAAAATATGATCTACAAGATGAAAAAGAAAAAATAAATAAATAAAATATATGCTTTTTATTTTCATGTATGGCCACCCTGTTGTCTCACCTAGAAAGAGGAGACAGGAGGGGCACTTAGTGTTTTTAGCTTAGGCCGTAGCTCATGGGGCTATGGTGGTTAAGAGAGGTTGTCTTACCTCAGTAATGCCCGGCCATAAATATGGGCGGGGACTGGATAGAGGAAGAAAGTGGATCAGAATGGAAGATCCCACAATAATGTTTCCTAAAAAGAAACAAATATAGGGTAATATATATCTGATATGTATCAACCAGTGGCGTCGGCAGGGGGGGGCTGACCTGGGCTATAGCCCCGAGTGTGCTCCCCAAAAGCCCCGGGTCTCCTGTTGCTTTTTTAAAATGATTAGCCCCGAGTCCCAAAGCCTGGGTTTGGCCGAGAAATCGGGCTACATACCTCAGCAGTGTAAGATTTATAAAGCACATCCAATGATTGGTGGGCAATCCGGGGCAGCCGCAAGGAGACTGAATGCAGCTGTCAAGTTTCAGCATTGATGTCGGGTGTGGGCGGGGCCGGTATGCCACCTTCCTCCCCAGACAGCTTCTGTTTCTCTATGCACGGAACAATGGGGCGGAGCCCCGCATACCGGTCCCGCCCACACCCGAAATCAAGCGGCAATCACTCTCCTTCCTTGCGGCTGCCCCAGATCGCCCACCAATCACTGGATGCAGTGGCATAAAGGGCACTGTGTAAACGGCAGGCAGTGGCAGCTCCTTCAGTCCGGGGACTAGCGGGGGCGGAGCCGCGGCGGGAAGGGGGCGGGGCCTCGGCGGGAAGAAGGGGCGGAGCCTCTGCGGGAAGAAGGGGCGGAGCCTCGGCGGGAAGAAGGTGAGTGCCCATTGCCCAAGTGTGTGTGCTGGGTAGTAGAGGGATGGGGAAGCTGCATATAGAGGAATTCATTTATCCCTATTCTTTCTGCAGCTGCTGAATAACTGATTCTCCTCCTCTCCCTCCTGCAGGAAGAATAGGGAAAGATCAATTCCTCTATATGCAGCTGCCCCATCCCCTCCTATACAACTTCCTTTGCTGGCTCACCAGTGCTCTTAACCCCCCCCCCTCCAGTGTTCTAATCCCCCCTCAGTGCTCTTATCCCCCCCCCCCTCGGTGCTCTTATTCCCCCCCACCCTCAGTGCACTTATCCCCGCCTCAGTGCTCTTAACCCCCCCACCCAGTGCACTGGACTGCCCCCTGTTCTTTAGCCCTCCCCCGGTGCTCTTCAGCTCTTCAGCTCCCCACTGAGATGGTCAGATGAAAACAGGCTAAATAGTCGCAACAGCCGACTGGATCGCAATACTAGTTCGTAATTCACAAATATAGCCAATATTCTCACAAATGAATCAGTGATGATGCATGTGTACCCAAAGATCGTAAAGCTGTTGCAACTATTTAGCCTGTTTTCATCTCATATTGTTTTAGGAAAAGAAGCCATAATTCCACTGGGAACAGATATTTAGATTACTTATTTATGATTAGTGTTAAGGAATTGGATCAATTTTTGGATTCGCATCATACACGTCTTTTAATATAGATTGGGAGTTGTCTACAAGTTGGATATATTTTCCTATCTTCATATATCCTAGGCAAATATAGGAATTTTTTTAAGGATTTTTTAAGAATTTTTTTAAGGAATCGGATCAGCCTACAAGAGTTGGATTTTATATGTTGTTTGCTTCAATCAGTTGACTTTTTAGCTGCTTATAGATTATTTATTTGGTCATTCTTAAACATTGGTACATATTTATGGTGAGACCCCTTTCTTTTAGTTTGGGAGGTCTCACTGCATGGGGTGGTATGGAGAGGAGTACAGGGGGTCAGACATGGGGTGGTATGGAGAGGAGAGGAGTACAGGGGGTCAGACATGGGGTGGTATGGAGAGGAGTACAGGGGGTCAGACATGGGGTGGTATGGAGAGGAGAGGAGTACAGGGGGTCAGACATGGGGTGGTATGGAGAGGAGTACAGGAGGTCAGTCATGGGGTGGTATGGAGAGCAGAGAAGTACAGGGGGTCAGACATGGGGTGATATGGAGAGGAGTACAGGGGGGCAGATATAGGGTGGTATGGAGAGGAGCGGAGTACAGGGGGTCAGTCATGGGGTGGTATATTGAGTTGGTCTCACCTTTGCATCTGTAAACAGCTTCCACTTTTCTGGGAAGGCTTTCCACAAGATTTTGTATTGAGCTTGTGAGAACTTGTGCATTTTTGAGGTCAGGTACTGATGTTGGACAAGAAGACCTGGCTGTTTACATTTACGCCAAAGGAGTTTAATAGGATTGAGTTTAGGCTGCATTAATTTATGTTCCATCTGATGCCGGCAGTACTCCTCTCCATACCACCCCATGTCTGACCCCCTGTACTCCTCTCCATACCACCCCATGTCTGACCCCCTGTACTCCTCTCCATACCACCCCATGTCTGACCCCCTGTACTCCTCTCCATACCACCCCATGTCTGACCCCCTGTACTCCTCTCCATACCACCCCATGTCTGACCCCCTGTACTCCTCTCCATACCACCCCATGTCTGACCCCCTGTATTCCTCTTCATACCACCCCATGACTGAACCCCTGTACTTCTCTCCTCTCCATACCACCCCATGACTGACCCCCTGTACTCCGCTCCTCTCCATACCACCCTATATCTGCCCCCCTGTACTCCTCTCCATATCACCCCATGTCTGACCCCCTGTACTTCTCTGCTCTCCATACCACCCCATGACTGACCTCCTGTACTCCTCTCCTCTCCATACCACCCCATGTCTGACCCCCTGTACTCCTCTTCATACCACCCCATGTCTGACCCCCTGTACTCCTCTCCTCTCCATACCACCCCATGACTGACCCCCTGTACTCCTCTCCTCTCCATACCACCCCATGACTGACCCCCTGTACTCCTCTCCTCTCCATACCACCCATGACTGACCCCCTGTACTCCTCTCCTCTCCATACCACCCATGACTGACCCCCTGTACTCCTCTCCTCTCCATACCACCCCATGTCTGACCCCCTGTACTCCTCTCCATACCACCCCATGTCTGACCCCCTGTACTCCTCTCCATACCACCCCATGTCTGACCCCCTGTACTCCTCTCCATACCACCCCATGACTGACCTCCTGTTCTCCTCTCCATACCACCCCATGTCTGACCCCCTGTACTCCTCTCCATACCACCCCATGTCTGACCCCCTGTACTCCTCTCCATACCACCCCATGTCTGACTCCCTGTACTCCTCTCCTCTCCATACCACCCCATGACTGACCTCCTGTACTCCTCTCCTTACCACCACATGACTGACCCCCTTTACTTCTCTCTTCTCCATACCACCCAATTTCTCACCCCCTGTACTCCTCTCCATACCACCCCTTGACTGACCCTTGACTGAGGGGGCCATTGGGTGGAGCTTGGGCGGTACTTACTTTTAAATATGGGAGGAGCTTGGGCGGGGCTTACTTTAAAATGTGGGAGGGGTTATCAAATTTATCTTCGGGCTGAAGCCCCTGGTCTTTTTCCCACCTAGCAACGCCCCTGGTATCAACTAGAAAAGGCAATCTGCAATATTAAGGCAGATGCATGTATCACATTATCTAGAGGTTAGACTAGTCATCCTTAACGAGGATCTAAGCCATTAAATTGGGCTTGCCCCTCGATGTAGGTGCTGCCGATACAAGAAAATAATGAAGGCACAAGGCATATGCATTACCTGATGGTAGAATAAGGATCGCGTCCAGTCCCCGCACATCGCGGTGGTGGACGCCAAGTTGCCGCTATTTATGTGTCCGGATAACTCCACCCGGGTGGCGCACAGGACGTGCGTCCTTTCGAACATCCGGGCTGACGTCAGGGACGCGCGCGCACCTCGCGCATGCGCATCAGCCGCAGGCCCGTCAACATCCAAAGCAACGTCCGCGGGAGCCATGGGAGTGGCCACCACGAACGTGTAAAGGAGGGGCAGGTCAGACGACATATCAACACCAGTCCCCCACAGGGGGGAGGGGTAATACCTGACGTCATGTGCCCGCCAATAGGGGAGCCCAAAGTGGTCGCTTCAAAAGAGAGCAATAGAATAGCCCATATTTAGAACCTACAAAAACAGGAAAAAACGGAGGGGAAAGTGTATATCGTTGGACATTGTGTCCATGACACAAATTGCATCATTTTTTTCATGATTTGTCCTTTACCCTGCTCTGTGATCAGCTGAGTTTGCAAGCAGCGGGATCTCGGTAGCACGTCTATGGACGCCTTGCCAGCACTGGAAGCCTGCGCTGTAGCTGCCTTTCGGCTATAGCGCGGGCGGAAAGTGGTTAAAGTTGCTGCAACTTCAAGTAGCACATATTTGAATTGTTGTCATTGAAAAAGATGGGGCGCGCCTTGTCATCACGACTTTAGTGTCCAAGGTCGCATGACAAGTCACACAAGTGTGAATAAAGCCTTAATTGGGGAAAAAGTCAGAAGCAAAAAAAAGTCAGAAATTGGGCCCCATGCTGCCAAAAGAAAACGGCTCCTCATGGCCAGTCTTCAGAGTTTCGGATGTTTTATACAGAGAGACTCAGGAAGGTCATTGTGTGAAATGTAAAGTCTAATGGAGGTGTCGGTGCGTAACGCTGTTAATTTGTAGGAGGTGTAACGTATCGCTGCGCCACCCTAATGGTACCCAGAAATATTAAGCACATGCAGCCCACATCACCTGCACCAATCATGGACATCGGAGTCTCAACTGATTCCCACACTGCTGCTCTCATCAGATTCCTCCCCCGTCCTCCCTCTCCGTCTCGGCTCCCAGAGTTATCCCTCAATTCTTTCCCTTTCACCCTCAACAATCAGACATTTCCCTATAAAGCAAAATGATTATCTTTTCACAATGTGACTTATATAAGCGATTCCTTGGCGCTCTCAGATCAATTAGACGAGGCAACAAGTGGGGTGAATCTTTGTCTTCGTACAATACGATTATCCCAATACAGGGAGCCGCGTTTGTCGTTGTGATGTCATCGCCGAGCTGTTTGTATTTAATAAGGAGCAGATGTCTTCTCCTACTCTGCATTGTCGTAGAAAGCGTTTTCGGTGTGAATAATTAGAGAGTAAGAAATTGTGAGCGCCTCTGATAAATTGTAACACAAATAACTGCAATTAGCCAGGAATAAACCCATACAATGCGCTTTTGTGTTACGGCGTACAATGGAGGGGGGCGAATTCTCAAAGCCACATGGGACCTGAAATAATAAAAGAGATGGCAACACCTTAGCGGCTAAAATAAGCCTAAAAACTCAATTCTAGTTAACTGCTTTAAGACCGAAAGGATTTGCCCCCTTCCTGACCAGGCCCTATTTTGCGATTCGGCACTGTGTTATTTTAACTGACAATTGCGTGGTCGATCGACGCTATCCCCAAAAAACAATTGATGTCCTTTTTTTCCCACAAATAGAACTTTCTTTTGGTGATATTTGATCACCTGTGCGATTTTTATTTTTTTGCACTATAAACAAAAAAAGAACGACAATTTTGAAAAAAAAAATAACAATATTTTTCACATTCTGCTATATAACATTCCCAAAAAAAAAAAAAATGTAAAAATCTAAATTTTTTAACATTTTAGGCTAATTTGTTTTCTGCTACCTATTTGTGGTTAAAAAAAAAAATTGCAATAAGCGTATTTTGATTGGTTTGCACAAAAGTTATCGCGTCTACTACGGGAAAGATTTAAGTCATTTTTATTGTTTGTTTGGTTTTTTTTTTTACTAGTAATGGCGGCGATCTGCAATCAGTGGGGGGATCAGCAAGTTGCATAAAGACATGGATGAGCGAGTTTGGGGTGGAGGAACTTGACTGTCCTGCACAGAGTCCTGACCTCAACCTGATAGAACACCTTTGGGATGAATTAGAGCAGAGACAGCGAGCCAGGCCTTCTCGTTTAACATCAGTGCACAAAGCAAGGTCCATATAGACATGGATGAGCGAGTTTGGGGTGGAGGAACTTGACTGTCCTGCACAGAGTCCTGATCTCAACCAGATAGAACACCTTTGGGATTAATTTGAGCGCAGACTGCAATCCAGGCCTTCTCTACAATATCAGTGCCTGACCTCACAAATGCAATTCTGGAAGAATGGTCAAACATTCCCATAGACACACTCCTAAACCTTGTGGTCGGCCTTCCCAGAAGAGTTGAAGCTGTTATAGCTGCAAAGGGTGGGCCGACTCAATATTGAAACCTACGGACTAAGACTGGGATGCCATTAAAGTTCATGTGTGTGTAAAGTCAGGCACCCCAATACTTTTGGTAATATAATGTATATTAATGAATAAAATATTCATATTTTACAGTTCTTTATACAATCAGAGTCTCCAATGTTCCTGGAACTAATAATATATCCTGAATTAAGGGTACAGTTGAGTAAAGTTAATACAAACTACAGGTGGATTCATGGGTGCTTTGGTATATAATAGAAAAGACACGGATTGGTTGGTATTTCCATAACTAACATTGCTGAAATTAGCCTGATCTTCAATTCCTTGTAAGGAAACGACTACTCCCAACAGTGGCATTGTCCTATCACTTATTGGGGCATGTGTGCATATCCAACATTTAGAAAGGTTTAACCACTCCAATACAGGGCACTTTCACCCCCCTCCTGCCCAGGCCAATTTTCAGCTTTCAGCGCTCTCACATTTTGAATTGACAATTGCACGGTCATGCTACACTGTACCCATATGACATTTGTATCATTTTTTTTAACACAAATAGAGCTTTCTTTTGGGGGTATTTAATCACTGCTGGGTTTTTTATTTCTTACAAACAAAGAAAAAAGACAGAAAATTTTGAAAAAAAAAAGTTTTTCTTATTTTCTGTGAGTAAATTTTGAAAATAAATAATTTTTCTCCTTCACTGACGTGCGCTGATGAGGCGGCACTGATGGGCACTGATGAGGTGACACTTATGGGCACTGATGAGGTGGCACTTATGGGCACTGATGGGGTGGTACTGATGAGGAGGTACTAATATGCCGCACTGATGGGCTAGGTGGCACTGATAGGTGGCACTGATGAGCACTGATAGGTGGCACAGATGGGCACTGAGAGGTGGCACTGATGGGCACTGAGAAGCGGCACTGACGGACAGCACTGATGGGTGGCACTGATGGGCACTGACGGGCAGCACTGATGGACACTGATGAGCAGCACAATCAGTGCCCACAATCAGTGCCCATAGTGCTGCCAGTCAGTGCCCATCAGTGCCTAGATGAGCAGGCACTGATGGGCACTGACTGGCAGCACTATGGGCACTGATTGTGGGCACTGATGGTGGGCACTGTGGGCACTGATGGTGGGCACTGATTGGCACTTTATTTCAATTTTCTGTAATCAAGGCACTGATGATCAGTGCCCTAATTACCTGTCTTTGTCTCCCCTGTGAGGAAGAGCCGCTGATCGGCTCTCCTCGCCTCACACTCTAACAGTGTGAGGCGAGGAGAGCCAAATAACAGCACTTCCTCATTTACATGTGACCTGCTCTGATTGGACACAGCCGATCACATGGATCACATGGGTAAAGAGCCATGTCATTGACTCTTTACCATGATCGGGGTCCTAGCAACACGGCGCTGCCACGATCGGCGCTCCGCGCGCCCCCCGCGGGTGCGCGAGAGAGGCCGTTCTGGTGCACCGTCATTTGACGGCATCCCAGAACAATGGATGCACCACTCCGCTGTCATTTGACGGTGGGCGGGTAAGAAGCGGTTAATTTACTGGCAGCCTGAAACTGCATTGACACAAAAGCATTATGAAATGGCTCTAGAAAAACGTCATGGTATTCATGGTGCCCTTTTTTTGTGTAGCACTGCCCCCTTGAGGATTGCTGGATATTACACGTTTGGGTCCCCCTGGGTTACCATTAGCAACACTGGCATTCACAATTTAACACTTTACTTCTTGGCTCAGTCAAAGATCAGTCCAGGGGTTTGTAGTTGTTTTTGGTGTTTTATTTTAAATAGGGATGGGAGAAGGGAATAGTGGGATACTCCAAATTAACTATGCACAAAGGTGGGAGGACATCTATCTGTAGATACAGCCAGGCTGTTAATCCACCTTGCCACTTAGGTGGAATTAGCATTAAGTCTCTTTCCAGATAACTTGATGAACTACTGTTTATCTTCAGGACACTCTCCTAGTATCCTCTTTCTTGACCATTGACACCCATCTACCGGCTATCCTATTCCGGGGTGGCCCCCCTCAGATCAGGCCTCTTGGCACGATTCCCTATACTCACGATAAGGTTTTTCTAAGGTCTCCAGTGTCTCCCCCTTAGTCAGCTTTCCTGGACCTCTGGGTTCAGCTCTGTTCCTCTGGCCCTCAGAACGACCTCCTACTGCCACGTGCCACTGCTACAGAGAAGGAGGCAGCCGCCACCCTCCCTCCGGGACTCTGCTCACCAGCAAAAGATGCCGCAGCACATGTGCTCCTGGCTTTTATACAATATCCCAGAATGCACCGAGACAGCCAATCTCTACCAATCACCAGGACTGTATCAAAGTCTATGTATCCATTTGTCAGGTTTCCTCCCACTGTCCAACATGCCTCCCTATTCGAGCAGTGTGAAACACTCTGTAGTCTCAATGAATCGCATACTGAGCACTCTGAGCAGACCTAACTCACAGATCCTACTCTCTGCTAGACAGAAAGCAATATACATTTCCCTTCTTTACCTCTGATAGGCAGACAGAGCCAAAAACAATACTCTCTCATTAGCACCTACCTAGGAGGTTGCTACACTTGTATAACCTTTTGAGTAGCAAAGTTAATGAGACTAGGGTCAACAACCGTACCAACAGTATAGTTCCATGTTAACGCTTGTAAGATACTTTTACCTTGATTCTGGTTACACCAATAATATGCCAGCGAACTTGTGATCATTACCGAAATTCCTGCACAGTCCCCATAGTCTTTTACTAGGCTTGGGCCCATATAGATTCTTACTGCTTAGAAAATTCCTGTTGCTTCTTGGCTCATGCCCAAGTAAGCGGTGGAGACCTTGCCGGACCCGGATGCTTTTTCAGATGGTGGTGGCAGTACCTTCTTGCAATGAGAACTGTGAACCCAGTATTTATAATCTTGTAGTTTACTGCTATAAGAAAAATAACAAGAATCTGAAAAGGCCTTTCCACCTAGGAGATAAGGTGGTCCGTGGTGTGATTCTTTATGTATACCCAATCTCCAGGTTTCAGTCCATGTGTCTTGGCTTCAGTTTCCACCGGCAATGTTGCAGGAACTCTGGAAAAGTTATCAGAGAATTCAGTTGCTTGGTTATGAACATAATTTAAGCAGGACATCCTGTGCTGTCCACTCTGCAAAGTGACTTTTTTCTGTGTTATAGGCACCCGTTTTGGGGGCTATTGAAACAATACATCAAATAGAGACAATCCACGTTTTTCTCGTGGTGTTATTCTAATGGTAGTTAGTGCTATTGGGAGTGCTTCTACCCTTGTCCCCATTCCATTTGCAGCAAGTTTGGCCATATATTGCTTTAAAGTCTGATTTGTTCTCTTCACCATTCCACTGGCCTAGGGCCTATAAGAGGTATGCAATTACTGTTTCAGTCCCAACATCCGAACTACATCTGCCATAAGTTTATTCTCAGTGTGTTCATCTAGCTGAAGATAAAATTTATCCCAAGCCAAACCTTCGAATCATTTCTCTAGTAAGGCATTTAACCACAGTTCTTGATTCATTTTTAGCTGCTGGGATAAGCCTCCACCCAACCTGAGAATTGATCTACTCACACCAAAAGGTACTTAAAGCGGTAGTATCCCGCTTTTTGACACTTTTATCTACAGGTAAGCCTATAATAAGGCTTACCTGTAGGTATAATTAATATCTCCTAAACCGGCACGGTTTAGGAGATATTTGCAGTGCATGCAGCCGCTCACGCGAGCGGCGCATGCGCTCTGAAGGTCCGGGGGGACCTTCAGTTTTCCTAGCCGGCAGCATGCCGGAAAATCACGTCATCGCGGCTCCGGCCAATCACAGCGCCGGAGCCGCCAAACCTGGAAGAGACGCCGAGGGAGCATGGCGGTGCCCGCAGCGATGTCCGGGGGTCCGTGTCGGGGCTTCGTTCTAAGGTAAGTAATGCATAATGAGCTAGTATGGGATGCATACTAGCTCATTATGGCTTTGTCTTGCAGGTTTTTTTTTTTTTTTTTTTTCATTTTCGGGTTTACAACCGCTTTAAACCGACCACATGGGGGCATATCTGAAAAATCTATCTGCACAATCTGAAATGGTTCTTCAGTCTTCAGCAAATGTTTCATTGGGGTTCTAACTGGTTTACCAACATTGTGTTCTTGACACGCAGCACATTCTTGTATTTTTGATACCGCAAAATCATGAAACGCCAGAGCCCACAATCACCATTTGACACCAATGACAATATAATGGTAGTTAGTGCTATTGGGAGTGCTTCTACCCTTGTCCCCATTCCATTTGCAGCAAGTTTGGCCATATATTGCTTTAAAGTCTGATTTGTTCTCTTCACCATTCCACTGGCCTAGGGCCTATAAGAGGTATGCAATTGCTGTTTCAGTCCCAACATCTGAACTACATCTGCCATAAGTTTATTCTCAGTGTGTTCCTCTAGCTGAAGATAGAATTTATCCCAAGCCAAACCTTGGAATCATTTCTCTAGTAAGGCATGATTTAACCACAGTTCTTGCATCATTTTTAGCTGTGGGGATAAGCCTCCACCCAACCTGAGAATTGATCTACTCACACCAAAAGGTACTTATACCGACCACATGGGGGCATATCTGAAAAATCTATCTGCACAATCTGAAATGGTTTTTCAGTCGGGCGGAAAATGTTTCATTGGGGTTCTAACTGGTTTACCAACATTGTGTTCTTGACACGCAGCACATTCTCGTATTTTTGATACCGCAAAATTATGAAACGCCAGAGCCCACCAATGACGATCAACCATCCTTGTCATACCTCCTGCTGAGACATGACGATCACTATGATACAGATCAAAGAGGAAAGGAAACAACGTCACTCTATCATGTAATTTCCATACCCCATTTGAGTTAGAAGAGGTACTCTGCAATTGTGCTAAAATTTTATTGTCGACAGTTAGAGACATTTCAACTTGAATGTTCTCCTCCACCACATATTGCAGAATAACACGTCTAGCATTTTCATCTGCCAGAGCCTTACCCTGAGAAATGAAATCATCTGACTTAAGATGGGCCTTGCATTTTTGCAATTGCCACTTTTGGCGGAAGTTATACTGCAGCCAGTGCTGTATCCTGGTCTAATCCGACAAGGCGCAGGCCCAGGGCGGCACTTTGCAGTGGGGTGACAAAAAAGCTGCCCCCGCCTGCCTCCACCTGAGACTCTACTGGCCACTGGTTGCTAGAGCCATCTGGCATCTAGCAACCAGTGACGTCATGACTGCGACTCCCTGGCCCTGTCCATAAGTGAAAGCGGAGGGGGATTTAACTTCCTCCTCCTCCGCGCTTAGTGCTCGTAGGGCCCAAAGCAGCTGCCAAGTTGAGCCCCTGTAATAGAGAGTCCCGCGGGTCCAGTGGCAGCAGGGTGCAGAGCTAAATTTGCCAATCTGGCACCAACAGCAGCCGCTGCTACTGTACAACGGTATCTTCAGATAGCAAGCGGGTGGCCCTGGAAGCTGGCTAGAACCGAGAACCCAGGAAGGAGAAGACCTCCACCACCACCACCCTGACCTGAGCAGCAGCGGGTGCAGCATCCCTGGCGCCTTCCAGAGCCTGCACTTCTTCTCCACCCTTCTCTCTGCTCCCAGCTGTGACATCAACAGGAGGACAGGCTGACCAAGGGCCCAGAGGATGAGAACAAGCGAGAGGTAGGTGCAATACACAAACCTACCAACAGACAGGGGGCACAGGAGGGACTGCAGGCAGGGCTATGGGGTCTCCCACCCCCCTCTCTCTCTTTCAGTCCTCCTTCACCCACGCCCCTCTCTCTCTCTCAACCCCCCTCTCTCTCTCTCATCCCCCTCTTTCCCACCCTCCTCTCGCTCAACCCCACTCTCTCCCTCACCCCTCTCTCTCTTCCATCCCCCTCTCTCTCTCACAACCCCCCCCTCTAATCCCCCCCTCTTTTACCCCCTCTCACCCCCACTCTTGTGAAATCTCAGGGGTTCATGCTGGTACTTGTAGTCCTTCAATTTTGGAGGGAGTCACATCCATTAAACAGGAAGGGGTGGGCAAATTTACATAAGAGGGGGGCGCCCAATTTTAGTCTTGCCTAGGGCAGCACAAAATCAAAATACAGACTGACTGCAGCCAGAAGCCTAATATTAATAATAATAATATTATAATATCTTCAGCTATTTCCTGTTTAGTAAACTTATAACAATGGTCAGTATGACTCTTTAAAAGTTCCTGTATGGGTGCTATCAAAGTGGAGAACTGTGGGATCCATTGTCTGCAGTAGCCCACCAGTCCTAAAAAAGCCCTCAGTCTGAGGCAATTTCTGTACAGCAATCGCTTTTTTTCTTTTATCTGTGAGGTGTTTGTTGCCCTTTGAGATACAATGTTCTAGATATATACCTTGGGTTGAACCCATTGAACCTTTGTCTCATCTATTTTCCTTGCCTTTCAGTGGTTGCAGGAGGAAAAAGGAGGGGATCGGTTCTTCTACATGCCGCCCTATTGCCCCTCCTCTCTAGGTCTACTCTACAGGGGGCCGCACAGGCCCCCTGGAAAATGGGGTCAGGTCACAATTGCCTGTAGGTATGCCCCTGTGCTGCATGTTGCATCTGTGAAAAATGGACACGTGACTCCAAAAATGCAACCACGGGTGTGTTTGTGGTGCATCTTTCAATTCATTTTAATGGAGAGGTGCATTTATGGTGCATTTATATATATATATATAAATATTTTTTTTTTTTACTGCACCAAACATGCAATAAAAATGCAGCATATAGAACTTTAAAAAATGCAACTGACCTGCAACTGATTGGTGTTCAATCATAGCTCAATAGGATTTAATAGTCATGCAGTTTTCTTCCACTTTTGGTAAGACAAATACAGACGAAAAAACTTATCAGTGTGAAAAGGATCTTGACCGTGACGACACGCGTTGGGTGGAGCCGGGTGATGTAGCCGAAACCGGAAGTTGACGCGGGTGCTGCAAGCCCTGCTCTGATACATGCAAAGCTGTTTTTTTAAATCCTGATGTAAAGGCAGTAATTTTAATAAACGTCTATTGATCTTAATGTACTACACTATGAGGATCCTTTGTCTTGCATGAGTCTATCTGCCATTGTGATACTGCAGTTTTGAAGGGCCAGACACTACAATTCAAGGAGTGACCAGTGACTGCTAGAACTTGAACAGAGGGGTAGGAGGAGTAGAGTGGAACCTGTTTTCTGTACCCCAGGGTGGGGAACGTGTGGTTTGACCAGGAGTGACAGGTCAAATCTGGTGGTGACCCCAACCTTGAATGGTAAAGGGAGACACTGATCACTTTTATCTAAATTGGCACAAAAGTGTGGATCAATATATGAACTGTATCACTGAATATGTTGAAAAAAGAACATTAGAAAAATTCCTTATATGTTTTTTGCACATTTTTTTAAAGTGATTGTAAAGTCTCGTTTTTTTTTTTTTTTTAAATAACAAACATGTTATTCTTCCCTCCTCTGTGCAGTTGGTTTTGCACAGAGCAGCCTGGATCCTCCTCTTCTTGGGTCCCACGTTCCTGCTCCTGGCCCCTCCCTCCTATTGAGTGACCCCACAGCAAGCAGCTTCCTATGGGGGCACCCAAGCCGAGATGCAATTCTGTGTATTTATTCAGACATGGAGCTATTGTTTGGCCCCGCCCCTCTTCCCTGATGGAGTGTTCAGGGTGATGGGCAGTGTTAGTTTTCTGTCACACATAGCGATTTGCTTTTTGCCCAAAAAGTTCAATTTTGATCTCATCTGACCAGAGCACCTTCTTCCACATGTTTGCTGTGTCCCCCACATGGCTTCTCGAAAACTGCAAATGGGACTTCTTATGGCTTTCTTTCAGCAATTGCTTTCTTCTTGCCACTGTTCCATAAAGGGCAGATTTGTGGAGAGAATGGCTAATAGTTGTCCTGTGGACAGATTCTCCCACCTGAGCTGTGGATCTCTGCAGCTCCTCCAGAGTTACCATGGGCCTCTTGGCTGCTTCTCTGATGAATGCTCTCCTTGCCCGGCCTGTCAGTTTAGGTGGACGCCCATGTCTTGGTAGGTTTGCAGGTGTCCCATACTCTTTCCATTTTCGGATGATGGATTGAACAGCGCTCTGTGAGATGTTCAAAGTTTGGGATCATTTTTATACCCTAGCATTGCTTTAAACTTCTCCACAACTTTATCCCTGACCTGTCTAGCATGTTCCTAGGCCTTCACAGTGCTGTTTGTTCAAAAGGGTTCTCTAACAAACCTCTGAGGGCTTCACAGAACAGCTGTATTTATAATGAGATTAGATTACACAGAGGTGGACTCTATTTACTAATTAGGTGACTTCTGAAGGCAATTAGTTGCACTAGACTATAGTTAGCGGTATCAGAGTAAAGGGGGCTGAATACAAATGTACACCACAGTTTTTTAGATATTTGTAACAAATTTTGAAAACCATTTATCATTTTCCTTACACTTCACAATTATGTGCCACTTTGTGTTGTAAAATCCCAATAAAATACATTTACGTTTTTGGTTGTAACATGACAAAATGTGGAAAATTTCAAGGGGTATGAATACTTTTTCAAGGCACTGTATATTACTGAATGATTTGATTTAATTTTAACACTGAAAGATTTAAGTAGGATTTTATTTAAATAGAGAGAGGTGCAGCAATATACATTTGTATTGTTTGTGAAAGGGGTCAATGGCTCAGTCTTGGGCTAAATGACCCCTCGTTAGTTGGGTACCCTAGATATTTAGGAATAGAGAAAGCCAATCCTTTAATATAAAGAGAAAGAAAAAAAAATTGTAAAAAAAATCTTTTGTGAATATAATTTTTAGCTGGCTGCTGGCATGGTCTTATAGCTCAGTCAGTGTTATTTTTCTTCACCCAAGCAGTCGGCATGGCTAATTTTGAGAAAAAATTGAAAAAGACAAAATAGGTTATTTTGCAGCGTAATCCCTCCGCTTATCCCAAGTAGTCAATGGCCTCTCCCACCGTGCACATCCCTGATCAGCTATAAATCAATGGCCTACTTACAGATTTCACTATGTTGGGAGCAGACTGGTCACCAGTTTTGTGAGTGGGATGATAGGTTAGACCTGGATCGGCACCATTCAGGTCTAATCCAGTATTTACATGATTTTTTTGTTGGTGTTGGAGGGACCAACTGTCCTCTACTATCTGAATTTGTACACACCTGTACATATATTCCTGCCCCTGAGTTGTTGGCTTTGAAACCCCAGGAGAAGAAAGTGAAGAGAGAGAGAGAGAAAAAGTCTCAACCACATGTCCTGTCCACGCACCAAGCCAGAAGGGGCTATCATAAACTAATAGGGTGGTACTAAAGCACAAAGTAGATGTAGGCTGATTCTCAGATCTAGTACCACACCAGAGTTCTTGCTTGTGAGAAGCTCCATTCCAGGCTGGTTGGACAACAGATGGAGGATCCCACTGTGTCCCCCGATCTTGTCTTCAGGCCTCTGACGGAAACCTCAGGAGCCCCTGCAACTTCTTGACCTTGGGTTCTAGTGTCACACCACAGTTCGTACCGATGAGAAGCTCCGTTCAAGGCTAGTTGGACGACAGTTGGAGGATCCCCTCCAACCCCACCCATGACCGCTGATCTTGTCTTCAGTTTTTTGATGCAAAGATACCACATCATCTTCAGAGGCCCCTGTAACTGGCTGACTCTGGGTTTCAGTGCCGCACCACAGTTCCTACCAGGGAGCTCTATTCCAGGATGGTTGGACAACAGTTGGAGGATCCCCCATGACCACTGATCTTGTCTTCAGAACTCTGACACAAACACAGATACTGCATCATCCTCATAGGACCCTGCAACTCGAGTTTGCTGTCATCTGGAGGTATCTCTCATAATAAATGTATATATGCACAATTCTACCAGGACTCATATTGGGCCTTTTGCTGATATTGCCTGTTTGTACATTGGATGTATGTACTATTATTTTAATCTTTTCCTATATAAAGCTTGTATTATTTCCACACTGCTGTACATCGATATACTTATGGTTAATGTTATATGCTGGGTGCAGTAGTTCTTCTGCTCCCAATTACTTTGATTAGATTACTGATTGTTCCCCGAAAGGGGTCCCCCTCTATTCACAGAGACCCTGTCCTGAGTGAAGGCACTGCCAACTTCCTTATTAATCCCACTCTTCCACTTAGTGATAAGATTCTGGTTCTCTTATTTACCTACAGGTCTAGTGCAATATCCTGTTTGGGAGGGCCATTTCTAATACCCCCCCCCCCCTCCCAAAAGATGGCTACAGAAGCTTTGTTTGATGTTAGCAACTTTTTATTGACGTGGGTCATTAACTGTGTGGACCCCAGCCTTGCTTCTTTGTGAAGTGCCCTAGAACAAGCATGTAGCCAGTGTTAAAAATAAAATGGTCCATACTTACAAGGCAGTAAAACCAGGATGTCAGCAGCCTCAGTTTTCATATTTCCTGGTCTCTGACAGGTCCACTGTAATCTATACTGCACTCAGCGCTATACTAAGCGATCTCACTTTAGAAGAGGTGCCGACAGCGGGATACAGAAACAAATCTCATCTTTAATTCATAACCGGTCGTAATAACTGGACTGCTGTTCCAATTTATTTGTTTACTTTACTCAATTATGCATTTTTATGATTCTTGGGTGAATTTTGATCATTTATTGCCTCAGCAAACCATGCTGAACTGTAAGAGAGCCGTAATGTGGATCTCCTAATCTTTGCGCTCACAGGGTAAGTACGTGTTTAAAACGCACTCAATGCTGTAATTTGCCGAAGCAACAAAGAAAATATTACATTGAAATAGTCATCAAGGTTCCCAATAAACCAAACCCCTTCCTGTTCGCTGTTGTTTATCCCCCCAGACAGACACAATGCTCAATTCACAAAGCTAAAGCACAAGGATAAGGATCAAAAAGTGACAGATGTTTTCAGCTAAGTCCTATGAGATTTGAAAAATAAAGTCACATGGCTAAAATAAAAATCCTCATTCAGTAAAATAAACCTTTTCCATTTTCTTCCTTAAAGCTTGCATCAAGGATCCCACCAAATCAAATCCTCTGTTCTTCACTGTCATTTTTTTCTCTCAGGCAGACCCAATGCTCATTTCACACAGCTACAACACAAGAATAAGGGTAAAAAAGAGACAGTTGTTTTTTAGTCCAGTGAGGTTTGAAAATTGTAGGCACATGGCAAAAATAAGGATCCTTCCAGGGCTCCACTGAAGGATCCATCAAGGTTCCCACCAGATCAAACCCCCTCTTGTTAATTGCCATTTTTCCTCCCAGACAAACACAAGGCTCAATTCAAAAAGCTAAAGCACAAGGATAAAAAAAGTGGCAGCTGTTTTAAGTCCAATGCAAATTACAGTCACATGGCTAAAATGAGGATCCTTATTCCTGAAGTAACATTGAAAATATAACCTTTTCCATTTTCTTCCTTTTTAAACTGTCATCAAGGGTCCCACCAAGTGAAACTTGCTCACTGTTATTTTTCCTCCCAAACACAAGGCTCATTTCACACAACTAAAACAAAAGAATTAGGGTAAAAAAGTGTCAGTTGTTTTTAGGTGAATCCAGTGAGGTTTGAAAATTACAGGCACATGGCAAAAATAGGGATCCTTCAAGGGCTTCACTGAAGGATCCATCAAGGGTCCCACCAGGTCAAACCCCCTCTTGTTAATTGCCATTTTTTTTTCTTCTCCCAGGCAGACACAAGGCTCAATTCCCAAAGATAAAACACAAGGACAAGGATAAAAAAAATTTAACAGTTGTTTTCAACTAAATCCAATGAGATTTAAAAATTACAGTCACATGGCCAAAATATGGACCCTTCAAGGGTCCCACCAAAGGATACATCAAGCGCCCCGCCATATCAAACCTCTTACTGTCCTTTTGTGACAGTTATTTTTTGCTTTCATGTGGCTAAAAAAAAAGATCCTTTTCTGTGTGTTAAAACTTTGTGAAGTGAGTCTTATAATCCCTGTAGCTGTGCAATACTAACTCCAAAAAGGATGAGGTAAATATTCTTACATGGGTTTAACCATGCTGCCCCCCACCATAGCATTTGGCTGCTCTTGTCCTTTCTGTACCCTTTGTCAACAGACTACTGTACATGTGGATGTGTAGGCTCCATCCATCCCAGCTTGGGGAGGGGGCTTCTTGGTGTTTTTGATTTGGGTGCCAAGGAACCTTGTCCCAGTAAAATATACTGTATATATATATATATATATATTTACATTCAGTATCTCACAAAAGTGAGTACACCCCTCACGTTTTTGTAAATATTTTATTATATCTTTTCATGTGACAAGACTGAAGAACTGACACTTTGCTACAATGTAAAGTAGTGAGTGTACAGCTTGTATAACAGTGTAAATTTGCTGTCCCTTCAAAACAACTCAAAACACAGCCATTAATGTCTAAACCGCTGGCAACAAAAGTGAATACACCCCTTAATGAAAATGTTCAAATTGGTTCCAATTAGCCATTTTCTCTCCCCGGTTTCATGTGACTCGTTAGTGTTACACGGTCTCAGATGTGAATGGGGAGCAGGTGTGGTAAATGTGGTGTTATCGCTCTTACTGGTCACTGGAAGTTCAACATGGAACCTCATGGCAAAGAACTCTCTATGGATCTGTAAAAAAGAATTGTTGCTCTACATAAAGATGGCCTAGGCTATAAGAAGATTGCCAAGACCCTGAAACTGAGCTGCAGCACGGTGGCCAAGATCATACAGCAGTTTAATAGCACAGGTTCTACTCAGAACAGGCCTCGCCATGGTCGATCAAAGAGGTTGAGTGCATGTGCTCAGCATCATATCCATAGATTATCTTTGGGAAATAGACATATGAGTGCTACCAGCATTGCTGCAGAGGTTGAAGGGGTGGGGGGTCAGCCTGTCAGTGCTCAGACCATACGCCGCAAACTGCATCAAATTGGTCTGCATGGCTGTCATCCCAGAGGGAAGCCTCTTCTAAAGATGATGCACAAGAAAGCCTGCAAACAGTTTGCTGAAGACAAGCAGACTAAGGACATGGATTACTGGAACCATGTCCTGTGGTCTGATGAGACCAAGATAAACTTATTTGTTTCAGATGGTGTCAAGCTTGTGTGGCGAGGAGTACCAAGACAGGTGTGTCTTGCCTACAGTCAAGCATGGTGGTGGGAGTGTCATGGTCTGGGGCTGCATGAGTGCTGCCGACACTGGGGAGCTACAGTTCATTGAGGGAACCATGAATGCCAACATGTACTGTGACATACTGAAGCAGAGCATGATCCCCTCCCTTCAGAGACTAGGCTGCAGGGCTTTATTCCAACATGATAACAACCCCAAACACACCTCCAAGATGACCACTGCCTTGCTAAAGAAGCTGAGAGTAAAGGGGATAGACTAGCCAAGCACGTCTCCAGACCTAAACTCTATTGAGCATCTGTTGTGCATCCTCAAATTTAAGGTGCACTCTGTACTTAGCACACTCCTGAACTCTGCACTTTGCATGTAGCTCACTCCTGGTATTTATTTCTCTTTTAAGACCATCCCACCCTGCAGCACAGGGGTGTTGGGGGTGTGGTTGAGTTACTGCACCTATTCTCTGAGGAAAAAGCCCTATATACAGTATATGTGTGTGTATATATATATATATACAGTATATATATATGTATATATATATATATATACAGTATATATATATATTATATGTGTGTGTGTCTGTCTGTATGTGTTGTGCCCTCTATATGCTCACCATTACGTATTTGCATCTCTGAATGGGATCGGACACCTTCTGTCCCCAGGCTCATTTCCAGCACTGCTTTGTATGGCTGGACATTTTGTCACCTGCAGCCAGATGATAGTATAGGTTTGAATATTATGGAACACAACTGGCTGTTCTTTGTAAATCTCAGCTAACCCCTATAATGCCGAGCATTAGTGACTGTCCTTCTTTGATATCCAGTTAAACAATCTCTGACAGGTGTCTATAATCTTCTGCTATGACATGGCGTCTCTGTGACATCTGCCTGCAGATGAGCAGCACAGGGGAGACGCACTGCCACATTCCCACATACATCCTTGCCAAGGGCCAATGAGGCATTAACAATACCTGCTGGTAGTTTAAATTGGCCTGGCAGAGTCCCCGAGTCCGGGATCCTCATGAATTATGTAGCCGCCTTCTCTGTACAGATCTGTCACCGTTATCCCGATGGATTAATAGAAGCCATAGCGCCGAGCCAAGAGCGCGGACAATTACAAGCTTCAACCTCTTGTGGGGATAATGGAAAGATTTCCTGAATAGATAAAATCCCCAGAGCTAGCAAGGAGAGGGCAGATCTGTCTCTCAATACATCAACAATCTTAGTTCTAAATATGCCAATATAGCCAACCAGAGACAACATAAAAATTAAGGGTGAAATGGCCGAAGGGGCAAATAGTGCAAGAGCTTCATTGATCAGTGGAGTTAGTAGAAGATCAAACCCATATATGGCCATATAGCTGGATCTTCTTCCAACGCGTTGGAGCTCCTTCTGAAGGATTTCTCAAGGTCTCTGATATCATTATATCTTTCTCAGCACTCCATTGTTACGACTCCTTCTAAACACCATGAATAAAACTCTGCCATCATTGTAATGGGAAGTGGGACAATGTTCAGGTTCCAGAGCCTTGACCTAACCTCCCCCCCATTATCTTGATTAATTATCAAACCGCGACACACATCATTAGATAGATGAGAAACCGAGATGAACTAAATGGAATGTACTTAGAGGCCGAACAGTGCGCCAAGGGCTCGGGAGGCCGTCCGCTGCAATCTACGGGAACAATTGACAATAAACTGCGCTCTTGTGATACGGCCGGTCATCTTTGAATGAATATTACAGGACTCTTATCTGCCTCTTAAGGCTTTGTTCTGAAAATATCGACCCTCTGGATTTCCAGCCTAATGTGGAGTGTGAGAACAGAAATATTAAATTAGAATTAGAATTATCTAAACAAAGCAAATAAACACCCCGAAGACAGAAAAGCATTTTTCCACATGCAAGTAAATATAGATGCAAGTCAATGTGAATGCGAAAGAAGCTCTATGCAACTCCTCAAGCAACTGAAAGGCAAATCAAGGCAACTCAAACATAAGCCAAAGATTATGAGATGAAATCACACTACATCTCAGGGGTGTAACTACAATTTATGGGGGCACATAGCAAAATTCTGTTACCTCTCTCTGTGACACCTGGGAATAGGTGTGCATGGGGGGTGTGTGGGGTGTGCCTGGGCACACCTTTATCACCCTGGGCACCAGCGTATCATCCAATGTACAGAAGTGTAAACCTCGGGGAGACCAGCCCGAGGCCATGATTGTGAGCAGCAGGCATACTGAACACCCCTCTTCTCTGACCCACACTCTCTCTCTTGCACCCCTCCTCCCCTCTCTCAACCCCCCCCCCAACTCTCCTCTCTCCCACCCCCTCACTCTCCTCTCTCTCACCCCCCCCCCCACTCCTCACCACTTTACCCCCCACCCCCTCGCTCTCGGCTATGGACGCCGGTACCGGGGTGATGCCTCTAGCTGCAGGCATCACCCCGTACAAGCACTTTCCTGAAATATCGGCAATATCGCTAACCTCCGGGGCCGATTCCGATATATCGGGCAAAGTGCATATCGGCCCTCGATAATCGGTCGATCCCTAATATATATATATATATATTTATATATAAAAGCACTGCGCAAACTGTTGGCGCTATATAAATCCTGTATAATAATAATAATAAAAATAATAATATATATATATATATATATATATATATATATATATAGATAGATATAGATATGTATATATATATATACATAGATATATATATATATATATATATATATGTGAGTCTACACAAGAGGGCGGCCCTGTAGCAGTAAGTCTGCTATTGGGTGGCCTGGAAGTGGTATATTATTATTTGAATTTTATATTATTACATAATTATCAGTAATTTGTAGAATTCCAAAAATCAAGTGTCTTTTTGTTTTTTAGCTTAGTAGATGTTCTTTGATTTTTTTAAGCCTCAGGAAGACTGTGATGCGGGATTAAGGTAAAAGAGGTGGCCAGGATGACCAGAAAGTCTAAAGACAATAAATCTACCCAAGGATTAGGGAAAGAAAGGAAGATGTGTGCCTAGTGACAGTCCGGGAGTTAGTGATAGAGTAGTAGATCTGTGTTATCTTCACATGCACACTGATTTTCTATTTTTAAGTTCCCTTAACAGTGCCTTTTTTTTCTCTTTCTCTCTTTTTTCTCTTTCTATTTTCTCTCTCTTTTTTCTCTCTATCTCTCTAGTTTCTCTTTTTCTCTCTCTCTTTCTCTTTTTTCTCGTTCTCTCTTTTTTCTCTTCCTGTCTCTCTTTTTCAAATTTAAATTCAAATTAGCTTTATTGGCAGAACCAATTTCATTTTAGCATTGCTAAAGCAGTTGGGTTAGTAGGGGGGGGGGGGGCACAGGCAGTCTTTGGGTAATTAAGGGGTAATATAAAGGTACATAGGGAAAGAGTTCATGAAATGGATTTTTAAGTTCACAGTTTTTCATGTCCCTTTAAGTCTGTGACATGCTGTCACATATTGTGCAGCTATTTTCACTATTGGCTCCCCTTCTCCCTGTAGAATTTTAATATTCCTCTTCTCTTCTGTATTGAAGTCCGGGGTGAGAATGCAGATTAGAAAGCTGTAAGCTTAAATTTGAAATTTCATCTGGTGTGCTGGAAGTGACAGCATTATCTATCTATCTATCTATCTATCTATCTATCTATCTATCTATCTATCTATCTATCTATCTATCTATCTATCTATCTATCTATCTATCTATCTATCTATCTATCTATCTATCTATCTATCTTACTCTTTCTCTTTCTTTCTTACTCTTTCTTTCTCTTTATTCTCTCTCCTTTTTTATCTCTCCTTTTTTATCTCTTTCTTTCTCATTCTTCTCTCTCCTTTTTATATCTTCCTTTCTCATTCTTCTCTCTCCTTTTTTATCTCTTTCTTCCTCTTTCTTCTCTCTCCTTTTTTATCTCTTTCCTTCTCTTTCTTCTCTCTCCTTTTTTATATTGTTCTTTCTCTTTCTTCTCTATCCTTTTTTATCTCTTTGTTTCTCATTCTTCTCTCTCCTTTTATTTATATCTTTCTTTCTCTTTCTTCTCTCTCCTTTTTTATCTCTTTCTTCCTCTTTCTCTTCTCTCCTTTTTATCTCTCTCTCCTTTTTTATCTCTTTCTTTCTCTTTCTCCTTTTTTCTCTTTATTTCTTATTCGCTCTATTTCTTTCTCTTTCTCTCTCCCTCTCTCTTTTATATTGTTTTGCAGTAAAAAAGAGTTCAAACATTTGTGGAGGTCATAAGAAATGATTATATTATATCCTAGAACAATTACAGTATAACCCATATAAGGTATGTACAGTATTTCTAGATGACTAACCTCATTAAATTAGGTATAAGTTGCACTTTTTCTTTTCTTTTTTAGTTTCTTCATTGTTTTTACACTTCTTTCAACTATTCTGTAATAGATTTTGGAAGGTCTCAGTTGAATTTCCTGCTACACAGAGGACAAAGTCGGCACAAAGTGGGGCAGCAGTTTAGATCCTTCTGTTCTGGCTTGCAGCCCCCCCCAAGCACACGGTGGATTGTCATTACTCTCTGTCTGCTTCAGCCAGCTGCTCAGTTGCGTGTCACCGCGGCGATGTCACTATCTATTAATTACTTAATCAATAAGGTCCTTTAATGGCGCACATAAGATTCCCACGAGGTTTAAGCGCAGCCAGGACACAACTTCCACATTTACATCTAAATGAGAGAAGGAGTCGGGAGTGTGCTGTCCTATCTTACAGACTCATCACACAAAGCAGTCAGTAACTGAGCCTGGAAGACCGGCGCTGCTCGCCATTAACCCGATAAAAGATCTGCCCCCCAGCACTGGGAAATAAAACCGTTTAAGCTAAATGTGTATGAGGAAAGCAAGTCGAGGGGTCGGAGGGGAATTGTACTTTGGGATGTTCAACTGCTGCTACTAAATAGAGGGAAAGCATTGGGGTCATGCCTTATCTCAGACTTATATAGATATCTAGAAGCTATATATAATAGGAAAGTGGGACTTTCAAGACCATAAAGGAGGGATGATCTCCAATGATTTAAAATAATATCAAAATGTATTAGTTCAAATGTCTAAAAAGGTATATATACACAAAACGTAATGCACATAAAAATTATTCCCATAGGAATATTATAGATACAAGATACAAAATTACAAACAATGTCTCTGCTAACAGAATCTGTAGGTCCTCAGAAAGCCGACGCGTTTCGCCAAGGGCTCTTTCAGGGCAAGAGAGACCTTATAGACATTTTCTTCAAGAAGATAATATACATTGATTAAACACAGATTATGCTAAATATGCATATCATTAAGGCAAAAAGCATATAGGCACTGACCCCATAGATAACTGTACCAGACGATCTTTTGTTGCCCCTGAATGTTGGACTCACTAGGTTGAAATGACCTCCCTCTGATACCAGCGGTGTATATATTTGAATATCTGGACACCCCTGTTTTTCCCTTGGATGGACAGACGAGTTAGGTCTCTACACCTTTTACGCTAAATGTATGCGGTCGCACTTGTTAATATAGTCCCCGGGCGTGCCCTGGAGGGGATAGGTCTGGTGCAGTTATCTATGGGATCAGTGCCTATATGCTTTTTGCCTTAATGATGTGCATATCTGTATATATACCTTTTTAGCCATTTAAACCAATAAATTTTGATATTATTTTAAATCATTTGTGATCATCCCTCCTTTGTGGCCTTGAAAGTCCCACTTTTCTAATATTTGTTTTGTTTGATATCCATTTGGGATGATGGCCATCAATTTGCGGTGTTTTTTAAAATCATATCTAAAAGCTGTTTAGAGATTTTGGTAATAATTTTTGCTGCTTTGTATTTAGCACCAACATCTTCATTGTTCATGTTACGACAAAGATTTGCTTTGGTGCTCAACATTTTTATACAATATTAGCAAGGGCACTCATATTGGTATGAACTATATGGCCTCCTTACATGGAAAGGCTTTGCTTCTAGACAAGTGATTATCACTTATTGGGCCACGGCACGCTGCCAGGCTATGGCCTTCCTTCTCCTGGGCCCCCAGCCAGCTTCTAATCCCTTAACCTTCCACAGTACCCCCAACCTCCCATAGTGGCCCACAGTGCCACCAGATAGCCCTCAACCTTCCACAGTGCCCCACAGCCTGCTGCAGAACCTTCAGCCCTCCATAGTGTCCCCAACCTTCAACAGTGTCTCACAGTGTCCCCCAACTTCCCACAGTACCCCCAGAATTTCAGTACATGCTTTGAATATCATACTTTTGTTGTGTGAGTATAAACTTATTTTTTTTTTACTTTTGGGGCATGGAAGAATTTAATGGGCCCTGGTCTCTAAGAGGTTAGGAACCACTCTTATAAACTGTGCTCATGCCAGGCAGCATCTGTCTGCCTGAGAGGGGAGCAGACTGATGTGTATGAAGGACAGCCCATAGACCAGCCTTTTTCAACCAGGTTGCCTTGAGATTTCTTCAGGGGTGCCTAAAAATTGCCCAAAAATGTATACAATATACAAACCAGCAGGTGGATCAAGCCTGCCTTTTAGTTACACAAAGCCACAGGTTTTTAATTGTGCACCATTTCAACCTTCAAACCACTGGCATCATAACAACCAGTGATGGTGTTGTTAAGAAGGGTGTTGACCGCCTCCTTATTTGACCCTCCCCTGCCCCTCTCTGTCAGTACTGGGGTCACATTAGCTGTGATGGAGAGAAATTAAGGGAGAGGAGAAACACTGGAATACTAGTCAGTACTAGTGTGCAAAAGTGTATTTGCTTTTGAAAAATAAATCACATCTAACATTTAGATTCCTACGTGTGTCGGTTCTGCTTTATTATGCAAAACCATTAGAATAGTTTTTAACATTTTAGAATGGTGTGCCCTGAGACTGTCCATAATATTAAAGGGTGCCTTGATTGAAAAAAAGGTTGAGAAACACTGCCCTAGACACTAGTAGGCAGGTGAAGCCTACTTTCTTCGCTGTAGGTGGCGCTCTTCCGCAGCAGTATTATAGTTACAGAGGAAGTCAAGAGGAACAAGGTTCTTCTATGATTTCCTGGGTAACTGGGGAAGCTGTCCCATTGGATGCTGCCACCCCATGTGACTCAGGCAGCCATCTTGGGTCAAGCAGAGCTTACTTAAGGCCCTGGCTCTGTGGCTTGAAACTTATTTTGCGAGTTGGTAGAGCAGGGACAGGTACCTTGCCTGGTAGGGCAGAACTAGCAACAGGGAAAGGTTCTTGATGATGAGGGAAAGCTTAAGGCTCGCAACTTCTCTGAACATCGTCCCACTTGGGCATGAGGCGGCCAGGCCGCTTTCTGCCCCTCCTAACTGTTAGTTCGGCTGAAACTTGCTCTCTTCACATTGCTGGAGTGTTCCTGGCTGGGTTGTCTTCCCACCGGGTTTTTTGTGAACTACCTTTGCATTACTTCAATACAAGTTCTTTCATCACACTTGGACTGTAAGCGTTATTGCCGACGCACCCCGCTGTGCCCCACCTACACACATCTTTGTAAAGTCCCGGAAAAAGTGTTGTCTTAAGTCGCATTTAGTAAAAGGCAACACATTTTGGAGGTTAAAAGGGTCCCCCTACCTTTGGCCTTTGCAAAAGCTGAAGACAAGGTTTAGACTGGACTGATGGATTTTAAGTATTCCTGGACAATAATATGGCTGTTCTAACTGGCTTCTGGGGCAGATCTCTTTATCTTGTCATTATTATCAGGCATGACCAGGGGCAGACTGGCAACTTTCGGCCCAGGGGGGCAAGTACAAACCAGAGGCCCATGGTGCATCGACTCAGCCCCCCTCCCACTCTCTCTCTTTCCGTCCTCCTCCTGACCCCCATTGTAGGCTGAAGCCCTGCTCCAGGTACTCTCTACTCACTGGCTAAATCCAGGTTCCCGACCTGGCGAGCAGGGGTGGTTGGGGGGAGTTGGGACAGCTCGGCTGGGGCTGGCCGAGGAGGAGAGTCTCTAGTGGGGCATGGAACTGGCCTCTGCTCAGACACAGTTTATAGCATCTATGCTGAGGGGAGGAGGCCTGCGTTCTGTCTTTGTCTTCATCCCGCACTCAGTAGGTCAGCAGTGGGAACTTTTTACTTCTCTTCACCAGGAATCCTTTAGACATGTCTGTGGCAGAAGCGGCGCAGCCTTTTTACGGGCATCAGAGCGGCCCAGGGGGCAATTGCCCCTATGCCCCCTGGCCCAGTCCTCCCCTGGGTGTGACAGACCTAACCAGGACAGGGGCTTTTGGAGAGGACTAGGGGCAAGCCTCCTACTCACCGATTATGGCCCATGGAGAGAGCAGTTTATTCTCTTATGATGGACAACCACGTATTTGACCCTGAGAGCAAGGCCTGGATTACTTCTCTGAATAAGGACAATAAAGCTTCCCTTCTGGAGTGGATGGAAAGAGGTAATAATAATCTTGTACAGGTTAAAGTCATAGGGAATATGGTGGCCCTTCTGTAGACTGGGTTGGAGAGGCTCCTTCACTTGGGACAGAAATATTTATCAACAATATCACTCAAGAAAACTATGAAGATAAATTAGTTCAACCTTTGCAGGCTACTGGAACATTGTATGAGTTTGTCTCCTAGACTGTTGTAGACTGTTGCCGGATAGTCTGAGGGTGGCGGGGGGGAGGGGTTTACTGTTGGTTATGTTTTTATTGTTAAGTCTGTCTCATTGTGTGCCTCCTAGGTGTGAATTCCCATTGTTAATTGAGTCGCCTATTTCTTTCTGTTTGCTAATTTTGCTAACTCTTGGAGTTTCTTATGATGGGATTAGCCTTATGTCAACTCTACCTCGTTACCTAACCATTGTGTGATGTTTTGGGTAAATATTTGGTTTTATGGTTCATGAAGTGACTGACCTACTTTGAAGTGTATAAAAACCTGTAGTTCAGGAATAAAAAAAAAAACTGTTCTGTTCAATAAAGAGACAATCTCTTGGATTTTACTGCAACATCTTGTATGTGTTTGATGCTTGTTGGTGGAGGATTCCCCACCCGGAAATTGCACGCATACAAAGGGACAGGGAAGCTCATGATATAAATGACCTATTATGGCCATGTGCCCACATTGGGTCAATGCTGTCACAAGCATCCCTACCCATTTGTGTCC
Source organism: Pelophylax lessonae (assembly GCF_965119305.1). Lineage (NCBI taxonomy): Eukaryota > Metazoa > Chordata > Amphibia > Anura > Ranidae > Pelophylax > Pelophylax lessonae. The sequence continues at coordinate 183,478,114 of NC_138780.1, read as the reverse complement.
GCCAGCTGCGGGGTGAAAAAAATCCCCAGCCCTAAGCTCATTGGCATTATTACAAATTACCACTTTACAAATTCCCTGCCCCATCGAGCCAGCTTGGAATTTCCCATCACTGCTCTGAGTTTACAAATGGCCAATAAATACATTTCCAGCAATTACAGACACGCCAAAAGACAGATTTGTTTTATTTAGTATTTTTTCGAACGTATGCCATTAATTAAATGAGGCCATGTCTGTTGGCAAATTTTCAGTTTTCTTTTTAAGTCTCTAAGTCGGGAGGAAAGGTTCAGGGAGATGGAAAAGACAGGGAACATATTAAGCACTTGACCTCCAGAAGGTTTTACCCCCTTCATGACTAGGTCATTTTTTTGCTACTTAGCACTGCACTACTTTAACTGCCAATTGCTCGGTCATTCAACACTGTACCCAGATGAAATTTATATCCTTTTTTTAAACACAAATAGAGATTTCTTTTAGCGATTTTTGATCACCACTGGATTTTTTATTATATAAAGGAAAAAGGACCGAAAATGCTCTACTTTCTTTTATAAAAACATATCCAATTAAAAAAATCTAAAAATCCAATTTTTTCATAAATGTAGACCAAAATGTGTTCTGCTACATGCCTTTGGTAAAAAAAATAAAAAAATAAAAATCTCAATAAGTTTATATTATTTGGTTTGTGTGAAAGTTATAGCTTCTACAAATTATGGTATACTTACAGGAATTTAAACAGCTATTGATGCTGTACTGGTAATAGCAGTGATAGTGGGACTGTGATAGTGTGGCGGACAATCTAGTGCTAACTGATACTATGTAGAAGGCACACTATCTCACTAACTGACACTGACGTTGCTAGAGACACCAGGGCCAGGACAAGGGTTCGGTAGGAGGGGATGTTGCCCTGGGCGCAATGGTTTATCGCCTTGACCCTAACCCTAAGGGGGGGGGGCACAGTTTGACATCATTGCCCTGGGCACTGGATGACACTACTACAGTGATCAGTGGTAATAACGTACACTGATACTCTACTAGTGACATTGGCTGGGAAGGGGTTAACATCAAGGGGCAATCAAGTAAATAACTGTGTACCTAACAATGTGTAATGTGTGCTGCTTTTACTTTCTGATCTGGCTGCTTTTTCTCCCTGCTTTTCTGGGAGAAGTAACAGCCAGATTGCTGTTATCTGTACACGGAGTAAACACAGAGCTCTGTGCTGTGATTGGACACAGCTGATCAGCAGGTATTAGCTGAAATCTTTGGCTGAAACCTGCTGCCAAAAACAGCATGGGTCAGCAAGGCGTGCGTGCATTTGCATCCCAAACCCAGAAGAAAGTTTGGCAATGTACGTGTACGTTGATGAGCCTGCACCTGCTGCCTGCTGGCAGTATATTTACTGTGAGCGGTCCTTAGGGTGGTTTAATTACCGTATATACTCGAGTATAAGCCGAGCTTTTTAGCATGTTTTTTTCATGCTGAAAAAGCCCCCCTCGGCTTATACTCGAGTCACGGTCTCACTTACCTTTTCCCCGGTCAGTGCGCATGCGCCGCCGCAGCCCATATACGTTCAGCTATTCCCGGCCCCCGGGCAGACAGCCCATGTGCAGTGACGTGTTGGCGCTGGGCGGCGCCATTTTTAAATGTAAGGTGGAAAGGTAAGTGAGACTCCGCAGCACTGCAGGTAAAGGTAAGTGAGACTCCTGTACCATGCCCGCAGCACTGCATCTCCTGTACCATCAGTGCCATATATGTGCCATGCCTGTGCCATCTGTGCCATGCCTGTACCATATCTGTGCCATGCCTGTACCATCTGTGCCATGCCTGTACCATCTCCTGTACCATGCCTGAACCATCTCCTGTACCATGCCTGAACCATCTCCTGTGCCATGCCTGAACCATCTCCTGTACCATGCCTGAACCATCTCCTGTGCCATGCCTGTACCATCCCCTGTACCATGCCCACAGCCCTGCATCTCCTGTACCATGTCCGCAGCCACTGCACCATGCCCGCAACCCCTGTTTTGGTTCTCGTGGTGGTCCAGTAGCTGCTGCATTTCCCACACTAGGCTTATACTCGAGTCAAAAGGTTTTCCCAGTTTTTTGTGGTAAAATGAGGTGCCTCGGCTTATATTGGGGTCGACTTATACTCGAGTATATACGGTAAAGGAGCAACATGTGAATGAGAATGACGCTGATATCCCTCAGGGGAGGGCTGGCAGCCTTAAGCCTGGGGGGCAAGTCCGGTCAAGTGGCCCGTTGAACTACCGAATCAACTCACCATCCATGCCCAGCTTTTTAGTGGGACTGCGACATTGCAACGGACAAATCTGACACAAAGTGACACTTTTTGGGGACCAGTGACACTAATACAGTGATCAGTGCTAAAAAATGCACTGCTACTGTATAAATGACAATGGCAGGAAAGGGGTTTACACTAGGGGTGATCAAGGGGTTAAGTTTGCTCCTAGGGAATGCTTTCTTACTGTGTGGAGGATGGATGTACTAGAGAAAATAAAAAGATCTGTGTTTCAGCTCAGCTGAAACACAGATCTCCATCTTCCTTTGACAGAACAGCCGTCTACCTTGCTTACAAAGGCAGACCGCCGTTCTGTCATTCTCCTGCATGATCGCAGGTGACCTGCTGATTGGCTCCCACTGTGTCGCGTCCCCTAGAACCCGTGCACAAAATCACGCATTGGTATGTGATTTTGCACAGCCAGGCCGCCCTGCCACACTATATATGCGGTGGGCGGTCTGGAAGTGGTTAAGCTGGATGAATGGGTCCTGTAGTCCTTCACTAGTTGGGGGATCGGGGGTGGGTGACACATGCTGAGCTCTGAGGGGCTTATGCTGGGACCTGTAGTCCTTCACTTTTGGGGGGATTACATCCCCAAAAGCAAAGGACTGCAAGTCCCAGCATGAACCCTGGCTGAGATCTAATCATGTGACCTCCTCCTTTGCGGCCAGCTTACGCTCCCATGACACAAGGGGGAGCCCTAGGGGACCTCAGGGACCCAATACCTTTAAAGAGGTTGTAAACCCATGAAACAATTTTTTTTTTTTGCTGCAACCTGAAAGAGAAACCCATAATGAGCTAGTATGCATTGCATACTAGCTCATTATGAAATACTTACCTTAGAACGAGCCCCCGCCGTGCCGCCCGCTTACCCGTATGATGGGCGACATGTCCAGTCGCCCGTCTTCCGGGATCGCGGCATCCGGCCATCTGATTGGCCGGAGCCGCGGGAGCCGATGGTCACGGCACCGGACTCTGAAGGAACGGCACCTGCGGCCGTTCCTTCAGAGCGCATGCGCCAGTGACGTCACTGGCTGCATGTCAGGAAAATATCTCCTAAATGGTACATGTTTAGGAGATATTTACAGTACCTATAGGTAAGTCTTATCATAGGATCACCTATAGGTACAAGTGTCAGAGGAGGGTTTACTTCATCTTTAAAGAGGTTGTAAACCCACCTCACAAACTTTTACCTATAGGTAAGCCTATATTAAGGCTTACCTATAGGTGCTATAAATATCTCCCAAACTTGCACCGTTTAGGAGATATTTAGAGTACATGCAGCCGATGACGTCATTGGCGCAGGCGCTCTGAAGGAACGGCCACCCCTGCCGTTCCTTCAGAGCTCAGGCGCGGGAGTGATGTAATCGTGCCTCCGGCCAATCAGATGGCCGGAGGACGCGAACCTGGAAGCAGGACGGCCGGACATGTCGCCGTCCTGTCGCTAAGGTGGCAGCACGGCGGGGGCTTCGTTTTAAGGTAAGTACTTCACAATGAGCTAGTATGCGATGCATACTAGCTCATTATGCCTTTCTCTTTACAGGGCTTTTTTTTTCTCGGTTTTTTGGGGGACTTTACTTCCTCTTTAAAGAGGAAGTAAACCCTCCTCTGACACTTTTACCTATAGGTAAGCCTATATTAAGGCTTACCTATAGGTACTGTAAATATCTCCTAAACATGCACCGTTTAGGAGATATTTACCTTACATGCAGCCAGTAACATCACTGGGGCATGCGCTCTGAAGGAACGGCCGCTCGTGCCGTTTCTTCAGAGTCCGGTGCCGTGACCGTCGGCTCCCGCGCGACGTCACCGCGGCTCTGGCCAATCAGATGGCCAGATGCCGCGATCCCGGAAGACGGGTGACTGGACATGTCGCCTGTCATCCAGCTAAGCGGGCGGCACGGCGGGGGCTCGTTCTAAGGTAAGTATTGCATAATGAGCTAGTATGCGATGCATACTAGCTCATTATGGGTTTGTCTTGCAGGGTCAAAAAGAAAAAAAAAAGGGTTTACTACCTCTCTAACTGGCCTGTATACAGCATGTATATTGATGTCTAGCTGCTCCTGGCTCTAAATACTTGTCTCATACCTGTATAATACAGGTATGAGACAGGTATATAGTGCCAGGAGCAGCTAGACATCAATATACAGGCTGTATACAGTACCAGGGGGTAAGTACAGGGAAAAAATGCTCCACATGTTGTCCACACATCACATGACACTTTTTTTTTTTTTTGCCACTCACTGGAAATTCTTCTCCGAGTCCCGACCACGTCCTCACAGACACTGTGTCCACCGCAGCAGCCAGCAGGTAACTTCACTTTAAATCTGGATTGCCGATTTCCCGCCGTAAGTTTACCAGGCCAGGCCAGCCCTCTCTTCTGCATCGGCCCCATGTTGATGGATGGAGGGAGGAGCCGGAGGTGGGTGGGGCCGAGCGGCTGGGGCCAGTAATCGGCGCGGAGGACGGCTGACCACGGCGCTTTGCATGGGTCCTCCTCTCTGCTCTGGAGACCGTGACGTCACTGGTTGCTAGACGCTAAGCGGTGATCTAGCAACCAGGTCTCCAGGGCAGGGCAGGGCAGTCGCCCGAACTTCCAGGAAGTCACAGACAGTGTCAGCTGTCAGCGCTGCGTGTGACTGTAAGTGCCTGAGCGACGTGAGCGCCTCCCATTTTCAATCGAGTACCGACTACCGACTGACACACAAGATACTGAGCGGCCTTTTCTGAGGGGGATCAGATCGGCCCAGGGGGAAATTGCCACCTTGCCCCCCGGCCCAGCCCGCGCCTGATATCCCTCCAGGTTACATGAGAGCTTCTGCTGCCTGAGAACATACTGCAAATATCAGAACATTTCCTGTTCTGAGAGTAGGAATATTTCCATCAGTCTCTTCACCAGATGAGTTTACACTTTAATGTCCCCCTCACTCACTATTATTATTATTAAACATTTGTATAGCTCTGCCATATACTGCAGTGCTGTACAGAGAACACTAAGTCAGTCACATCATTCTCTGCGCCAGAGGAGCTTACACTCTAATGTCCCCCCACAGTCACAAACTATTATTATTATACATCTGTATAGCTCTGACATATACCACAGTGCTGTACAGAGAACACTGAGTCAGTCACATCATAGCTCTGCACCAGAGGAGCTTACACTCTAATGTCCCACCACAGTCAGTGCCATCTTAAGAGCCTTATAAGCCCCTGGGCAATGCAGTGCACTGGGGCCCCCTGCCTACACAATCACCCACGAGAATATACTACAAGAGAGTACAACTACCTGGAGTATATACCTTACTATATACATATTACAGGGACCAATATATACTACAAGAGTCTCTTGTAGTATATAGTGTTCCCTGTAATATGTATATAGTAAGGTATATACTCCAGCCTAGTTGTACTCTCTTGTAGTATATATTGGTCCCTGTAATATGTATATAGTAAGTTATATACTCCAGGTAGTAGTTGTACTCTCTTGTAGTATATAGTGTTCCCTGTAATATGTATATAGACTATAAGAGAGTACAACTACTACCTGGAGGATATATACCTTACTATATACATATTACAGGGACCAATATATAGTAAGGTATATCCTCCAGGTAGTTGTCTCTTGTGTCGATCGATGGAGAGAGAGAGTGTGAAAAAAAAAAAGAAAATCAAGCAGCCTGGCAGCTGGCTGCCTTACCTTTCACAATGGCTGCACAAGTGCACATTAAGGGAGAAGTTGGGTGGAGGCGGAGCCAGTCTTCTAGGCGCGTAGAGGAGGACAAGCCGACGAGGAGGATCCTCCTCCGCTGTGCATCATGGGTCTGCTCTGCTAACGTCACTGGTTGCTAGATGCCAAACGGCAGACTGAGACTTGAGCCACCGGCGGACAACAACGGGGGGGGGGTGGCGGGGCCTGGCGGACAACGGGGGGGCCCTAGACCACCAGGTAATCTGGATTCTGTTCTCAGGCCTGTTGACAGTAATTGCCACCATGTCCATGTGTGTGGGGCCCATTGGCAAGTGGGGCCCCCGGGCAACCGCCGGGCGTGCCCAATGGAAAAGACGGCCCTGACCACAGTCACACACTTTTTTTTCATTGTTAGTAATGAAGAACATAAATAAGGCATACAAGTGCCACGGCGGTACCATTCAGTTTGGCGCCTGTAAACCTTTTAAGAAGCCATTAACAATTAATGGCACCCGCGTGTGTCTAACAAGGGTAACACATTCCCACGCAGTGAGGGAAAAGCATGCGTAAATGCGCCTTTCCCGCACCCCATTCCGGTGCGAAGTGGCCCTAAAGGTCCAGCTCACTTCTAGTTCATTCACATTGCATTCAATCAAGCCCTGTTGAAGGGGGATATTTTGGAACTCCAAAACGCGTTGGTCACTCTTTATTAATTCTTGAAGAGAATGGATATAAGAGCGGATAGATAGATAATGAAAGAATGAGAGAGAGAGAGAATGACAGAAATAATTAGAGAGAAAGGGAATGAAAGTACGAGCGAGAGAGAGAACAAAAAGAGCGAGAGAGAATGAAAGAACAAGAAAGAGAGAAGGAAAGAAAGAGAGAGAGAACAAAAGAAAGAATGAGAGAGAGAGAGAATAAAAGAAAGAATGAGAGAGAGAGAAAGAATGAGAGAGAATAAAAGAAAGAATGGGAGAGAGAGAAAGAATGAGAGAGAATGAAAGAAAGAATGAGAGAGAGAGAATAAAAGAAAGAATGAGAAAGAAAGAAAGAAAGAAAGAAAGAAAGAAAGAAAGAAAGAAAGAAAGAAAGAAAGAAAGAAAGAAAGAAAGAAAGAAAGAAAGAAAGAAAGAACAAGAGAGAGAGAGAATGAAAGAAAGAAAGAACAAGAGAGAGAGAGAAAGAAAGAAAGAAAGAAAGAAAGAAAGAAAGAAAGAAAGAAAGAAAGAAAGAAAGAAAGAAAGAAAGAAAGAAAGAAAGAAAGAAAGAAAGAAAGAAAGAAAGAAAGAAAGAAGGAAGGAAGAGAATGAAAAAAGGAATGTGAGAGAGAAAACAAAAGAAAGATTGAGAGAAAGAACAAAAGAGAGAGAGAGAGAGAGAGAGAGAGAGAGAGAGAGAGTGAAGGAAAGAATAAGAGAGAGTTATTAATTCTTGAAGAGAATGGATAGATAGATAGATAGATAGATAGATAGATAGATAGATAGATAGATAGATAGATAGATAGATAGATAGATAGATAGATAGATAGATAGATAGATAGATAGATAGATATTGTTGTCACTTACAGCACTCTAGATAACATTTCAAATCAAGCTCACAGCTATAGAACCTGTACTAGTTGTTAGCACTCCCACCTCCATTCACTTCTAGCTCCACCTCTGACAGTATCATGTTTCAGGGACCAGGTTGAGCAGGTGGGAGTTCGGAGACAAGGCAGTGCTTAGGGCCAGGTCAGCTGGACGGTGCATGTACAAATTTCGGACAGTCTTGTGTATCCAGCAGGAGGAACAGGTGGATAGGCCCAAGTACACAAGCCCCAGGTAGGTATGAGAAATAAGTGCATGCTCAGTAAATGTAGTCTCTGTGGTCAGGGTAGTGACAAACTCACTCAGGACAGGGGCATTTGGAGGGGACTGCAGGCTAGCCTCTTGCCTACTGACTATGGGCCCTGGCTTGTGAGGGAACACTGCTCTTTGTGGGGTGTATGCTGGGTGGACCCTTGGAGTAATGTTACTTTGGATTCAAGTCCACATCTCCCCAAGACACACAGACTGTGGGACTCTAGGCCTAGGATCCATATTAAAGGTCTAGCTGCCTATTGCCAATAGGGGACTGCTCCGCACAGTCAGACTCCTGACAGATGCTAATGTCATCAACTCAACTACCTGTCTTCCACACATTGTTGATTGTGCTGATTAACTCACCTATTGCCTACTGTGGGGGTGTGTTTACACTTATAATAATGTGTATTGTACTTCATGTGTTTGATGATGGCAAGTCTGCTAGTTAATTAGCTCAAGTTAATGAAATCACTGTCATCTATTAGTTCAGGGGTCGGGGACCTTTTTGGCTGAGAGAGCCATGAACACCACATATTTTCAAATGTAATTCCGTGAGAGCCATACACTATATTTCAGGGGTCGGGAACCTTTATTTAATATTCATATTCATGGGCCGCAGCTATATAGTGAGTAGATGGAGCCGTGTAAAAGTGCCTGGAGTCCGGTCGGGAAGAGAGCAGAGCAGGCAGGTGTGCAATGAGGCCGGAGTGGTGAAGCGCCTGCAGGCCTGCGAGTGATGGAGGTGAGTATAGGCCCTGAGAAAATGGCGGCCGGCCGCTGAAGGCCTCAGAAGTGGATGTGAGAGGCAACTGCACCGGTCCCCTGGTGTCAGAGGGGAAAGCTGATTGTGTCTGTCGGGGCACAGGGAGCGGATGGCAGGTCTCCTTACCGGGCGGTGATTGCCAAGGCCCTCAGATGCACAGCACACGAGTCGGCAGCGGTACCGCGATTAGGCCGCGGGGTCCGTATCATGGCAATCCGGTCACCCAGAGACGAACTGAGGGTAGCCCACAAAGTGTACCGTCGATGGGTGCAGAAATCTCCTTGGCACCGGGCACAGCTACGCCGATGGCACTGGATTGAGTAGTAGACGTGGTGGAGCTCTGGGACTACACGTCCAGTGCGTCTCCCGTCCGGACAAGCCCCCCTTTATTAAAAAAAGATTTGTCTGCGAGCAAGATGCAGCCATCAAAAGAGCCACGTCTGGCTCGTGAGCCATAGGTTCCCTACCCTTGTATTAGTTGCTAGTGGGAAAGTAGAATACTGTCTGTGTTGGTTGTTCCTTAGATATGTTAATTATATTTCTGTACACAATTTCATCTACGTATGATAATGTAATCAGGCACCTGACCTGGTGGGGTTTTTTTATTCGGTGTGAGTTTGTTCAATAAATGTCCCAGATCCTATACAAGTTATTCTTAGCTAGTTTTGTATGGGGGGGGGGGGCGGTTAGAATATCTGAAATCTATGTTCAAGACTGAAGGAAGCGTCATTCTGATAGAAGCACACATGCACATTTTGGGGTCGCGGTTCCATTACAAGGTATATCTGCTATGCCACTACTCTGGGAGAGGTGGGAAGAGAGTATTCTTTCCTCTGCCATTGTCTGTACCTGTATAGAAAGAGTGTTTTAATCATTTTCCCCGGAGTTCCTCTTACATGTGAGCGGGCTTCCATCCGACGTCCTTTAATCAGGATTATCCGCACCTCACTTACCTCTCCCCATCGGCCCAGCAAGAAATAAATGAGAATCGTTTAGGAGCGGAGCTGACTGGGGAATATTCCTCTCTTATAACTGTAATTAATCCAACCTCCCCACAGGGCTCCCACCTCGTTCATCATAAACTTTTAAGGCGTTTTTCACATAATAGAAGGAAAAGACTCCAACGTGATCATAGCGCAGTCCTCCGAATCCTCATCAGCCCCCCCACTATCAACTGCCGAGGGCTGCCAGTTGGAGGACAATAAAAGGTGATGCTGATTGGTGGAGGTGGAGGTGGATGGTGACCCTGTATAAATTATCCCTTGTCTTAAAGGGACCTCTCAGGATAGGAATTAATAATGCTATGCTCCTTTGTCATCCTCATCCATTCTTCTCTACCCAGTGGTGTATGTTGATTTTTTGCCGCCCTAGGCAAGACTAAAAATGGGCGCCCCCTCCTATGTAAATTTGCCCCACCCCTTCCTGGTTGAATTGAAGCACTACAAGTCCCAGCATGAACCTCTGAGATTTCACAAGAGTGGGGGTGAGAGGGGCTGGAAGAGAGGGGGGATTAGAGAGAGGGGGGTGGAAGAGAGGTGGGAGGGGGTAAGTGAGAGAGAGGGCGGTGAGAGATCAAGAGGGGGTGGGATAGAAGGGGGGTTGGATAGAGGGGGGGTGAGAGAGAGAGGGAGCTCGGTGAGGGAGGGCTGGAAGAGAGAGAGGGCGGTGGGAGACCCCATAGCCCTGCCTGCAGTCCCTCCCGTGCCCCCCTGTCTGTGGGTAGGTGTGTGTGATGCACCTACCTCTCGCCCGTACTCGTCCTCTGGGCCCTCGCTCAGCCTGTCTTCCTGTTAATGTCACAGCTGGAAGCGGAGAGAAGGTTGAAGAAGAAGTGTAGGCTCTGGGAGGTGCCAGGGATGCCGCGCCCGCTGCTACTCAGGTCAGGGTGGCAGTGGAGGTCTTCTCCTTCCCAAGCTCTTGGTTCTAGCCAGCCTCTGGGGCCACCCACTCACTGTGTGAAGATAACGTTGCACAGTAGCCGGGGGTTCCTGTCGGCACCAGATTGGCGAATTTAGCTCCGCTGCCCTGCACACTGCTGCCACCGTACCGGTGGGAATCTATATGACAAGGGGCCCAACTTGGCAGCTGCTTTGGGCCCCACGAGCACCAAGCGCAGAGGAGGGGGAAGTTAAATCCTCCTCCACTTTTAATTATGGGCAGGGCCAGGCCAGGGAGTTGCGGCCACAACGTCACTGGTTGCTAGACACCAGGCGGCTCTAGCAACCAGTGGGCAGTGGAGTCTCAGGTGGGGGCGGGGGGGGGCAACCTTTTTATCGACCCATGCAAAGTGCCGCCCTAGGCCTGGGCCTTGTCGGCCTAGGTCAAGATACAGCACTGGTCTGCAGTTTTCACAAAAATAATCCCTGGTGATCCTACCATGAAGGTCCCTTTTCAGGTATTTCCTGTTATAGGGTGACAACTCACTCCATGTCTCCCAATTGTGCTCCTGTGTTGTCACCCTATCAGACAAGCTTCCAATGGAGGTTACGAGTGGCTGTTTTCAACACATATTACACAGACATGGTCTACTGTTGTCATAATTAGGAAATGCTCCTTGCACAGAAGGTGCAGGAGATGCGCATGGCATCATTGGGACAGAGGTCCATGGTGCATGATTGTTCCAACATAACCGGGACAGCTGGCACCCTCCTAATTACAGCATAGGATGCTGGGTAACTTTAGTTTTGCTACTCTATAGTCAGCGGAGCATTTGTTGATTGCTTTAGCCTGCACAGGCTGCTGGTCAGATTATTTCCCTTGCATTCTAGAGAGTTCTAGAACCACAGTGGGAGGAAAGGCAGGAGGACAATCTGAATATATATGAGAATAGTTCCTATTCCCATTGCACACCTTCCTGGATATAGGCACATCTGTTGCGGGTACTGCAGGAATCACCAGCTGGACACTGGATCTATCACAGATAAACATACATATTCGCCAGCACACCATGGATCTTGCACAGCATATGAGGACCCAGCCAATCCCTGGGGAGGTGTGTCCAGTATGTGGCTGGAGACCCCATACATAGTCTAATGCCTGGAGCAGGGGTTTTGTTTTTGTCCTGGGTCCATTCCTGCAGCCTGAGAGGGCTCTGCCCCTAAGGGCAGTTTGCTGAAAAGCAGATGAATGTTCTTCAAGGTCCCAGCTGTAGCATAGCTGGGGGGGCCTTCTTTAAGGGTGCTAGCCTGGGATTTTGGCCTGAAGCGCTCTCTGAAGAGTGCCAAATGGAAGTCGGAGGAGGGTGTCCAGCTGTCTTGTGGTATTGTGAGCATAGTTTCTTCCTTACCGAAGAGTACCTGGTGGATATAGAATGGTGGCAACCAGGGCTTTTTTGCAGCTGGAACTTGGTGGAACTCAGTTCCACCACCTTTGGCTCAGGCCCTCTGCTCCCTGCTCATCTCTATAATTTGTAAACACAGAGGTCTGTCTTCCTGTGTTTTCCAAGTGCAGTATGGGGACAAAGGAGAGGCCGGTGCCTGGGGTGCAGTGCGAATGCTGTCACCCCCACTGGATGATCTCCCTGCAAGTGAGAGAGGCGAAGCAACCTACAGTGTGAGGGGAAGTACCAGAGAAGAAGAGGGATGAAAGTGAGCTGTGGATGGGACATGCAGAGCTAAGCAGCTGAGGAAGAAGGATGAACTCTGCACTCTGCGTGTAGCGCACCCCTGAACTCTGCACGCAGCACACCCCTGAACTCTGCACTACGTACTTAGCACACTCCCAAACTCTGCACGTAGCACACCCCTGAACTCTGTACGCAGCACACCTCTGAACTCTGCACTACGTACTTAGCACACTCCCGAACTCTGCACGTAGCACACCTCTGAACTCTGCACTACGTACTTAGCACACTCCCGAACTCTGTACGCAGCACACCCCTGAACTCTGCACTACGTACTTAGCACACTCCCGAACTCTGTACGCAGCACACCCCTGAACTCTGCACTACGTACTTAGCACACTCCCAAACTCTGCACGTAGCACACCCCTGAACTCTGCACTACGTACTTAGCACACTCCCAAACTCTGCACGTAGCACACCCCTGAACTCTGCACTACGTACTTAGCACACTCCCGAACTCTGTACGCAGCACACCCCTGAACTCTGCACTACGTACTTAGCACACTCCCAAACTCTGCACGTAGCACACCCCTGAACTCTGTACGCAGCACACCTCTGAACTCTGCACTACGTACTTAGCACACTCCCGAACTCTGCACGTAGCACACCTCTGAACTCTGCACTACGTACTTAGCACACTCCCGAACTCTGCACGTAGCACACCTCTGAACTCTGCACTATGTACTTAGCACACTCCTGAACTCTGCACGTAGCACACCTCTGAACTCTGCACTATGTACTTAGCACACTCCCTAACTCTGCACGTAGCACATCTCTGAACTCTGCGCTCTGTGTGTAACCCCACCAAACTCTGCACTGTTAGTGAAATTTTGACCAATTTGGGGAGGGAGTTTTGGGGAGTCGTGGTTGAATTCCTGCACCTATTTTCTATGAAAAAAAGCCCTGGCGGAAACCAATGATCCTGTGGCATTGTGAATACTGACCTAAAGTCTAAGCCCTAATAACTGTGTGCTGAATCCCTTTTCCTCAGGGGGCTTTAGTAATTGCTCAGCATGCAACGGTCCTTTTGAGAACTGAAAGAGGAGCTCCAGAATCCCAGCGGTGTCCTCCCCCTAGCCAATTTTTCAATCGGGTGCTGGTGCAGCCATCTTGACTAAGGGAAACCAGCAATCACTTTCCTACTACGCATGCGCAAAGAACACTGCACTTTGTGAATGGCCTGGCTGTGGAGGAAGGAGGGGGGCGAACTTCCAGATGTTGGAGCGGGTACCTGTCAAAACCAGGTACCTGCTCTCCCTCCCCCCCCCCCCCCTCCAAAAAAAAAAGTGCCAAATGTGGCCGCAAAGGTGGGGAGGAGGAAGACAAGCAGAGCCTCCCCTTTTCGGTGGAGCTCCACTTGAATGTCAGCCACCTCCTCTGCCCTGGTGCTTGGAGGTCTTATTGACCCCAGATCTCTCCATAAAGAGGACCTGTCATGCCATATTCCTTTTACAAGGGATGTTTACATTTATTGTAACAAGAATAAAAGTAAAAAAAAAAAAAAAGGTAAAGAGTGAGTGTGAAAACAAAAAAATAATAGAATAAATAATAATGAAAACATTTTTTTTAAAGCACCCCATCATAAGTCGCGCCTGCAAAATAAACGACATTTGCACCAAATATGTGAGGAATCATCTCTGCAGAAGAGACGACTAAGGGGGGATATGATATCAATGTACAAATACTGTACTGGCGACCCTAGCATAAGGAACAAACTATTCAGAGAAAGAGAATACAATAAGACGCGTGGCCACTCACTAAAACTAGAGGAAAAACGGTTTAACCTTAAAATAAGTAAGGGGTTCTTTACTGTCAGAGCAGGAAGGATGTGGAATTCTCTTCCGCAAGCAGTAGTATCAGCAGGGAGCATCGATCGTTTCAAAAAACTATTAGATGGGCACCTTAAAGACCACAACATACAGGGGTATACAATGTACAACATACAGGGGTATACAATGTACAACATACAGGGGTATACAATGTACAACATACAGGAGTATACAATGTACAACATACAGGGGTATACAATGTACAACATACAGGAGTATACAATGTACAACATACAGGGGTATACAATGTACAACATACAGGAGTATACAATGTACAGTTAACAGCAAACACACACACACACACACATCATAGGTTGAACTGGAGAGACTGATGTCTTTTTTTCAACCTCACAAACTATGTAACTATGTAACGTTATTGTGAGAACAATAATTCTAGCACTAGATCTCCTCTGTAACTCTAAATTGGTAACCTATGAACATTTTTAAAGCGTCACCTACGTAGTTTTGTGCTAGTCCATGAGTGTGCGCAATTCTAAAATATGACATGTTAGGTATCTATTTACTCAACGTAGCATCATTTTTATATTTTACCCCAAAAAAATGGGATAACTATTGTCTTTTCTGCATTAAAATTCAATAAATTGCATTTAAAAAAAAAGTTGCATTTAAAAAAACGCAAATACTGTGTGACATAAAAAATTACAATGACCACCATTTTATTCTCTAGGGTCTTTGCTAAAAAAAATATATATACATATATATATATATATATATATATATATACTGTATATATACATATAATGTTTGGGGGTTCTGAATATTTTTTTTTTGCAAAAAAAAAAAAAAATGATTTTTACATGTAGGAGAGAAATGGCAGAATTGTCCGGGATGGGAAGTGGTTAATGATAAAAAAACGATCCTGTTGCTGTGTAGTGTGACATGTCAGGAGTATATTTATGAGGACTTGTATAGTTTACCAGAAATCCACTTTAATAAACATGCTTGCATTTGTTTTCCCTGTACTTGTAACCTCAACCAATAAGTTTTAAAAATAAAGGAACGCGATTGTGAGGACGTCCTTCTTTAATAGAAAAGTCTAATTGGCGCACTCAGAAAATTCCACTTTTCAGCTTGTTTATAAGGTGTGAAAAATAAATTGTGTTCCGGCGGCGGCAGACACAAACCGCCGAGGTCAGGGAGTCGCATGCCGCATATCTGTTTCCCTAATTACATCTTTATAATTACTTTGCAGGCATTGGACTCAACAAATAGAAAAGTGTCTTCTCAGGTACAGTTAAGGGCCATAAAGCAGTTTAAAGCTGAAGCTTAATCTGCATATATTTTGACTTCCCTGGTTCTCCCTTCCTCCCTCATCAACACACAATTCATTTTTTAGGTAAAACCTTTCCGTTTTCATGAAATACCTTATTTAAGACAGAGTGATATTATCGGTCTCTGTGCTTCTCTATGCAATACAGTCAAACAAGGCCAGGACAAGGGATGGGCAGGAGGGGCAGCTGCCCTGGACACAGCAGGACAAGAGAACGCAGAGAATGGACACAGGGTAGTAAACCCAGTGAGAGCGATAACATCAAATTGCTCCCCATTCACACCTGAGACCTTGTAACACTTACGAGTCACATGACACAGAGAAAATGACTAATTGGGCCCAATTTGGAGTCACATGAGCATCTGTGGGGCATCCTCAAATGGAAGGTGGAGGAGTGCAAGGTCTCTAACATCCACCAGCTCTGTGATGTCATCATGGAGGAGTGGAAGAAGACTCCAGTGGCAACCTGTGAAGCTCTGGTGAACTCCATGCCCAAGAGGGTTAAGGCAGTGCTGGAAAATAATGGTGGCCACATTGACAAGTTTGTTAGCCATGTGACATATGCATCATTTAAAGTCCCAGCCCTCCTCTTCCTTATATATGGACAAAACTTTTTTTTTTTTTCATTTTGGATAGAGTAAGGGAGGGTTATAACCCTTGTCAGATATATATATATATATATATATATATATATATATATATATATATATATATATATATATATATATATATATATATATTATTATTTTTTTTTTTTTTGCCATATGTGTCCTGTTGTGGAGATTTCCCTTCACTTCCTGTCCCATAGCCAAACAGGAAGGGAGGAAATCCCTGCAAATTAATGGAATTAATCACTAGAACTAGTGTCCCCATTGGAAGATTTCCCCTCTATTACTTTTCTAGGGACAACCCAAAATTTGGGGTTTTCTTTTACTTTCACTTTCAATGATAATGGTAAACAGGACAAATGGGTGGGGGGAATCTCTCTAACAGGGGCACAGGCAGCAACAAAAAAAAAAAATTGACAGAGGCTCTAATCCCTCTGTACTCTTTCCAAAACTAAAAAAAAAAAAAAGTTTTGTCTTTATTTATACTTTAATGTGAACAGACATTTTAAAATGTATTAAAACATGGACAGTGTCAGTAGGGCAGTGGATGGCGTCAGTCAGTAGAGCAGAAGACGGTGTCAATTGTTTTTTAAATTTTTTTTTATTTTACTGTTTTATTTTTTTTTTGGGGTGAAATATCAGGGGTTTAACCACTTAAGCCCCGGAAGATTTTACCCCCTTCCTGATCAGGGCCTATTTTGCAATTCGGCACTGCGTGAATTTAACGGACAATTGCGCGGTCATGCGATGCTGTACCCAAATGAATTTGACGTCCTTTTTTTCCCCACAAACAGAGCTTTCTTTTGGTGGTATTTGATCGCCTTTACAATGATCATGATCATGCGCTATAAACAAAAAAAGAGCAACAATTTTGCAAAAATAACAATATTTTTCATATTTTTTTATATGAAATGCCCAAAAAAAATGTAAAAATCTAATTTTTTTAACATTTTAGGCCAATTTGTTTTCTGCTACATATGTTTGGTAAAAAAAAAATCGCAAAAAGCTTATTTTGATTGGCTTGCGCAAAAGTTATTGCGTTTACTAACTAAGGGAAAGATTTTTGTCATTTTTGTTGTTTTTTTTTTAACGAGTAATGGCGGTGAGCTGCGATTTTTTTTTTTGCGGGACTGCGACATTACGGCGGACAGATCGGACCCTTGACTGACATTTTTGACACTTTTGGGGGTACCAGTGACACTACTGCAGTAATCAGTGCTATACATATGCACTGTTACTGTAAAAATGACACTGGCAGGGAAGGGGTTAACTTTATTGGAGAAGGAGGGGTTAAGTGTGTCCCTAGGGGCGTGCTTCTTACTGTGCAGGGATGTGGCTTTTCATGTAACAGCAGAGATCTAGGATCCTACATAGCAGGACCGTATGATCTCTGCTGTTACACAGGGGAAAATGACAGGCGGCTGTGTTTACATTAGCTGCCTGCCTTTCTTCCTCTGTAACTGACGATCGCGAGTGACCGGTGGACCTCCGGCGGCGCGCGCTCTCCCCCTATTGGCTCTCAGGCGAGTGACGTACCGGTACGTCACTTTGCCTGCACAGGGCTGACCGCCGCAGTATATGTACTTGTGGCAGTCAGCAACCGGTTAAACAGACCCCTGACGCCTCAGTTTTGAGAAACAGAAAGAGGTTATTGAGGACATAGATTCCCCCAGTCCCTTTCTCTTCAGCCTTAGCTGCACTGGACAGTGAATGAATGAGAAGTGCTCTGTGCTGAGCAGCTTACTGTTCATGCACAAACGGAAGCATAGTAATCAGTACTGATCACTCACTGTGTTCATTCTGCCGGTAAATGACATATTAACCGGCCCCTTCCCCAACTACCCTATACAAAACAGAAGGGTGCTGGCAGCACTCTGGGGGGCAGCAGGGGGAATATGGGAATTAGGGTGTGCTCAGGCACATCCGACACACCCTGTGGCGCTCGTGGTACTGCAGGCAAATCATGGCTATTGGGAGGAGCCAGTAGGGTGCTGTACATTGCTTCCTGAAAACCTCACAGCCCGCTGCTGATGCAAGCAGTGGGCTGGCTTTTGGGAGGAGTTATGCAAATATGAAAATGTCTTGGGCGACATGGGCGGATGTCAGTCTGGAGGAATGGGAGTTCCTAAGAAAGCTGCAGACTAGGTAATGCCCACATGGGATGCTGAGCCTCCATGATTGAAAGAACTGAAATTCAAAGGATGAAAGGGGCAGACCTGGGGCATTCAGGCTGGGTAGATGGTGCTAGATGATCTCCAGCCAGGAAATGGCACAGGCTCTATCTGGCTTGCCTCAGCTTCTAATGCACATTGTGAGAGGCTCACAGTGTGCAGTAAAATCAGAGTAAGCCATTTTTGTCCAGGAGAGGAGCCGATACAACAGCGCAAGACTGAAGGGAAAGCTGGAGGTCAGTCTTGCCATGTCTCATCCACGATGGGTAGTCCAGTAGAGGCAGAGATGGTGACAAAGATGTGGCAGGGAAAGCGTCTTCCATCCAAGGTGATGTAGAAGACAACTCTCGAGTTTCATGTTCCACATTGTATAAAGATAATCAAAGCTCTGTCTGACCCTCCCCTGAGACCGGAGCGATGTTAATGGAATCCCTTAGACCCGATCTCCCAGGATTAGTGTCATTGAGAGATTCACAATAATCTGAAGTTTTGACCTTACAGTGATCACCATCTAGATTATTATCTTGATAGAACACAACAATGGTGAAGGTCATGTGACTATTGGGGGGATATAAACACATCTGTATGTGAAGTGAATTCCAACCAGACCGTTGTATGTTTTTTTCATGTAATGCCTTCTCTGTGCAGCCCCCCCCCCCCTCCCTTATCAATGTCCCCCCAACCCTAGTTCACCCTGAAGAATAAAACCCCCATTTTCTGAGCCGTTCATACTGAACTCTGCCAACATTGCAGGACCTCCATGTCTCCCTGAACAAAGCGTCCTGGCAGGATCATCAGGGATTATTGTAATGGAAGCTGCAAATTCTAAAAAGGCAGAAAATATCTGTTGGAATGAGGTTACCATGTTAAAGAATATTCACCCAACACATGTCAGTGCAGCACATTGGTGTGAACTGAGCTAATTGAAATCAATGTAATTTAATTTGTTGTTGAATTGGGCCTACATTGAGCAACACTGCCCAACACAGCTCAAAATAGCCCAACATCACAACCCAACACTGCCCAACACAGCCCAAAATAGCCCAACTTCACAACCCAACACTGCCCAACACAGCCCAATGCAGCCCAACATCACAACCCAACACTGCCCAACACAGCCCAATGCAGCCCAACATCACAACCCAACACTGCCCAATGCAGCCCAACATAGCCGAACACCACTGTCCAACACAGCCCAGCCGTACACCACCCAACACAGCCCAATGCAATCTAGAACAACCCAATGCAGCCCAGCACAGCCCTACACAATCCAACACAGCCCAATGCAGCCCTACACAATCCAACACAGCCTAATGCAGCCCAACATAGCTCAGCCGTACACCACCCAACACAGCCTAATGCAGCCCAATGCAATCTAGAACAACCCTATGCAGCCCAGCACAGCCCTACACAACCCAACACAACCCAATGCAGCCCTACACAATCCAACACAGCCTAATGCAGCCCTATGCAATCTAGCACAACCCAACAAAGCCCAACACACCCTAATGCAGATCAATGCAGCCCTACACCACCCAACACAGCCCTACACAGCCCAAAACAACCCAAAACACAACCCAACACAGCCCTTCACAATCCAACACAGCCCTACACAACCCACCACAGCCATACACAACCCACCACAGCCATACACAACCCAACACAGCCCAATGGAGCCCAACACAACCCAATGCAGCTCAGCACACCTAAATGCAGCCCAAACACAGCCCAATGCAACCCAATGCAATCCAGCACAACCCAACACAGTACAATGCAGCTCAACCCAGCCCTACAAAGCCTAACACAGCCCAACACACCTAAATTCAGCCCAATACACCTAAATGCAGCCCAACACAGCCCAATGCAACCCAATGCAATCCAGCACAATCCAACACAGTACAATGCAGCTCAACACACCTCAATACAACCCAATGCAGCTCAACCCAGCCCTACAAAGCCCAACACAGCCCAACACACCTAAATGTGGCCCAAAACAAGCCAATGTAGTCCAACATAGCCTAGAACATCTCAACACTGCCCAACACAACTCAACACAGCCCTACAAAGCCCAACACACCCCAGTGCAACCTAATACTGCCCAATGAAGCTCAAAACACCGCAATACAACCCAATGCAGCTCAACCCAGCCCTACAAAGCCCAACACAACACAGTCCAACTCACTCTAACACAGCCCAATACCACTCAACAGTCTAGGGTTGAGCGAACACCTAGATGTCCGTGTTCGACGGGTTCGGCCGAACTTTAAAAAAAAGTCCGGGTCCGTGTCCCGGACTTTTACCGAACTTTTCCCGGACACCGAACCCCATTGAAGTCAATGGGGACCCGAACTTTAAGGCACTAAAATGGCTCTAAAACACCAAAGGAAAGGGCTAGAGTGCTGCAAATGGCAGCAAAACGTAATTAAGAGCATGGCAAGTGCTCTGCAAACAAATGTGGATAGGGAAATAACTTAAAACAACAAAAAAAAAACAGAAAAATAAAACAATGTTCTTCTTCATCTCTGAAGGACGAGGCCCATATGGAGTAGGAGGGAGGTTGAGGTGGTGGTGGATGTGGCGGTGACATAGGCGTGCGCACAGGGTGTGCTGGGTGTGCCTGGGCACACCCTAATCACCTAGGGCACATAGCATTGCCAGTGAGGAGATGGGAAAGATCTCCCTGGGACCTGCTCTGCTCTATTTCTCCTTGCCTACAGGTACATGGCCCCGATACATTACTCTCCCTGCTGGCAAACACATGCATGTGTATTTCAACTTTGGGGTGCACACCTTAATGCAATAGGCTGCGCACACCTATGGGCGGTGTAGGTGGAAGCGGCGGTGGAGGAGGACCAGGGCCGGATTAACAGCATCATGGGCTTGGTGCTGAGGATTTTGAAGGGCCTTAAGGGCCGTGCCTTGCCATGCACCCAGAGGAGGAAGGGTGCAGCCATGCATGCCTAATTCAACATGGGATGCTGTCTCTGAAGCCCATAAACACATCCATGCATCGCCAACTGTCCCTCCTTGTCCGGCCTTCACGCTGTGTGGGGAGGTTCTGAGGGTGCTGCCTGGGGAAGCGAGCATAGAAGCCAGACTTCTGTGTTTACAAGTGACAGAAGAGCGGTAACAGTGAATATGGCCAACCCGGGGCCTATATAAAAGGTAGGGGCCTGGAGCTGCAGCTCCAATAGCCCCTACATTAATCTGGCCCTGAGGAGGAGGACGAGGTAGCCAACACTGCTTCTTTTCAAAAATTTTAAATGAGGGTACACCCCAAAAGAGTGAGAAAGAGCAAAAATGGAACAATGGGTGGGTAAGGTCGGTATCCATTGCTATTCTGCATAAGGTACGGAAAAGTCCCGTGGGATCCATGCCTGGTTCATTTTAATGAACGTGAGCTTGTCCACATTGTCTCTGGACAGGCGGCTGCGCTTGTCTGTTATAACGCCCCCAGCCGTGCTAAATACCCGTTCAGATAATACACTGGCTGCAGGGCACGCCAGCACCTCCAAGGCGTAAAGGGCAAGCTCAGGCCATGTGCCCAATTTGGAGACCCAGAAGTTGAAGGGGGCAGACCCGTCATGCTAACCCTGCCTTCTGAGGTGCTGGCGGTGCCCTGGTTGCGTTGGCGACCTCCTCCTCCTCTGCCTTGTGCTTCCACTGTGGCCCCGCTGTCAGATGGGAATGCCAGCAGCATGGCGTCTACCAGCGTGCGCTTGTACTCGCGCATCTTGCGATCGCGCTCCAGTGAGTGAATTAAGGACGGTACGTTGTCCTTGTAACGGGGATCCAGCAGCGTGGCCACCCAGTAATCAGCACAAGTTAGAATGTGGGCAACTCGGCGGTCGTTGTGGAGACACTGCAGCATGTAATCGCTCATGTGTGCCAGGCTGCCCAGAGGCGACGAAAGGCTGTCCTCTGTGGGAGGTGTATCGTCCGTGTCCTCTGTATCCCCCCAGCCACGCACCAGTGATGGCCATGAGCTGGCCTGGGTGCCACCCTGCTGTGAACATGGTTCCATCTCCTCCTCCAGCTCCTCCTCCTCCTCCTCCTCATCCTCCTCATCCTCCAGAACTGTGCCCCTGCTGGACAATTGCGTCCCTGGCGTTTGCGTGTGCAGGAACCCACCCTCGGAGCCCCTTGCGAATGACTGCCCTGAAAGCCTTGGAAATGTTACCTCTTCATCCTCCTCCTCCTCCTCATCCTGTGCCACATCCTCTTCCATCATCGCCCGAATTGTTTTTTCAAGGAGGCATAGAAGTGGGATAGTTAAGCTGAGAACGGCGTCATTGCCACTGGCCATGTTGGTGGAGTACTCAAAACAGCGCAACAAGGCACACAGGTCTCGCATGGAGGCCCAGTTATTGGTGGTGAAGTGGTGCTGTTCCGCAGAGCGACTCACGCGTGCGTGCTGCAGCTGAAACTCCACTATGGCCTGCTGCTGCTCGCACAGTCTTTCCAGCATGTGCAAGGTGGAGTTCCACCTTGTGGGCACGTCACATATGAGGCGGTGAGCGGGAAGGCCGAAGTTACGCTGCAGCGCTGCCAGGCAAGCAGCAGCAGGGTGAGAACGCCGAAAGTGCGCACAAACGGCCCGCACTTTCTGCAGCAGCTCTGACATATCGGGGTAGTTTTTAAGGAACCTCTGCACCACCAAATTCAGCACATGCGCCAGGCAAGGGATGTGCGTCAAACCGGCTAGGCCCAGAGCTGCTATGAGATTTCGCCCGTTATCACACACCACCAGGCCGGGCTTGAGGCTCGCTGGCAGCAACCACTCATTTGTCTGCTGTTCCATGCTCCTCCACAACTCCTGCGCGGTGTGTGGTTTGTCCCCCAAACAGGCAAGTTGTAAAACTGCCTGCTGTCGTTTACCCCTGGCCGTGCTGAAGTTGGTGGTGAAGGTGTTACGCTGTCCGGATGAGGAGGCGGTAGAGGATGAGGAAGCGGAGTAGGAGGAGTTACGAACAGGAGGCAAACTGAAGCGCCCTGCAATCCTCGGTGGTGGAAGGACATGCGCCAAATTGCTATCCGCCTCAGGCCCATCCGCCACTGCATTTACCCAGTGTGCCGTTAGGGAGATATAACGCCCCTGACCGTGCTTACTGGTCCACGTATCCGTAGTTAGGTGGACCTTGGCACAGATGGCGTTGCGCAGTGCACACCTGATATTTTCCCCCACTTGGTTGTGCAGGGAAGGGATGGCTTGCCTGGAAAAGTAGTGGCGGCTGGGCACGACGTACTGTGGGACAGCCACCGACATAAGGTTTTTAAAACTGTGCGTCTCCACCAGACGGAATGACAGCATTTCAAAGGCCAATAATTTTGAAATGCTGGCATTCAGGGCCAGGGATCGCGGGTGGGTAGGGGGGTACTTCCTCTTCCTCTCAAGTGTTTGGGAGATGGAAAGCTGAACGCTTCCACGGGACATTGTGGAGATGGTTGTTGGTGACCCAGGTGGTGGTGTTGCTGACAGATCGTCTGTTTGCGGGGTGGCAGGTGCCGGTATCACTACAGATGTGGCTGGAGCGGCCGAGACTGCAGCAGAAGAGGAAGCAGGATGAGCCAGAGACGTTTCTTGGTTTTGAAGGTGTGTACTCCACTGCAGCTCGTGCTTTGCACTTAGATGCCTGATCATGCAGGTTGTGCTCAGGTTGAGAAGGTTCATGCCTCGCTTCAAGCTCTGATTGCACAGGGTGCAAACCACTCGTGTCCTGTCATCAGCACATTTTCTAAAGAACTTCCACGCTAGAGAACTCCTTTGAGCTGACTTTGGTGCGCTCGTTCCCTTGCTGCGTTGGGCAGTAGCGGGCGTAGTGTCTAGGGCACGGCCGCTCCGCTTCTGCACCCTGCTCCCTCTTCTGCTGTGCTGGTGGCTCTGTGCGACCACCGCCTCTTCCTCCAAACTACTCAGGTCACCTGCATGACGTTCATTCCATGTGGGGTCGAGGACCTCATCGTCCTCCACATCATCTTCCACCCAGTCTTCACCCCTGCCCTCCTTGTCGGTCTCCACAATGCTGAACGCCGCAGCAGTTGGCACCTGCGTTTCGTCATCATCGGAGACGTGCTGCGATGATCCTTGCATGTACTCATCTTGAGAAATAAGTGGTTGGGCATCGCTGCACTCAATCTCTTCCACTTCTGGGGCAGGGCTAGGTGGATGGCCCTGGGAAACCCTGCTGACAGAGTCCTCAAAAAGAATAAGAGACTGCTGTATGGCTTGGGGCTCAGACTGCTGGCCTGATTTGCAAGGGGGTGAGGTGAAAGACGGTTGGACATTGGCTGCAGGTGCCAACTCTGACCTTTCTGCAGTAGACTGGGTGGGAGACAATGTGAAGGAACTGGAGGCACTGTCAGCAGCAAACCAATCTACTATCGCCTCAACTTGTTCTGGCCTCATCACTTCTAGGGGCGTTTGATGCCCTACCAAATACTGATGCAGGTTCTGTCGCCTACTCACACTTGAGGAAGGTGTTTCACTTGTGCGTGTAGCTGGCACAGATCGACCATGTCCTCTCCTTGCAACAGGAGCTCTACCAGCAGCACCACGACCCAGGCCACGGCCCTTATTTGACGGTCTCCTCATATTTCTGTAATTTAAGATCTTGCCCTAGAAAGGTTTTTATTGAATAGCGGAATAGAAAATATGATCCAAAAAAAGTGTATGTATATCACACGTACACAACCACACTAGGCCCCAATTACTATTGTTTGTACCCCTAAAAGGCTAGATGAGGAGTAGGGGGAGTATGGAACAGGCAGCACCCTCAAACCTTCAGAAGTATGAGATGAACCCCAACAACTTGGAAAGGTGGATCTCTCTCACACGTACCGACACAGACTATCCCGCAATTCAATTGATCCTCAAAGGTTTTTATTGAATAGCGGAATAGGAAATATGATCAAAAAAAGTGTATGTATCTCGCACGTACACAACCACACTAGGCCCCAATTACTATTGTTTGTACCCCTAAAAGGCTAGATGAGGAGTAGGGGGAGTATGGAACAGGCAGCACCCTCAAACCTTCAGAAGTATGAGATGAACCCCAACAACTTGGAAAGGTGGATCTCTCTCACACGTACCGACACAGACTATCCCGCAATTCAATTGATCCTCAAAGGTTTTTATTGAATAGCGGAATAGGAAATATGATCAAAAAAAGTGTATGTATCTCGCACGTACACAACCACACTAGGCCCCAATTACTATTGTTTGTACCCCTAAAAGGCTAGATGAGGAGTAGGGGGGGTATGGAACAGGCAGCACCCTCAAACCTTCAGAAGTATGAGATGAACCCCAACAACTTGGAAAGGTGGATCTCTCTCACACGTACCAACACAGACTATCCCCCAATTTAACTGATCCCCAAAGGTTTTTGATTAAATAGCGGAATAGAAAATATGATCCCAAAAAAGTGTATGTATATCACACGTACACAACCACACTAGGCCCCAATTACTATTGTTTGTACCCCTAAAAGGCTAGGAGTAGGGGGAGTATGGAACAGGCAGCACCCTCAAACCTTCAGAAGTATGAGATGAACCCCAACAACTTGGAAAGGTGGATCTCTCTCACACGTACCAACACAGACTATCCCCCAATTTAACTGATCCCCAAAGGTTTTTGATTAAATAGCGGAATAGAAAATATGATCCCAAAAAAGTGTATGTATATCACACGTACACAACCACACTAGGCCCCAATTACTATTGTTTGTACCCCTAAAAGGCTAGATGAGGAGTAGGGGGAGTATGGAACAGGCAGCACCCTCAAACCTTCAGAAGTATGAGATTGTGTTCACTGTACCCCACAAAGATTGAGTTCACTGCACCCCACAATGATTGTGTTCACTGCACCCCACAAAGATTGTGTTCACTGCACCTCACAAAGATTGTGTTCACTGTACCCCCCAAAGATTGTGTTCACTGCACCCCACAAAGATTCTGTTCACTGTACCCCACAAAGATTGTGTTCACTGCACCCCAAAAAGATTGTGTTCACTGCACCCCAAAAAGGATGTTGTTCACTGCACCCCAAAAAGGATGTTGTTCACTCCACCCCAAAAAGATTGTGTTCACTGCACCCCACAAAGATTGTGTTCACTGCACCCCAAAAAGATTGTGTTCACTGCACCCCAAAAATGATTTTGTTCACTGCACCCCAAAAAGGATTTTGTTCACTGCACCCCAAAAAGGATGTTGTTCACTCCACCCCAAAAAGATTGTGTTCACTGCACCCCAAAAAGATTGTGTTCACTGCACCCCACAAAGGATTTTGTTCACTGCACCCCAAAAAGATTGTGTTCACTGCACCCCAAAAAGGATGTTGTTCACTGCACCCCAAAAAGGATTTTGTTCACTGCACCCCAAAAAGATTGTGTTCACTGCACCCCACAAAGGATTTTGTTCACTGCACCCCACAAAGATTGTGTTCACTGCACACCAAAAAGGATTGTGTTCACTGCACCCCAAAAAGATTTTGTTCACTGCACCCCAAAAAGATTTTGTTCACTGCACCCCAAAAAGATTGTGTTCACTGCAGCCCAAAAAGATTGTGTTCACTGCAGCCCAAAAAGATTGTGTTCACTGCACCCCAAAAAGATTTTGTTCACTGCACCCCAAAAAGATTTTGTTCACTGCACCCCAAAAAGATTGTGTTCACTGCAGCCCAAAAAGATTGTGTTCACTGCAGCCCAAAAAGATTGTGTTCACTGCAGCCCAAAAAGATTGTGTTCACTGCAGCCCAAAAAGATTGTGTTCACTGCAGCCCAAAAAGATTGTGTTCGCTGCAGCTCACACACAGAAAAATGGATGTGGATCACTGACACCTGCCTATCTCCAATCCCACACCACACAGCAATATCGATTGTAGTTTGTAGAACACAGTTTCCCTAAAATTCAGCAGACTCTGTCCCTAACAGGATTGAGAAGAGATCGTAGATCAGGATTGAGTGCAGATTCACCCCACCCCCCACACAGCAATATCGATTGTAGTTTGTAGAAGACACTGACCCTATAATTCAGCAGACTCTATCCCTAAAATGCCTACAACTCGCCCTGCCTAAACACTCCGACCTGTCCCTCAATTCTATCCGGACACAAATGTTTTTTTCCTGCCTATCTTTCCCTAATCAGCAGCCAGCACGTTGATGTGTGCTCTGTCCCTGAATCTAAGCAGCATAATGACGCCGCTGCGGCTGCCTCGAACTTATAAAGACTTGGTCACATGCTTCAGACGGCCAATCACAGCTACTGAGACATTTGCAGGCATGGCTGGGATGGCTTAAGGCACACCAGTTAAACGATTGTTGATTGGCTGTTGAAAGCCCGCCATGAAAAGAGCGCCAAAGCATGCAAAACCCGGAAATAAAACGACCGAACACGGATTTTTACCCGAACATACAGTAAAGTGTCCGTGTCCGTGTTCGGGTACAAAAAATCCAATTATTCGGTACGAACACAAATAATACAGTCCGTGTTCGCTCAACACTACTCAACACAGTCTAATGCCACTCAACACAGCCCAATGCAGCCCAAAACAGGAGGGATTAAAACAACTAAACAGTTGTTCTACCCTGTGGCGATTGCTACCAATCATGCTCAGTGGATAGAAGAAACCCATTACAAATAATGTAGCTGTTACATTATTGCGGCTCGGCTGGGGAAGGGTTAAATGCGAGCACTTTCGCCGCCGTCTGATATAAATGCGCCGCATTATCTGCGCAGGAAACACTTATCCGGAATTCTTCATTCTAAAGAGGAAGAAAAACACCCGATTTACATTTTCATTTTTATTTCAATTCGCTCTGCGAGACAATTTGACATTTTTAAAGGTAATAAAACATCGAGTCTGCCGTTCCCGCAAGATTGATTTTTTTTCTTCTTGACTTTCTGTTCATCGGGAGAAAATAAATATTTCCACATGCAAATGATCAACCTGGACTGTGCAAAGAGAAGAAAGGAAAAGGCCAAACGGTACAAATATACAGTATAGTGTTTCAACTGCAAATTCCCCCTCATTGAAGGCCAGTGGCTCGGGAGTCTCATTTTCCCTCATTTCTGTGTGATGTTACTTAAAGTGTTACTAAACCCAGGAGCCTGCATTCACTATATCTGGTCTCCCCAGGAGCCTGCATTCACTATATCTGGTCTCCCCAGGAGCCTGCATTTACTATATCTGGACTCCCCAGGATCCTGCATTCACTATATCTGGTCTCCCCAGGAGCCTGCATTCACTATATCTGGTCTCCCCAGGAGCCTGCATTCACTATATCTGGTCTCCCCAGGAGCCTGCATTCACTATATCTGGTCTCCCCAGGAGCCTGCATTCACTATATCTGGTCTCCCCAGGAGCCTGCAGTCACTATATCTGGTCTCCCCAGGAGCCTGCATTCACTATATCTGGTCTCCCCAGGAGCCTGCATTCAATATATCTGGTCTCCCCAGGAGCCTGAATTCACTATACCTGGTCTCCCCAGGAGCCTGCATTCACTATATCTGGTCTCCCCAGGAGCCTGCATTCAATATATCTGGTCTCCCCAGGAGCCTGAATTCACTATACCTGGTCTCCCCAGGACCCTGCAGTCACTATATCTGCTCTCCCCAGGAGCCTGCATTCACTATATCTGGTCTCCCACAGTACACAGAACACGGAAATGCAACTATTTTAGTAAAACTAAACTGATAAATACATTTTCTCATCAGCAGTATATAGCAGTCTTGTGACTTCTATCAGTACCTGGTTAAAGCTTGTAGGAGGAGTTTTCATTCTCCTCTTACTGTCCTATGAGGCTGCATGTCCCCTGACTTTCTGTCTGGACAGTGCTGAATGGTCCTGTGCTGATCACATGCACTCTAACAAAGAAAACAAAAAAAAAACTCTCTAGCAACACACACCAAACTGAGCATGCGCAGAGTGCCTCCCAAGGCTCTGTACTATCAGCAGATGGATTGGGGACTGTGGAAAAAGGGGAGGATCAGAGAAGACAGGATCAAACAGCCTTTTTACACAATGTGGAGGATTAACCCCTTAGGTTCCACAGAGAGTATAACAAGCATGCTTTACTGCATATACAGACTGATTTTACTGTTGTGGGTTTAGTAACACTTTAAAGATTAAAGGGTAACTCCACTTTCATGGGGGGGAAAAAATAACAAATAAAGAAAAAATATTATAGCGTATACACTTGGCACACAAATCATATTGTAATTGAAAGTTATTAAAAAATGACCTTTCCTTTTTAATGTGCAGCTGTTGTAATTTTCTGAAAATACAATATGGCCGCCTGGAGGTGTTCTGTACACAGAATGTATACTGACCACACCCCCAGAAACATAATTTCCTGCTTGTATGATTGGCTCACCAATCTTCCCAGAAGTCTGCACTAAGATACAAGCCAGAATTCAGTCATCCCCTGCAACAAAAATATCATTTTCTGTGAGATACTCCCAATAGGAACACGTCTAAAGGGATGCAGGCCCAGCAGATTAACTCATTAGAGCTCTGCAGCTGCACAGCTGATTAATCATTGTGAAACCACTCCCATTAGACCGACTCAGCACAGAGGCACAAACAGGGATTTCTTCAGAATAACAAAAGGTAGGAATCTGCAGCAAAGTTTGTTATAATCCTTGTAATGTAAAGCAAATGTTTTTTTTTTTCTTAACAAAAGTGGAGTTATGCTTTAAAGCTGAACTTAAATCTGCTTATATTTTGCCTTCCTTGGTTTCTCCTTACCCCCTCCCCCTCAACATGCTCATGACATTTAAAATAAAAGCTTGCCGATTTCTTTACATACCCTGTTTTATACCAAGTGATGTCATTACTGGGTCTCTGTGGTTCTCTATGCAATGCAGGAATATCATGGCTGGTGGAAGGGACAGGCAAGGGGCTGTACATAGCTTCCTGAACACATCACAGCACCCTGCCTTAGTACTTAGTACAAGAGCCTAAGGTTGCCAGGTGTCCACTATTTGAGTGGACAGTCCACTTTTTTCACATTATTTTCACTATTTTTTTTCACAAAATAATGGACATATGAGACGCTATTACCTCCTCTGCCTCCATCGTCTCCTTCCCTCCCTCACCTCTTGTCTCCATCACCTCCTGCCTCCATCTCTCCATCACCTCCTGCCTCCATCCCTCCATCGCCTCCTGCCTCCATCCCTTCATCACCTCCTGTCTCCATCACATCATCCCTTTATCTCCTTCTGTTTCCATCCCTCCAGTCTCCATCCCCCCATCACCTCCTGCCTCTATCTCTCCATCACCTCCTGCCTCCAATACTTCCTGTCTCCATCACCTCCTGCCTCCAACACTTCCTGTCTCCATCACCTCCTGCCTCCAACACTTCCTGTCTCCATCACCTCCTGCCTCCATCCCTTTATCGCCTCCTATCTCCATCCCTCCATCATCTCCTGCCTCCATTTCTTCATAACCTCCTGCCTCCATCCCCCAGTCTCCATACCCTCCTGCCTCCATCCCTATATCCCCTCCAGTCTCCATCCCTCCATCACCTTCTGCCTGGATCACCTCTTGCCTCCATTCCCTCCTGTCTCCATCACCTCCTGTCTCCTTCCCTCCATCAGCTCCTCTCTCCACCCCTCTACCACCTCCTGTCTCCATCCCCCCATCACCTCCTGTCTCCATCACCTCCTGTCTCCATCCCTCCATCACCTCCTGTCTCCACCCCTCCAGTCTCCATCCCTCCATCACCTCCTGTCTCCATCCCTCCATCACCTCCTGTCTCCATCCCTCTATCACCTCCTCTCTCCATCCCTCCAGTCTCAATCCCTTCATCACCTCCTGTCTCCATCACACCATCCCTCCATCACCTTCTGTCTCCATCCCTCCATCACCTTCTGTCTCCATCCCCCCATCACCTCCTGTCTCCATCACCTCCTGTCTCCATCACACCATCCCTCCATCACCTCCTGTCTCCATCCCTCCATCACCTTCTGTCTCCATCCATCACCTCCTGTCTCCATCCCTCCAGTCTCCATCCCTCCATCACCTCTTGTCTCCATTCCTCCATCACCTCCTGTCTCCATCCCTCCATCACCTCCTGTCTCCATCCCTCCAATCTCCATACCTTCATCACCTCCGGTCTCCATCCCTCTATTGCCTCCTGCCTCCATCCCTCCATCACATCCTGTCTCTATCACCTCCTGCCTCCATCCCTCCATCACCTCCTGTCTCCATCCCTCCATCACCTCCTGTCTCCATTATACCATAACCTCCTGTCTCCATCACACCATCCCTCCATCACCTCCTGTCTCCATCACACCATCCCTTCATTCCCTCCTGTCTCCAGTCTCCATCCCCCACCACCTCCTGCCTCTATCTCTCCATCACCTCCTACCGCCAACACCTCCTGTCTCCATCACATCCTGTCTCCATCCCTCCATCACCTCCTGTCTCCATTCCTCCATCACCTCATGCCTCCATCCCTCCATCACCTCCTGTCTCCATCCCTCCATCATCTCCTGTCTCCATCCCTCCAGTCTCCATCCCTCCATCACCCCCAGTCTCCATCCCTCCATGACCTCCGGTCTTCATCCCCCCATCACCTCCGGTCTCCATCCCTCCATTACCTCCTGCCTCCATTCCTCCATCACCTCCTTTCTCCATCCCTCCATCACCTCCTGTCTCCATCCCTCCATCACCTCCTGTATCTATGACCTCCTGCCTCCATCCCTCCATCACCTCCTGTCTCCATTACACCATAACCTCCTGTCTCCATAACATCATCCCTCCATCACCTCCTGTCTCCATCATACCATCCCTTCATCCCCTCCTGTCTCCATCCCTCCAGTTTCCATCCCCATCACCTCCTGCTTCTATCTCTCTATCACCTCCTGTCTTCATCACCTCCTGTCTCCATCCCTCCATCACCTCCTGCCTCCATCCCTTTGTCACCTCCAGTCTCTATCCCTCCATTACCTCCTGCCTACATTGTCTCCTTCCCTCCCTCACGTCCTGTCTCCATCACCTCCTGCCTCCATCTCTCCATCACCTCCTGCCTCCATCCCTCCATCACCTCCTGTCTCCATCACACCGTCCCTTCATCACCTCCTGTTTCCATCCCTCCAGTCTCCATCCCCCCATCACCTCCTGCATCTATCTCTCCATCACCTCCTGCCTCTAACACTTCCTGTCTCCATCACCTCCTGCCTCCAACACTTCCTGTCTCCATCACCTCCTGCCTCCAACACCTCCTGTCTCCATCACCTCCTGTCTTCATTCCTCGATCACCTCCTGTCTCCTACACCTCATGCCTCCATCCCTTTATCGCATCCAGTCTCCATGCCCTCCTATCTCCATCCCTCCATCACCTTCTGCCTCCATTTCTTCATCACCTCCTGCCTCCATCCCCAGTCTCCATACCCTCCAGTCTCCATCCC
The DNA here is from genome assembly GCF_965119305.1 of Pelophylax lessonae. Taxonomy (NCBI): domain Eukaryota; kingdom Metazoa; phylum Chordata; class Amphibia; order Anura; family Ranidae; genus Pelophylax; species Pelophylax lessonae. The sequence continues at coordinate 183,445,599 of NC_138780.1, read as the reverse complement.
TCCATCACCTTCTGCCTGGATCACCTCTTGCCTCCATCCCCTACTGTCTCCATCACCTCCTGCCTCCATCTCTCCATCACCTCCTGCCTCCATCCCTCCATCACCTCCTGCCTCCATCCCTCCATCACATCCTGTCTCCATCACACCATCACCTCCTCTCTCTATCACACCATCTCTCCATCACCTCCTGTCTCCATCACACCATCCCTTCATCACCTCCTGTTTCCATCCCTCCATTCTCCATTCCCCCATCACCTCCTGCCTCTATCTCTCCATCTCCTCCTGCCTCCAACGCTTCCTGTCTCCATCACCTCCTGTCTTCATTCCTCGATCACCTCTTGTCTCCATCACCTCCTGCCTCCATCCCTTTATCGCCTCCTATCTCCATCCCTCCATCACCTCCTGCCTCCATTTCTTCATAACCTCCTGCCTCCATCCCTATATCCCCTCCAGTCTCCATCCCTCCATCACCTTCTGCCTGGATCACCTCTTGCCTCCATCCCCTCCTGTCTCCATCACCTCCTGCCTCCATCCCTCCATCACCTCCTGTCTCCATCCCTACATCACCTCCTGCCTCCATCCCTCCTGTCTCCACCACCTTCTGTCTCCATCCCTCTAGTCTCCGTCACCTCCTGCCTCCATCCCTCTAGTCTCCATCACCTCCTGTCTCTATACCCTCCAGTCTCCTTCTGTCCTTTTTTGCTCCATCATTCCTTCATCCATTCCATTCAAAACTCCATCCCCTCCTCTATTTATTACCTCATTACTTCATCACTTTCTCCCTCCATCTCTCCATAACTCCACAATGCCATCCTTCTATCCACAAAAGTGATTGCAAGCAAGACTGCATGTACTGGCGGTATTCCTGAGTGTGGCTCGGGGTTAATATACAGTGCCACACTCGGGATTACTCCGCAATCAAACTTACCTTCCACTGTGATCCCCCCGACGTCCTCCAGCCATCCTCCCCCACCATCCTCCCGCTGTGTGATCCTGCTGATGCCGTCACCTGTCTTCCAGTTCCCTTCCCTGCAAGCGCCGCAACGCAGGAGGGTGGAACCGGCGGGAGATTCAAAAAATAAATAAAACAAATGACATGATACAGTGTAATCTGTTAGGATTGCAACTTTGTATCATGCCATTTCACCACAGCTTTTCACCTGGTGGCTTTTCCAGTGCCCTGCCTGTACCTTTGCGGTTCTTTGTGCCTGGAAAACTGAGAACGACCATAGCAACCAAAAAGCATTCTTTTAGCTTAACCACTTTAGGTCTGCTCACATTGCTGCTACTGCAGCAATGTGGCTCGTTATCGTCTAGCGACGTAGTACTACGTCGCTAGACTCCTCCCCCTGTAGGCGGCACTCGCGCGCCGCCGGAGGCGTGCTCCCGCTGTTTTCAGTCACAGCGGGAGTCGGGCCAGGGGAGAAGCGGCGGCGATCGCCGCTGCTCTTTCCCGATCGTCGGGGAATCTAGTTTGGAGATCCGCCCGCTTGTGTAAACAAAGCGGGCGGATCTCCTAAGTGACAGGGAGTGACAGATCGCAGTGTTCAGCATAGCTGAACCTGCGATCTGTCCCTGTGTCACTCAGTCACCTCCCCCACACACGTTAGTAAGCACCAGGCATACATTAACCCCTCCCTCTCCAATAAAATTAACCCCTTCCCTGCCAGTGTTATTTTTACAGTAACAGTGCATATATATAGCACTGATTACTGCAGTAATGTCACTGGTACCCCCAAAAGTGTCAAAAATGTCAGTCAAGGGTCCGATCTGTCCACCGCAATGTCGCAGTCCCGCAAAAAAAATTGCAGATTGCCGCCATTACTCGTTAAAAAAAAAAAAAAAAAAAAAATGACAAAAATCTTTCCCTTAGTTAGTAAACGCAATAACTTTTGCGCAAACCAATCAAAATACACTTATTGTGATTTTTTTTACCAAACATAGGTAGCAGAAAACAAATTGGCCAAAAATGTAAAAAAAATTTTGATTTTTACATTTTTTTGGGAATTTCATATAAAAAAATGTGAAAAATATTGTTATTTTTTCAAAATAAACGCTTTTTTTTGTTTATAGCGCAAAAAGTAAAAATCGCACAGGTGATCCCACCAAAAGAAATCTCTGTTTGTGGGAAAAAAAGGACGTAAATTTTGTTTGGGTACGGCGTCGCACGACTACGCAATTGTCCGTTAAATTCGCACAGTGCCGAATCACAAAAAGTGGCCCAGACGTAAGACAGCAAAATCCTCTAGTGGTAAAGTGGTTAAAAGCACTTTTGGATGAACTGGAAAACAGTGACAGTGAATCGGAATTATTTGAAGAACGGAGCGATAGCGATTCGTAGGAAAATTCCTCATCGGGTACTGAATGTGATGACAGCGACGATTCTGCGAATGAGCTCAGCGATGTGCGAACTTAGTGCTCTATTGACTGCGATACGGATCAGGCAGTGCCCCCAAGATTCCCATTTACTGGAGCACCTGATATGAAAGTTGACGTTGACCATGACAACCCCTTGGCATACCTTCAATTATTTCTGACCGATGAGGTTATTGAAAAAATAGTTACCGAGACAAACCAGTACAAAGAGCAACAATGCGCTACGCATCGGAAGTTTTCAAGATGCAGAAAGTGGGAACCAGTGACCAAAGATGACATTTGGAAAATTCTGGGCCTAATAATTCTTCAGGGAGTGGTGGGGAAACCCCTGCAGAAGTGCTATTGGATAACCAATACATTACTTGTCACTCCATTCTTTGGCACGGTCGTGTCAGAGTACAGATTCTCCCTCATAATGAAATATCTGCACTTCGATAACAATGAAGAATTTGATGAAATTTATTATTATTATATTATCATTTATGAATTCATGTTTCAAACTTTATCATACCCGGGATGTCTACTAGACTCTTGTTTGGACAGATTTAAGTGAGTTATTCCTATTATATATTACAGGCCTAAAATATAAAACAGATTTCCATGCAAAACAATGTACCGCTTTTAGCACAAAAATTCTGACATAATAAGACCGCCAGGGAGGTTTAAGTAAGAAAGTCTGAGAACACAGGCTCGTCTTGTTGTGTGCCTGCCCTGGGTTGGTCCGTTCGTGCTGTGGATGCCTGGGCAGGGGGGCTGGTGCATGACTCTGTCCCTGACTCCCTGTGGAATCTGGATGGCCTGGACTCTGCACCAGAGCACAACAAGGGGTCACCCATTTCGGCTACTCAGCCCGTGTTTTTTTAAAGGCTGGCGGGCATGGCGGGATGCGCCATGACATCACTCGCCTTGCCTAGCCAGTAACGCACCTCATAACCTCTGGCAGATTCGCCCCCTGAGCCCAAGTAGCTCCGCACCGCTGGCGCCAGGCATATAGAGAATCGGATCATCTCGGGCAGCTCCGGAACTGCTCATGCAGACCCGATCACAGCTTTTTTTTACTGGCACTTTTCTCTTATTACCTATTACAAGCAGGGAGAAAAGTGCCTTGTTTTTACGGGCTGCCTGTAAAAATACGGGCAGTTGGCAACACTGCGCCGCGATCATTAGAGCGAGAGACATAATTCTAGCGCTAGACCTCCTCTGTAATCTCTAAACTGGTAACCTGTAGAAATTTTTAAAGAGTTGCCTATGGAGATTTTTAATTACCAATGTTAAATTGTCGCCACTCCACGAGCGTGCGCAGTTTTGAAGCATTACATGTTGGGTAACTATTTACTCGGCATAACATTATCTTTCACATTATGAAAAAAAATTGGGCTAACTTTACTGTTTTCTTATTTTTTAATTCAAAAAAGTGTATTTTTTCCAAAAAAATTGTGTTTGTAAGACCACTGCGCAAATACGGTGTGACATAAAGTATTGCAACAATCTCTATTTTATTCTCTAGGGTCTCTGCTAATATATATATATATATATATATATATATATATATATATATATATATATACACAATACAGACCAAAAGTTTGGACACACCTTCTCATTCAAAGAGTTTTCTTTATTTTCATGACTATGAAAATTGTAGAGTCACACTTCAAGAGGTAGTCACCTGAAATGGTTTTCACTTCACAGGTGTGCCCTGTCAGGTTTAATAAGTGTGATTTCTTGCCTTATAAATGGGGTTGGGACCATCAGTTGTGTTGTGCAGAAGTCAGGTGGATACACAGCTGATAGTCCTACTGAATAGACTGTTAGAATTTGTATTATGGCAAGAAAAAAGCAGCTAAGTACAGGAAAACGAGTGGCCATCATTACTTTAAGAAATGAAGGTCAGTCAGTCTGAAAAATTGGGAAAATTTTGAAAGTGTCCCCAAGTGCAGTCACAAAAACCATCAAGCGCTACAAAGAAACTGGCTCACATGCAGACCGCCCCAGGAAAGGAAGACCAAGAGTCACCTTTGCTGCGGAGGATAAGTTCATCCGAGTCACCAGCCTCCGAAATCTCAGGTTAACAGCAGCTCAGATTAGAGACCAGGTCAATGGCACATTGAGTTCTAGCAGCAGACACATCTCTAGAACAACTGTTAAGAGGAGACTGTGTGAATCCGGCCTTCATGGTAGAATATCTGCTAGGAAACCACTGCTAAAGAAAGGCAACAAGCAGAAGAGACTTGTTTGGGCTAAAGAACACAAGGAATGGACATAAGACCAGTGGAAATCTGTGCTTTGGTTTGATGAGTCCAAATTAAAGATCTTTGGTTCCAACCACCGTGTCTTTGTGCGACGCAGAAAAGGTGAACGGATGGACTCTACATGCCTGGTTCCCACCGTGAGGTGTGATGGTGTGGGGGGTGCTTTGCTGGTGACACTGTTGGGGATTTATTCAAAATTGAAGGCATACTGAACCAGCATGGCTACCACAGCATCTTGCAGCGGCATGCTATTCCATCCGGTTTGCGTTTAGTTGGACCATCATTTACTTTTCAACAGGACAATGACCCCAAACTCACCTCCAGGCTGTGTAAGGGCTATTTGACCAAGAAGGAGAGTGATGGGGTGCTGCGCCAGATGACCTGGCCTCCACAGTCACCGGACCTCAACCCAATCCAGATGGTTTGAGGTGAGCTGGACCGCAGAGTGAAGGCAAAAGGGCCAACAAGTGCTAAGCATCTCTGGGAACTTCTTCAAGACTGGTGGAAGACCATTTCAGGTGACTCCTCTTGAAGTGTGACTCTACAATTTTCATAGTCATGAAAATAAAGAAAACTCTTTGAATGAGAAGGTGTGTCCAAACTTTTGGTCTGTACTGTATATACTGTGTATGTATGTATATATATATATATATATATATATATATATATATTAGAGCTGCACGATTCTGGCCAAAATGAGAATCACGATTTTTTAGCTTGGAATAAAGATCACGATTCTCTCACGATTCTCTGTGTAACAAAAAAAAATTGGGATAACTTTACTGTTACATTTATTTTTTTATTCATTAAAGTCTATTAATTGCGTTTGAAAGACTGCTGCGCAAATACAGTGTGACATAAATTATTACAGCAATCGCCATTTTATTCTGTAGGGTCTCTGCTAAAAAAAATATATAAAATGTTTGGGGGTTCTAAGTACTTTTCTAGCAAAAAAAAAAAATGATTTTAACTTGCAAGCAACAAATGTCAGAAAAAGATCCAGTCTTTAAGAGGTTAAACTTCCTTTCTCCCTGGCAGAGGGAAGGAAAAGATACAATGTAATCATTTTTGTTTATAGTTACTGGGAGACTTTGCTGATAGCCCTTTGCCAGGAGGCTTTTTTTTTTTTTTCCACAGCTGTTCTCTCTGCTATGCAGCTATGCAAAGAATCGAGCATATCTCAGGGTTAGATCGTCAGGAGGTGTGAATCGAGATCGCGATTTTCATACGATTAATCGTGCAGCTCTAATATATATATATATATATTTCATGTTTGGGGGTAATTTTATAGCAAAAAATACTGATTTTAACTTGTAAACAAGTGTCAGAAATAGGCCTGGTCCTTAAGTGGTTATCAGTGTTAATTTTGGCAGCAAATTTCAATTTTGTTTTAGTCTTAGTCTTAGCCCTAAAATGGCATTTTAGTTTTAGTCTTCTGCAAGTGTTTTAGTCGTATTTAGTCCACTAAAACTCCAGTACATTTTAGTCAACTAAAACATCTTGGATGGATGGCGAAATCGGATGCCAGTGGTGACTGGTGAGTGGTCTGAGGGGACTCAGGGAGGCAGTAATAGCTGGCCTGGCTGTTAACTCACAGTGGGTGCTCTGCTCTGGATGTGGTGGTGGCCGGGTGCCAGTGCCGTGTGATGAGTCGGGCCTGGCGCGTCTAGCTGTAGTGCTGCAGCTGCAGGGCTCTGGTGAGGTCAGGTGACTGGTCTCGAGTCGACTCTCTATTAGTAGTCCACTCCTCACGTCGGACGTCACGGGGCACGCCACGCCAGACGCCACACAGGCGGAGCTCCGTGAAAACCGGAAGTTGGGTAAACGTCCCTGCCTCACATTCTCGTTTAGTTTTCGTTCATAAACGAAAACTGATTTGATTTTCGTCATAGTTGTCGTCATTTGACGAAAATGTGCTATACTTTGCGTCTCGTTTTCGTCAGTTGAAAAATGCCGGTGACGAAAACAAAATTAACACTGCTGTAAACTCCATTGGCTGTAATGTCATTGCACATATTACCTGAATATATCACCAACATTAAATATTAGGGAAAAATATAAGAAAAGCCTTTTTCTTAATTGTTTAGTTTTCAGCAGCTTAGTAGATGCCCCTTACTTATGCGTATGCGGTGGTGCAATACATGTTTAATCTTTAAAGTGCTATTATTACCAGCTCTGGATGGAATTGTGTTGTCGATATAGAAATGGCTAGCAGAGGAGTGTTAATTTTGATGATGTCAATTTTTTATTTAGTTTTAGTTATAGTCTTATGACTAAAATGCCATTTTAGTTTTAGTTGTATTTTAGTCATCTGAATTGTTTTAGTTTTAGTCGTATTTTAGTCGACTAAAATTGTGTTAATTTAGTAGACGAAAAAGTTTTAGTCGGTTTTAGTCGACAAAATTAACACTGGTGGTTATAGATAACCTCAGGAGACCCGCCCAAATGCCCGCAATGCATGAAAAACAAGTAAATTGCTAACTATCTTAGCCATCTGTGAGAGAAGAGAGAGCAGTGTGCTTGTACATAGTAGATAGCTGTCGTATTTTTTGTGTTTTCACCATGGATCCCATCATGAGCATGTGTGAGGAAATGTTCCTGATGTTGTTGTTGCTGAGACTTAGAAAACTGCGTCAGAGGACCAGAGTTCATTGCTAATGGACTCATCCATTGATGCAGGCAACAGCATGTGGTCAAATTTGTGTTTTTTTCGACATTTTTATATGTTCAAAAATGATCAGAAATGTTTTCCCCTTTAAAAGCGCTTGTAAATGCAAACGCGCATATACGCAACGTGAACGTTAATTTTCTGCTTTTAAAAAAATTCCAGTAACCTCAATTGCCTCTAAAACTACTATCAATGACTGAGTGTACATGTGCCCATAGGATAACATAGAGGAGAGTTCGGGGACTGCTGAAAAAAATGCCCAACTGCTCCTAAACTTTTTTTTTTTCAGTTTTTTTTTTTTTTTTTTTTAAGGGGGGATCACCTTTCACTTATCATATACTTTCACCTTTACTTATTTTTGTGAAAAAAAAAAAAAAAACCCACTAAAGCCCCGTGCACAGATTGTTGGCCGTAAATTGTTGGCCAACGTCCGATCTACCGATTGTCGGCTTGTTAGTATGATGCTTCCGACAACCAACTGCGAATTTTCGGCCGAAAAAAAATCTGGTGTGCATGCTATAAAATTTTTGTTGGCCAACAAAGAACGGCCGATTGTTCCTCAGTCAGTACAGATTTCGGCAGACAAAAATCAGATGAGCAAGACTGGGCATGCTCAGAGAAGAAAAAACACACGGAAAGTCAACCATCACATGACATCACTTCTGAAGTTGGTTTTTGTTGGCCAACAAAAGTCCAGTGCAAGTCTAGAGCACATTTCAACCAACAAACCAACACTGGACAAAAGATGGCCGATCGGTTGGCCAACAATCTGTGCGTGTGTACAGGGCTTAACCCAAACCACATCAAAATTAAAGTACAACTATAGGCAAAACTTTTTTTTTTTTTCATTTTGCACACAAGGAGGGTTCGTTTTTGCCCCATTTGTCCCATTAGAGAGATTTCCCTTCACTTCTTGTCCTATAGCTGCAAAAGCAAGTGAGAAGAAATCCCTGAAAATTAAGGGAACCCTATGGGGACCCTTAGGTCACCAGAACTAAAGTCTCCCCCTGTTACTTTTCTGGGGACAACCTAAAATTTGGGATTTTCTTTTACTTTCAGACAGCAATAAAAACTGACTAGTGTTCTAATCCTTCTTCACTCTAACTAAAGAAAAAAAAAAAAAAGTTCTGCGTTAAGTTAAGGTCCCTTATTTCAGAATTCTGTGGCCACCTATGGACCATATTTCACTCACCCACTTCCTGTGAAGTGGAACTACAGTGCCACGAAAAAGTATTCATACCCCTTGAAATTTTCCACAATTGTGAAGTGTAAGGAAAATGATCAATGGTTTTCAACTTTTTTTTACAAATAAATATCCGAAAAGTGTGGCGTACATTTGTATTTAGCCCCTTTTACTCTGATAGCCCTAACTAAAATCTAGTGGAACCAATTGCCTTCAGAAGTCACCTAATTAGTAAATAGAATCCACCGGTGTGTAATTTGATCTCAGTATAAATAAATCACTAGTGCCGAGCAATTAAAGTGCTTCCCGTGTATAAATAAATAAATAAATAAATAAAAAAATGCAAATAAATAAATTATCATGTGCTAATCTTCAATTAACCGTATAAATATATAAAAGTGCTGGATTATCAGGTGTTAAAAAATCAGGCAAAATTGTGACCAAAATAGTGAAATATAAATATATAAAGTGCCAAAATTCATATATAATTTCAAATATTTCATATAATTAGGTAAACAACATACACTCATAAAAAGTGACAATAGTGCTGTGAACGATCACCTCCGTGATTGAATAAATAATCCACTTAAGGCCCCGTTCACACTGGGGCGACGCTACTTTGCCGGGCAACCTCATAGGTCACGGCGCGCTGCTCGCCCCGCGACCTCGGAGCAGCCGGCACGGACTTCATAACATTGAAGTCTATGCAGGTCGCTCCAGGTCGCCCCAAAGAAGCTCCGGACCCTTTTTCCAAGTTGGAGCGACTTGTGTCGCTCCTATTAGAACGGGTCCGCAGCTTCCCTATGGAAGGCGACCTACGGCGACCTGTCAGGCGACCAGGTCGCCTGACAGGTCGCCCCAGTGTGAACGGGGGCTAAAAGTGAAGAGTGATCAAATAAATAGTCCACTTTCAAAGTGAAAAATTGTATCAGATTAAATCCTCCGTGGTAAAGCGCACCTTGATGGATCGCACCTTCACCTCAAGCACCCTGTGTGAATGGGTCTTTGCCTCAGCTCCAGTGACCAAGCAATTAAGCCTGGTCTAATGTGCAGTATACCCTTTCCGGGTCACCTCTCTTGGATCAAAGTTGGTCAATCGATCCCCCCAGATGTGGATCCTACTCTGGTTGGATTCCCCTTTGATCGATTGGTGTGCTAAAGAAAAGAAAAATCTCCAATAGTGCTTACATATTTTAAAACTCCACTTTATTAAAAATCAAGGATGTACTTACATAATCAAGATGCTACAGTGCACCAAACATTAAAAGCCTTCCACAGTATAAACGATTTGTGATGACAAAGGGATTTGAATGATCAGCCTTTCTGTTTGCTGCCTCTCTCCTCTGAATGTGTGCAGCTGCCGTCCTAGCCCCTCCCCTACACGTGACGTCACAGGGACACTTGTCTTCTTCAGGGGGATATCACTAACTAAAGCTAAAAAAAAAAAAGTTCTGCGTTAAGTTAAGGTCCCTTATTTCAGGATGCTGTGGCCACCCATGGACCATATTTCACTCACCCACTTCCTGTGAAGTGGACCTACAGTGCCTTGAAAAAGTATTCATACCCCTTGAAATTTTCCACAACTGTGAAGTGGAAGGAAAATGATAAATGGTTTTCAATTTACAAATAAATATCCGAAAAGTGTGGCGTGCGTTTGTATTTAGCCCCCTTTACTCTGATACCCCTAACTAAAATCTAGTGGAACCAATTGCCTTCACCTAATTAGTAAATATAATCCACCGGTGTGTAATTTAATCTCAGTATAAATATATATTTATCTATTTAATTATTCAAATTTTAAATGTGGTTTCCTGAAGAAGAGCTCAATTCGGGTGAAACGCGTTGATCCAGATCCATATGTATTAGTCTACGTATTTCCTGTACGGGATGGTCATAATATATGTTTGATGCATTATTCAATATGTTTCGATGATATACATGTTTTTAATGATTTTTGTATTAATAAACTGTATGATGTTTTTAGAATATAGTGTATCTATTGGCGCTTTTCCACTGCATGGAACCGAACTGTTCGGCTCGCTTTTGTGCTTTTCCACTGCATGGTACCGCATGGTACGTTGTAGGAATGGTACGGTACGGCAGCGCTTTTTCACTACATGGAACCGAACGGTTCGGCTCGCTTTTGTGCTTTTCCACTGCATGGTACCGCATGGTACGGTGTAGGAATGGTACGGTACGGCAGCGCTTTTCCACTACATGGAACCGAACGGTACAGCTCGCTTAAACAGTACCACCTCGGTTGTGGTTCCAAGAGGGCCATACCGGTTCCATATCCCACAATCCTTTGCATGCAGCCTTGACTGTTTGTCACTACTAGCCACTGATTGGTCAGAGAATCGTTGTTATCCCACCCACTTACTTTAGTACTACTTTCGTGGAAAAGCAAACCATACCAAACCGTACCGAACCGTTCCAACACCGTACCATGCGGTACCATGCAGTGGAAAACCAAACTGGCCCAAGCAGGGCGGAGTAGAGCCGAACCGGTACTTGCAGTGAAAAAGTGCCAAATGTGATATTCAGTTTTTTGGCACTTAAAATCCCTTCTTTTCAAACTGTCTCTTCTATTCAAAGAGAAGTGGGGACCTCTTTTTTTCAAAATAAATTACAGATTCATTTTAACCACTTGCCGTCTGCTCACGTTGAGCCTACTGCGGCAAAGTGGTTCGTTATCGTCTGGCGACGTAGACCTACGTAGCCAGACACCCCTCTTTCCTCGGCGGCGCGCGCGCGCCGCCGGAGGCTCGCTCCCGCTGTATTCAGTCACAGCGGGAGTCGGGCCAGGGGAGATCGCCGCTGCTCTTCCACGATCGTCGGGGAATCGAGTGTGGAGATCCGCCGTAAACACAAGCGGGCGGATCTCCTAAGTGACAGGCAGGGTCAGAATGCAGGGTTCAGCATAGCTGAACATGCGATCTGTGCCTGTGTCACTCAGTCACCTCCCCCCACACATGTTAGTAAGCACCAGGCATACATTAACCCCTCCCTCTCCAATAAAATTAACCCCTTCCCTGCCAGTGTCATTTTTACAGTAACAGTGCATATATATAGCATTGATTACTGCAATAATGTCACTGGTATCCCCAAAAGTGTCAAAAATGTCAGTCAAGGGTCCGATCTGTCCGCCGCAATGTCGCAGTCCCGCAAAAAAAATCGCAGATCGCCGCCATTACGCGTTAAAAAAAAAACACCAAAAATGACAGAAATCTTTCCCTTAGCTGGTAAACGCAATAACTTTTGCGCAAACTAATCAAAATACGCTTATTGTGATTTTTTTTACTAAACATAGGTAGCATAAAAGAAATTGGCCAAAAATTTAAAAGAAATTAGATTTTTACATTTTTTTGGGGGGAATTTCATATAAAAAAAATGTTAAAAATATTGTTATTTTTTTAAAATAAACGCTCTTTTTTTGTTTATAGCGCAAAAAGTAAAAATCGCACAGGTGATCAAATACCACCAAAAGAAAGCTCTGTTTGTGGGAAAAAAAGGACGTAAATTTCGTTTGGGTATGGCGTTGCACGACCGTGCAATTGTCAGTTAAATTCGCACAGTGCCGAATCACAAAAGGTGGCCTGGACGTAAGACAGCAAAATCCTCCGGTGGTAAAGTGGTTAATTGGATTTCAGCAAAACCAAATAAGGACATTCGTCCTTATTTATAAGTTTGTACTATTTTTTAGCAAGGACAATGAAATAACCAAATGTAGTTCTTCGCTTTGTGGTACTGTGTTGGCACGAAGGTTGAGCGCACTCCAATTCTTGCTCCTGTCCGGCTGCACAGAACAGAGCGCTGAAGATGCTCCGGGCCCGGCCCGGCTGGCGTGCTGATGAGGTTATTGATTGGCAGTGGTAATCCACTTGCAATTTTCTCTAGGAGCCAGCTGCAGTGTGGTGCTGGGCTGGTGAGATTTGTGCGAGGGCCAGTTAATTACTAACACATCCGAAGCACCTCGCTCGGCGCCCGGCCAGAGAATGCAGCGATCGAAGTGGAGAATGGCGCCTCCCACCAGCAGTCGCGCCTAGCACGCTGACACTCCGCGGCAGGGAGCGAGCACCGTGGCAACAGCATGAAAAAGATTCTGCTCAACCTGACAAGACATGCAAACGACATCCACATGAATCATTCATTAAACAGATTTCAGCACAAACAGGAATATTTTGTATTTGAACTCACGCGGGGAACATTGGCGGCCTGCCGGGCGCCTCTAATTTTTCTCTTTTCAGGCTGATGACACTGGTTGTCAGAGATACAAGTTGTTAACAGGTTGCAGGTTTCAGTGGAAATGTAAGCAAAAGGTATAAGGTTTCACTTTTATTATTTATTACAGGTTTTTTTGTACAGCACTTTACATACTGTATATTCAGTCCTTGCCCCGAAGGAGCTTACAATCTAAGGTTCCGATCTCACATACACATAATAGGGCCAGTTTGGACAGGAGCCAAATAACCTCCCAGCATGTCTTTGGAAACAGGAGAACTATGAGGAAACCCATGCAAGCACAGGGCGAGCATGCAAACTCCAGGCCGATAGTGTCCTAGCCAGAATTTAAAATTCATACAACTTGAAGGCAGAAGAGCTAACCACTGAGTCACTGCGCTGCACTTTTATTTTTTAGGGCAGACAGCCAGGAAGGGAAACAGAGTGCTGGGTAGTGTCATGGCTCAGGTACAGAGTGGTGGGTAGTGCTGTAACCCAGGAACAGAGTGTTGGGCAATGCCGTGATCTAGGAACAGAGTGCTGGGCAGTGCCATTACCCAAGAACAGAGTGCTGGGTAGTGCCATGATCCAAGAACAGAGTGCTGGGTAGTGCCATGATCCAAGAACAGAGTGTTTTGCAGTGCAGGGACCCAGGAACAGAGTGCTGGGCAGTGCTTTGACCCAGAAACCGAGTGCTGGGTAGTGCCATGACCCAAGAACAGAGTGTTGGGTAGTGCCATGACCTAAGAACAGAGTGCTGGTTAGTGCCATGACCCAAGAACAGAGTGCTGGGTAGTGCCATGATCCAAGAACAGAGTGCTGGGTAGTGCCATGATCCAAGAACAGAGTGTTTTGCAGTGCAGGGACCCAGGAACAGAGTGCTGGGCAGTGCTTTGACCCAGAAACCGAGTGCTGGGTAGTGCCATGACCCAAGAACAGAGTGTTGGGTAGTGCCATGACCTAAGAACAGAGTGCTGGGTAGTGCCATGATCCAAGAACAGAGTGTTTTGCAGTGCAGGGACCCAGGAACAGAGTGCTGGGCAGTGCTTTGACCCAGAAACCAAGTGCTGGGTAGTGCCATGACCCAGGAACAGAGTGCAGGGCAGGGAAGTGCTATGACACAGAAACAGAGTGCTGGGTAGTGCCATAATGCAGTGATCTAGGAACAGAAGGCTGAGCAGTGCCGTTACCCAGGAACATAGTGATGGGCAGTGCGGTGACCCAGGAACAGGGTGCTGGGCAGTGCCATTCCCCAGGAACAGGGTGCTGGGCAGTGTAGTGACCCAGGAACAGAGTTCTGGGCAGTGCCGTGACCCGGGAACAGAGTGTTGGGCAGTGCCGTGACCCAGGAACATAGTGCTGGGCAGTGCGGTGACCCGAGAACAGAGTGCTGGGCAGTGGTGTGACCCGGGAACAGAGTGCTGTGACCCAGGAACAGAGTGCTGGGCAGTGCCATGACCCGGGAACAGAAAGCTTGGCAGTGCCATGACCCAGGAACAGAAAGCTGGGCAGTGCCGTGAGTCGGGAACAGAGTGCTGTGCAGTGCCGTGACCCGGGAACACAAAGCTGGGTAGTGCCATGACCCAGGAACAGAGTGCTGTGCAGTGCCGTGACCCAGGAGCAGAGTGCTGGGCAGTGCCGGGACCCAGGAACAGAGTGCTGGGCAGTGCCATGACCCGGGGAACTGAGTACTGGGCAATGCCGTGACCCGGGAACACAAAGCTGGGCAGTACCATGACCCAGGAACAGAGTGTTGGGCTGTGCCGTGACCCGGGAACAGAAAGCTGGGCAGTGCCGTTCCCCGGGAACAGGGTGCTGGGCAGTGCAATGACCCGGGAACAGGGTGCTGGGTATTGCAGTGACCCAGGAACAGAGAGCTGGGCAGTGCGGTGACCCAGGAACAAAGTGCTGGGCAGTGCGGTGACCCAGGAACAAAGTGCTGGGCAGTGCGGTGACCCCGGAACAGAGTACTGGGCAGTGGTGTGACACTAGAAGGATGACTCCAAACTCTCCCTTTTAGTACTGTCTGTGTATGGGGATAAATTACATAAATAGAATAAATATTACCTGCCACAAGATCTGTAGTTCTGCTCAGTCAGTCTTGTGATCTAGACACTGCTGCCAGACAGAACGACCAGAGGGTAACACCAGTATTCGCGGCCTGAAATGTTAAAGCTGAACTCCGGAAAAAGCACTCTTGTTTACAATGTAAATATATTCATCATGAAGATTAATTTAAACCTTGGTACATTTTGTGTATTTCTTCCAGATCTGTGCAGTAAGAAGGCCGCTCACTGCTGCTCTCTCCCCTTTTGCAGGGTGACTGGTCTTCTCTCCGCCCCTTCCTGTAGTTTTCTGCAGTGGGTGGAGCCTTCTGGGTCCCTCCTACAGCTCTGCTCTCTGCACAGGCTATGAACAGCCCAGGGATGATGTCACTGCTACTTCCACAAGGTAATATCTAGGTTTGCAGAGCCATAAGGTGGCCGCAAAGTGGATTCATATTCTTTATGGCTATTGCTGAATATATTTATGTGAAGGTTTTTGTGCCTGGAGTCCAGCTTTACAGCTTTTTAGGTCAGCTGCTTATTGGACTATGGAAGAGCGATATCACCCTGCTGCCTCTCTGTCCATCCCCTGCTAATGTAAGAAACTTGGATGCCTTTTCTTCAAAACCCCCCCCCCCCCCCCATGCCTAAAACATGTCAGATACACAGCAGAGTGGAGGTTTATAGTGGGCACACACAGATGATTGCATTTTATTTACAATGCATCTCTGTCCCACTGACAGATCTAAAACCGGGTTATTTCGTTATATTTTACTTATATAAAATTGTATAAAATTAGAAAAAAGAAAAAAACAATCTTGTCTCTTAGATGGCGGGATTAATATGATGTGAGGAATGGATTCGGCTTGTGAAATATTTAGCGCATTGATTAACTCGCTGCAATTCAATTACAGCTTGTGATAGGCTGCGCGTTAAAACCAGATTGATATTGATTGAAGAAAGATAAAAAAAAACTAGGTTTAGCCCAGAGTATCAATAATTTAGATGTCTTCATCTAAGTCACATATTAAGAGATTATTATAATTTCCTTCGGATTTCAGGAAAAATTACAGAATGTTCAAATGAAGAGATTACCGAGAGAATCAATAATATGATATGGAGAGCTCTGCGTGACGCCGACTCCAGGAGACGGAGAGAATAATACATTATAGTATGATTTGTTACTATTGTTTCCTATTTTTTATTAGTCATACTAATAATGTTTGTTGTCATTTTGTATTATAGTTTATTTACATACTTTCTTTTTGGCTCCATTCACACCTGGGCGTTTTCAGCTCCAAAAACGCTCAAAAGAAACGCTTCCAAAACGCCCAACAAGTAAAACCCCATTCATTTAAATGGCCCCTGTTCACATCTGAGCGTTTTGCAAAACGCCTGTAACTGAAAAAAGTACATGAGCTTCTTTTTGGGCTGATTACCAGCGTTTTTGATAGATGTCAATGAAAAACGCCTGAAAAAATTGCGGTAAAATCGCGGTAAAATCGCGGTAAAATCGCGGTAAAAAACGCTACGCTCAAGTGTGAATGCAGCCTTTATTATTTTATTTGATAGTATTATTAGTTGTTATTAAAATTTTAATAATTATTACAATAATAGTAATATAAATAATTATCATTATTGGTATTCTTATTTACTTTGTTATTGTTATACTATTATTTATTTTGTTATTGTTTTGAGATATATATATATATATATATATATATATATATATATATATATATATATATATATATATTCATAGATAGATAGATAGATAGATAGATAGATAGATAGATAGATAGATAGATAGATAGATAGATAGATAGATAGATAGATAGATAGATAGATAGATAGATAGATAGATATGTATACATAGATAGATAGATAGATAGATAGATAGATAGATAGATAGATAGATAGATAGATAGATAGATAGATAGATAGATAGATGGATAGATAGATATGCATAGATAGATAGATAGATAGATATGTATAGATAGATAGATAGATAGATAGATAGATAGATAGATAGATAGATAGATAGATAGATAGATAGATAGATAGATAGATAGATAGATAGATATGCATAGATAGATAGATAGATAGATATGCATAGATAGATAGATATGTATAGATATATATATATATATATATATATAGTATCTCATAAAAGTGAGTACACCCCTCACATTTTTGTAAATATTTTATTATATCTTTTCATGTGACAACACTGAAGAAATGACACTTTGCTACAATGTAAAGTAGTGAGTGTACAGCTTGTATAACAGTGTAAATTTGCTGTCCCCTCAAAATAACTCAACACACAGCCATTAATGTCTAAACCGCTGGCAACAAAAGTGAGTACACCCCTAAGTGAAAATGTCCAGTTTGGGCCCAATTAGCTATTTTTCCTCCACGGTGTCATGTGACTCGTTAGTGTTACAAGGTCTCAGGTGTGAATGGGGAGCAGGTGTGTTAAATTTGGTGTTATCGCTCTCACTCTCTCATACTGTTTATTGGAAGTGTAACATGATACTCAGATAATCACACTACTCAGGTACTAACAATACTCAGGTACTCACTGTACTCAGGTACGCACAATACTCGGTTACTCACAATACCCAGATATCCACGATACTCAGGTACTCACAACACTCAGATACTTACACTACTCAGGAACTCACAATGCTCAGATACTCACAATACTCAGGCACTCACACTACTCAGATACTCACACTACTCCGATACTCTATTCAGGTACTCACACTGCTCAAGTACTCATACTACTCAGGTACTCACACTACTCAGGTTCTCACAATTATCAGGTACTCACACTACTCAGGTACTCACAATGCTCAGGTACTCACACTACTCTGGTACTCAGATACTCACAATACTCAGGTACTCACACTACTCAAGTACTCACAATACTCAGGTACTTACTCACACTACTCAGGTACTCACAATACTCGGGTACTCACACTATTCAGGTACTAAGATACTCATAATACTCAGATACTCACACTACTCAGGTGTAACGGAACCACACTGTGTTTGTGGGCTTCTGTCAGTATTCCTCCTCAATCCGCCTTGAACATAGATATCAAATATTCCAGCTGACCCCATACAAAGCTTGCCGACAACTTAGCTTGTACAAGTTTTGGAACCTTCTCCTTTATTGAACAGTTTCACACTCCCCCTCCTGATCAAATTACCCCATCAGGTCAGGGGTTGCCTGTTTACATTATCATATGCAGATGGCATTGTATACAGAAATAAAATTAACCTGAACTAATTATCTAGCCATCTGGACAGAAACAATATTAAATTAATTAACAATTACCAATGGGACAGACAGGCTTAACAGAATCCACGTCACACCACAATACACAGACAATAGGAAAAGACCACCAGTGACAGATTGTCTGTCTCTGACATTGAAGTACAATGCACATTATCATAAGTGTAAACACAGAACCCATTTAGTATCTTTCTTTCACTCCTAGTGACGGTACTCAGGTACTCACAAATATACTCAGGTGCTCAGATACTCACACTACCCAGGTACTCACACTACTCAGAAACTCAGATACTCACAATACTCAGGTAATCATGGGAATGTTTGACCATTCTTCCAGAAGAGGTCAGGCACTGATGTTGGACAAGAAGGCCTGGCTTGCAGTCTCCATTCTAATTCATCCCAAAGGTGGTCTATCAGGTTGAGGTCAGGACTGTGTGTAGGCCAGTCAAGTTCCTCCCCCCCCAAATTATCTCATCCATGTCTTTATGGACCTTGCTTTGTGCACTGGTGTGCAGTCAGGAGGGGCCATCCCCAAACTGTTCTCACAAAGTTGGGAGCATGAAATTGTCCAAAATGTCTTGGTATGCTGAAGCTTTAAGAGTTCCCTTCACTGGAACTAAGGGGCCAAGCCTAACCCCTGAAAAATACCCCCACACCATAATCCCCCCTCCACCAAATATTTTGGACCAGTGCACAAAGCAAGGTCCATAAAGACATGGATGAGCGAGTTTGGGGTGGAGGAACATGACTGGCCTGCACAGAATCCTGACCTCAACCCGATAGAACACCTTTGGGAAGAATTAGAGCGGAGACTGTGAGCCAGGCCTTCTCTTCCTGACCTTACAAATGTGCTTCTGGATGAATGGTCAAACATTCCCATAGACACACTCCTAAACCTTGTGGACAGCCCTTCCCAGAAGAGTTGAAGCTGTTATAGCTGCAAAGGGTGGGCCAACTCAATACTGAACCCTACGGACTAAGACTGGGATGCCATTAAAGTTCATGTGCGCGTGAAGGCAGGTGTCTCAATACTTTTGGTAATATAGTGCAGTTGTATGTAAAATGCACTTTTTTTACTTTCAAGCAGTGTTTCCCAGTGCTAAGCCTTTCATCCGATTTCTAAATTGCTGCTTTTGGACATTTCAAAAGGCAGGCGTCCTAATACTTTTGGTAATATAGTGTATATTCTGACAATGTGTGCAATGCAGAGTGGGTTGTTAATTATATTTCCCCCCAGCCCTGGTCAGGTCTTGCTCCTCCAACTCTATATTGCAGGTCATTACCATTGTGGATTGTGGATTTCTCGATTTTTTACTTACAGATCAGGTGGTGAATAGGGTCGGAGAACGTCATTAAGGTTAATGGCTGTCAGTGAAGGTCATGTGACACAGGACTGATAATCAATATACAAGGCCTAATCAGGCAGGTGAAGTGTCAGGGATGGCATGGGGTTAATCGGGAGGTTATCCGGCATTAGATAAGTCTTCTCCCTGCTGTCACTTTGTCTAGTAATGTGCTGGTGACAGAGGCCAATTCTACTGATGGAGAGGCGGGACTGATGATTTTCAGAGACATAAAAACAATTCCAGACTTTCCTTCCATTTGCAAGGCTCAGGACTTGTACAGTGAGACGTGGGCATCCCATTGTACTGGGCGCCAGTTGGGCGTTGTTCTAGCCCCGAATGGCCCCTAGAAATCTGGAGGCTACACTGGCCACTGCAAATGGTGGGTGTGGCCTAATTGCGCTAAAAGTGGAGGGGCTTCAAAAGGTTAAATAAAACCTGAGCCTGCTCATTGAAGGCACAACATAGAGTACACACACTATATATGATCTTTTTATTCTGCCCCAAGCAAGTGTGT
The DNA here is from genome assembly GCF_965119305.1 of Pelophylax lessonae. Lineage (NCBI taxonomy): Eukaryota > Metazoa > Chordata > Amphibia > Anura > Ranidae > Pelophylax > Pelophylax lessonae. The sequence goes on along the minus strand of NC_138780.1, from coordinate 183,425,693 downwards.
CAGAGACATAACCCTAAACTCAGCAACTGGAACCCTGCAAAGGAGAAAACATGCAGCGAAGAGTGTGTAGGAGGGGCTTCGTAGATGGCCGAATTTGGCACCAAAGCACAAGTCCCTACCCCCGCTCCAGTTCTGCTAGAACACTGTCCCTACTGCTGAGGCCGAACCATCTTGTGCTCTGCTCCTTGCCATAGGCCTCCATACAGGGGAGGACTGGGCCAGGGGGCAGGGGGGCAATTGCCCCCCCGGGCTGCCCTGATGCCCCATAAGAAGGCTGGGCTGCTTCTGCCACAGACATGCCTAAAGGATTCCTGGTGAAGCGAAGTAAAAAGTCCCTGACCTATGGAGTGTAGGATGAAGACAAGGACAGACTGCAGGCCTCCCCCCAGCATGGATGGTGTAAACTGTGTCTGAGCAGAGGCCAGTTTCATGCCCCACTAGACCTTCTCCTCCCCGGCCACCCCCGACCAAGCTTTCCCAGCTCCCCCCAACCAACCTCCACTGGCCAGGTCAGGGACCCGGATTCGGGCAGTGAGTAGAGAGAACCTGGAGCAGAGCTTCAGCATGGAATGGGGGTCAGGAGGGGGCCAGGAAGAGGGACAGTGGGAGGGGGGCCAAGTCGCTGCACCATGGACCTCTGGTTTGTATTTGCCCCCTGGGCCGAAAGTTGCCAGTCAGCCCCTGCCTCCATATGACATTCCTCGCCATAGACCTTTGAATCCGCAGGGAAGGAAAGTCCACACATAAAAATTGTTTTACTGAACTTTACTGGTGGTGTTTAGATAAGGTCATTATATTCACATTACAAGGATGTACATTCCTTGTCACTTGGCAATTTATAGTCTATAACAGTTAGTGGGCAGTCTGCAGTAGTCACAGGTGAAAGCATCTGCCGCACTTTTGCAACCATCTCCCTTTTAGTCTCTCCTCCTCCCAGAGTCGTTAATACTCTTTGGTGATCAATATACAGTGCCTTGCGAAAGTATTCGGCCCCCTTGAACTTTGCGACCTTTTGCCACATTTCAGGCTTCAAACATAAAGATATAAAACTGTAATTTTTTGTGAAGACTCAACAACAAGTGGGACACAATCATGAAGTGGAATGAAATTTATTGGATATTTTAAACTTTTTTAACAAATAAAAAACTGGAAAATTGGGCGTGCAAAATTATTCAGCCCCCTTAAGTTAATACTTTGTAGCGCCACCTTTTGCTGCGATTACAGCTGTAAGTCGCTTGGGGTATGTCTCTATCAGTTTTGCACATCGAGAGACTAAAATTTTTGCCCATTCCTCTTTGCAAAACAGCTCGAGCTCAGTGAGGTTGGATGGAGAGCGTTTGTGAACAGCAGTTTTCAGTTCTTTCCACAGATTCTTGATTGGATTCAGGTCTGAACTTTGACTTGGCCATTCTAACACCTGGATATGTTTATTTGTGAACCATTCCATTGTAGATTTTGCTTTATGTTTTGCATCATTGTCTTGTTGGAAGACAAATCTCCGTCCCAGTCTCAGGTCTTTTGCAGACTCCATCAGGTTTTCTTCCAGAATGGTCCTGTATTTGGCTCCATCCATCTTCCCATCAATTTTAACCATCTTCCCTGTCCCTGCTGAAGAAAAGCAGGCCCAAACCATGATGCTGCCACCACCATGTTTGACAGTGGGGATGGTGTGCTCAGGGTGATGAGCTGTGTTGCTTTTACGCCAAACATAATGTTTTGCATTGTTGCCAAAAAGTTTGATTTTGGTTTCATCTGACCAGAGCCCCTTCTTCCACATGTTTGGTGTGTCCCAGGTGGCTTGTGGCAAACTTTAAACTGCACTTTTTATGGATATCTTTAAGAAATGTCTTTCTTTTTGCCACTCTTCCATAAAGGCCAGATTTGTGCAGTATACGACTGATTGTTGTCCCATGAACAGAGTCTCCCACCTCAGCTGTAGATCTCTGCAGTTCATCCAGAGTGATCATGGGCCTCTTGGCTGCATCTCTGATCAGTCTTCTCATTGTATGAGCTGAAAGTTTAGAGGGACGGCCAGGTCTTCGTAGATTTGCAGTGGTCTGATACTCCTTCCATTTCAATATTATCGCTTGCACAGTGCTCCTTGGCGTGTTTAAAGCTTGGGAAATCTTTTTGTATCCAAATCCGGCTTTAAAACTTCTCCACAACAGTATCTCGGACCTGCCTGGTGTGTTCCTTGTTCTTCATGATGCTCTCTGCGCTTTAAACGGAACTCTGAGACTATCACAGTGCAGGTGCATTTATACGGAGACTTGATTACACACAGGTGGATTCTATTTATCATCATTAGTCATTTAGGTAAACATTGGATCATTCAGAGATCCTCACTGAACTTCTGGAGAGAGTTTGCTGCACTGAAAGTAAAGGGGCTGAATAATTTTGCACGCCCAATTTTTCAGTTTTTTTATTTGTTAACAAAGTTTGAAATATCCAATAAATTTCGTTCCACTTCATGATTGTGTCCCACTTGTTGTTGATTCTTCACAAAAAATTACAGTTTTATATCTTTATGTTTCAAGCCTGAAATGTGGCAAAAGGTCGCAAAGTTCAAGGGGCCGAATACTTTCGCAAGGCACTGTATGTGCCCCTTACATTGGTGGTCAGTGTCTATGCCCCCTTTACATTGGCTGTGAGTGTCTGTGCCCCCCTTACATTGGTGGTGAATACCTGTGCCTCCCTTTCATTGGTGACCAGTGTCTGTACCCCCTTACATTGGTGGACAGCATCTGTACACCCTTACATTGGTGACAAGTGTCTGTACCCCCTTTACATTGGTGGCCAGTGTCTGTATCCTCTCACATTGGGGGCCAGCATCTGTACGACCTTACATTGGTGACCAGTGTCTGTACCCCCTTTACATTGGTGGCCAGTGTCTGTATCCTCTCACATTGGGGGCCAGCATCTGTACGACCTTACATTGGTGACCAGTGTCTGTACCCCCCTTACATTGGTGATCAGTATCTGTACACCCTGACATTGGTGGTCAGTGTCTACCCCTCTTACATTGGTGGCCAGTGTTTGTACACCCTTACATTGGTGATCAGTGTCTGTACACCCTGACATTGGTGGTCAGTGTCTACCCCTCTTACATTGGTGGCCAGTGTTTGTACACCCCTTACATTGGTGGTCAGTGTCTATACACCCCTTACATTGGTGATCAGTGTCTATACACCCCTTACATTCGTGGCCAGTGTCTACTCCCCTTACATTGGTGGCCAGTGTCTGTACCCCCTTACATTGGTGGCCAGTGTCTGTACCCCCTTACATTGGTGACCAGTATCTGTACTTCCATTACATTGGTGGCCAGTGTCTGTATTCCCTTTACATTGGTGGCCAATGTCTTTACCCCCTTACATTGGTGGCCAGTGTCTATACCTCCTTACATTGGTGACCAGTGTCTGTATGACCCTTAGATTGGGGGCCATTGTCTGTACCCCCTTACGTTGGTGACCAGTGTCTGTACTCCCATTACATTGGTGGCCAGTGTCTACTTCCCTTACATTGGTGACCAGGGTCTTTACTTCCATTACTTTGGTGGCCAGTGTTTGTACTCCCCTTATATTTATGGCCAGTGTCTGTACTCCTTTTACATTGGTATCCAATGTCTGTACCCCCCTTACATTGGTGGACAGTGTCTGTACCCCCCTTACATTGGTGGCCAGTGTCTGTATTCCCTTTACATTGGTGACCAGTGTCTGCACCTGTGACGGAGCTGTCCAGCACCCCGCTTTGATGCTTCCGTCAGTATACCGCTTCCACCAGTCTGGACATAGGAACCAGATATTATAGCTACAGCATACAAGACTACCTGGCAATAGCTTGTATGAGAACTGGAACTGTTTATTGAAAACTCACACAGAACATACATATAGTACACAAGGTCCGTTCAGCCTGATCACATTATTATATGCAAAGGACATTGTATACAGCATTATAATTACCATAATTAAGGAACAACCAACATATACTATAAACATTAGGTTTACTTCTACAGTCTACATTGTACAGACCTGACAGCGGGAGGTTTTACACAATCCAGTGGTTGCAGCCAACAGGATTGTGTATAAAACTGAAAGGGAAGACCTCTGCCTGTCAGGTGGAAGCATTCGGGCTGCTGCCCGAATGCTTCCACGCACCCTTGGTACCTGCACCCTCCCCCACCTTATATTCCGGGCTCCGCTTGCCCATCTGCAGGCCTGGGACTGACATGGCGGGTGGTGGGGAGGGAGAACAGAGGACACACCTCCGCTCTCCTCCCCTTCTAGTTAGTGACCCAGAAAGCGGTGTGTATGACATCACTTCAGGGTCACCCTGTCACTTTCCTCAGCTAGCCGGGAAGGGATGTACTGTAACATGATGTGCATTGCAATACATTCAGTGGAGCAAGGAGGAGACATGCAGAGTCTTTTAGACCCTGCATGTCTCATTAAAGAGAACCTGTCACCTAAGAATCATCACATAGGGAAATGTTTGTCCCCCATGTGATGAAAAAAAAAAGCTAAGCAAAAAAGAAAAATATATATATACAGTATCTCACAAAAGTAAGTACATCCCTCACTTTTTTGTAAATAATTTATATTTCTTTTTTTCATCTGACAACACTGAAGAAATGACACTTTGCTACAATGTAAAGTAGTGAGTGTACAGCTTGTATAACAGTGTAAATATGCTGTTCCCTCAAAAAAAACTAAACAGACAGCCATTAACCACTTAAGCCCCGGAAGATTTTACCCCCATTCCGACCAGGGGGTATTTTGCGATTCGGCACTGCGTGACTTTAACGGACAATTGCGCGGTCGTGCGATGCTGTACCTAAACGAATTTGGCGTCCTTTTTTTCCCACAAACAGAGCTTTCTTTTGGTGGTATTTGATCACCTGTGCGATTTTTTGATCACGCGCTATAAACAAAAAAAGAGCGTCAATTTTGCAAAAATAGCAATATTTTTCACATTTTTTTATATGAAATTCCCCAAAAAAAAAATTTAAAAATCAAAATTTTTTTACTTTTTCGGCCAATTTGTTTTATGCTACCTATGTTTGGTAAAAAAAATCGCAAAAAGCGTATTTTGATTGGTTTGCGCAAAAGTTATCGCGTTTACTAACAAAGGGAAAGATTTCTGTCATTTTTGTTGTTTTTTTTTTTAACGTGTAATGGCGGCGATCTGCGATTTTTTTTTTTGCGGTACTGCGACATTGGGGCGGACAGATCGGACCCTTGACTGACATTTTTGACACTTTTGGGGTTACCAGTGACATTTCTACAGTAATCAGTGCTATATATATGCACTGTTACTGTAAAAATACACTGGTAGTGAAGGGGTTAACTTTATTTGGGAGGGAGGGGCTGTGTGTATCCCTAGGGGCGTGCTTTCTACTGTGATTGGCTGGGGCTTGAGCTGTATGGACACTGATCAACGGATCTACATACTAGATCCGAGTGATCAGTATCCTAACAGCAAGGAGAATGACAGGTGGCTTGTTTACACAAGCTGCCTGACATTCTCCCTCTCCCCCGCCGATCGCCGAGTGACCGGCGGACATCGGGTCCGCCGGTCACACGCGCGGGGGGGTCCGTGACCACGCGGGAGCGCGCCTCCGGGGCGCGCGCTCGCTCCCTAGACCCTCACAAGCTAGTGACGTAGCCCTACGTCACTTTGCCTGTGAGGGGCTGACTGCCGACGTAGATCGGCGTTAGGCAGTCGGCAAGTGGTTAATGTCTAAACTGCTGGCAACAAAATTGAGTACACCCCTACGTCAAAATGTCCAAATTGGGCCCAAAGTGTCAATATTTTGTGTGGCCACCATTATTTTCCATCACTACCTTAACCCTCTTGGGCATGGAGTTCACCAGAGCTTCACAGGTTGCCAGTGGAGTCCTCTTCCACTCCTCCATGATGACATCAAAGAGCTGGTGGATGTTAGAGACCTTGCGCTCCTCCACTCTCCATTTGAGGATGCCCCACAGATGCTCAATAGGGTTTAAGTCTGGAGACATGCTTGGTCAGTCCATCACCTTTACCCTGAGCTTCTTTAGCAAGGCAGTGGTCATCTTGGAGATGTGTTTAGGCAGGGTCTTTATCCTGTTGCAATACTGCCCTGGGGCCCAGTGTCCAAATGGAGGGGATCAAGCTCTGCTTCAGTATGTCACAGTTGTCATGGTCTTACCTTCTTGGTACCATGTGCTGGCGGCCATCTTGGTTTCTGGGTTTCTTGTAGCCTCCTACCCTGCGGCTCCTCCTTCCCACTGGGAGGAGCTGGATGCCTAGCTCATATATATAGGAGGTCTGTGGCTTCAGTTCCTTGCTTGGTCCTCCTGTGTTCACATGCTTCTAAGACTGCTGCTGCTTCTGGTCCCTGATCTTGGCTTCGTCTGACTACCCTGCTGGTTCCTGATCCTGGCTTCGTCTGACTACCCTGCTGGTTCCTGATCCTGGCTTCGTCTGACTACCCTGCTGGTTCCTGATCCCGGCTTCGTCTGACTACCCTCCTGGTTCCTGACCTCTGGCTTCGCAAGGACTCTGCCTCGGTTTCGCCATCCGTTTGGACTTTTGCTTTACAGCTTGATTTTCAATAAAGCCTTCTTATTTTCACTTATCTGTTGTTGTACGTCTGGTTCATGGTTCCGTGACATTAGGACCAAGCCATGAATTCTGACGGTACAGGGCCATCCTCGCTACCCACGCTGGTTGCCAGACTTGATCAGCAGGATCACCTGTTGGGTCGGTTCGCCGTGGCGTTGCAAACCCTGCTTGAACGCACGGCTCATTTCTCCCGTTGCCGATGGGTCGGTTGTCGATCCTGGGCCCGCTCCTACTGCCGCTCCGGTTGTTGCGCCAGAGTCTACCCCGACACCTGTTGTTGCGCCTGCGGTGTTTCGGGGTATGACCGGTTCTGCCCCCCTTCCACAGCGCTTTGGGGGAGAGCCAACTCAGTGCCGAGGTTTCCTTAACCAGGTGGGCATTTATTTCGAGTTGCTGCCACATGCCTTTCCCACTGAGAGATCAAAGGTGGGCTTCTTAATTTCGCTGCTCTCGGACAAGGCCTTGGCCTGGGCCAGCCCTTTATGGGAGAACAACAATCCGGTGGTTGCCGAGTTTTCCGGTTTTGTTGCTTCTCTTCGGAGGGTATTCGATGTGCCGGCTCGTGCTGCCTCTGCTGCGAAGCTCCTTATGTCCATCAGACAGGGTTCACGATCCGTAGCTGAATACGCCATTGAGTTTCGTACCCTGGCAGCAGAGGTGGGCTGGAATAATGAGGCTCTGGTCGCTGCTTTCTCTCATGGTCTCTCTGATGCCTTGAAGGATGAGGTTGCAGCTAAGGACCTACCAGTGGAGCTCGAGTCTCTTATTTCTTTCTTGATTTTGATTGACACCAGACTCAGGGAGAGACCTTCCTTTAAGGAGAGTCTGCGGAGGCCTCCTAACAGATTGGCGCCTACCTTTGCTGTCCCACCCGTGCCTCCCTCTCCTCCCACGCCTCCTGGGGATGACTTGGCTGGGGGTGAACCCATGCAGCTGGGCTTTGCTCGCCTGTCCGAGGGGGAGAGGGTACTCCGAAGACGCGAGGGTCGATGCATGTACTGTGGTCTCGGTGGGCATTTTCGGTTGGCATGTCCGAACCGTCCGGGAAACGCTCGCACCTGAGATCCTGTCGGGGGCAGATCTTGGGTGGAGTCTCCTCGTCCCCGGTTTCCCCTGTTGACAAACCACTGATCATTGTTGTTCTCTCCTGGGTCGGGGGCTCAGTGACGACCCAGGCGTTGGTGGACTCTGGTGCTGGTGGTTTGTTCATTGATAGTGTGTTCGCTGCCGCCAATTCCATTCCTCTGCAGGCCCGAGGTTCTCCACTGGCTCTTGAGGCGATAGACGGCAGACCCCTTCTGCTGCCACACGTGACTCATGAGACCCTTCCAGTGGGGATAGCCATTGGTGCCGTTCACAGAGAGTCGGTCTGCTTCCAGGTTATTTCGTCTCCACACTACTCGGTGGTCTTGGGGTACCCCTGGCTCCAGAAGCATAATCCGACTTTCGATTGGAGATCGGCCGAGATCCTCTCGTGGTCACCGCAGTGTGGGGCTAGTTGCATCCATGGGCCTGTCAAGTTGCTGTGTACTTCCTCGGACTCTCTGTTGCCTCCTGAATACGAGGAGTACCGGGATGTATTCGATAAGGTGCGCGCGGTTGCCCTACCTCCGCACCGCCCATACGATTGTGCCATCGAGTTACAACCTGGTGCCGTTCCTCCTCGTGGCAAGGTCTATCCACTGTCGGTAGCGGAGAATGAGGCCATGGAGGAGTATGTGAGGGAGGCGCTTTCACGCGGACACATTCGCAAATCCTCGTCCCCGGCAGGGGCTGGATTTTTCTTTGTGAAAAAGAAGGGCGGTGAGTTGAGGCCTTGCATCGATTACAGGGGTCTCAATCGCATCACGATCAAGAACGCTTACCCGATACCCTTGATTTCCGAGCTGTTCGATCACCTTAAAGGGGCCACGGTCTTTACCAAACTCGACCTGAGGGCGGCATATAACCTCGTAAGGATCAAGGCGGGCGATGAGTGGAAGACCGCGTTTAACACCAGGACCGGTCATTATGAATCCTTGGTTATGCCCTTTGGGTTGTGCAATGCGCCCGCAGTCTTTCAGGAATTCATTAACGATGTTTTCCGTGACCTGTTGCAGCAGTGTGTGGTGGTCTATTTGGATGACATCTTGGTATATTCTGAATCCATGGAGACCCACATTCTGGATGTCAGACGAGTGTTGCAACGGTTACGAGAGAACAAGCTGTTCGGTAAGCTTGAGAAATGCGAATTTCACCGATCCCAGGTAACCTTCTTAGGTTACATCATTTCCGCTGAGGGGTTCTCCATGGATCCTGAGAAGGTTTCGGCTGTCTTACAGTGGCCCCAGCCCAGTGGTCTTCGCTCCCTGCAGCGCTTTTTGGGCTTCGCCAATTATTATCGGAAGTTCATCAGGGACTTTTCCATGCTAGCCAAGCCTCTCACGGATCTGACCAGGAAGGGCAGTAATTCCCAGGTCTGGCCGCTCGAGGCCATCCGAGCTTTTGAGGCTCTAAAGTCCGCCTTTGTGTCGGCTCCGATTCTGTCGCATCCCAACCCTGGGTTGCCCTTTGTCCTCGAGGTGGATGCGTCTGAGACGGGAGTAGGCGCCCTTCTGTCTCAGCGTAGAACACCAGAGGGTCCTCTGCTTCCTTGTGGGTTTTACTCCCGGAAACTGTCTTCCGCGGAGTGCAACTATCAGATTGGTGACAGGGAGTTATTGGCCATCGTGCAGGCCCTTAAAGAATGGAGGCACTTGCTCGAGGGTTCGGTGGTTCCGGTCCTCATCCTGACGGACCACAAGAATCTGACCTACCTTTCTGAGGCCAAGAGATTGACACCACGTCAGGCCAGATGGGCTCTGTTCTTGTCACGTTTTAATTACGTGGTCTCCTACCTACCCGGTTCCAAGAACATCAGGGCGGATGCCTTATCACGGCAGTACTCCGACCTGTCCAGGGAGGAGTCGATTCCGACTTAGGTCATACCTCCGAATCAGATCCTGGCCGCCATTCGCACCAGCCTGGCCTCTCCCCTGGGTGAGCAGATTTTGGCGGCTCAATCTGGTGCTCCCTCTGGGAGACCCAACGGCAGATGTTTTGTGCCTGAGGAGTTGCGCACTCGGTTGTTGCGAACCTACCATAACTCCAAGACCGCGGGGCACCCTGGAAAGAATCAGCTGTCCTGGGCTGTTTCACGTCTGTTCTGGTGGCCTTCCCTACGTTCCGACATCGCCGCATATGTAGCGGCATGCTCCGTTTGTGCCCAGAGTAAGTCCCCTCGGCACCTTCCGTTGGGCCTTCTGCAACCCATAGCCACCGGGGAGCGCCCATGGTCACACCTGGGGATGGATTTCATTGTGGACCTCCCTGCATCCCGAGGCCATACGGTCATTCTCATGATTGTGGATCGATTTTCCAAAATGTGCCACTGTGTTCCTCTCAAGAGGTTACCCTCTGCACAGGAGTTGGCCACGATTTTTGCCAGGGAGGTCTTCCGGTTGCACGGTTTGCCCAAGGAGATTGTGTCGGATCGGGGGAGTCAGTTTGTGTCCAGGTTCTGGCGCGCCTTTTGCTCCCAGTTGGGGATTCATCTCTCCTTCTCCTCGGCCTACCACCCTCAGTCCAATGGGGCCGCAGAACGATCCAATCAGGCCTTGGAGCAATTCCTTCGTTGCTATGTCTCCGATCACCAAGACAATTGGGTTGACCTCCTGCCTTGGGCTGAGTTTGCCAGGAACACGGCGGTGAACTCTTCCTCTGGGGCGTCTCCCTTCATGGCCAATTATGGGTTCCAACCTGCCGTGTTACCGGAGGTATTCTCTCCCCAGGATATTCCGGCTGTGGAGGATCACCTTTCCGTCCTACGTGCTTCTTGGGTACAGATCCAGAAGTCCCTTGAGGTCTCTGCGCAGCGCCAGAGACTCCAGGCTGATCGCAGACGAGCGCCTGCTCCTTCCTACCAGGCCGGAGACCGTGTATGGTTGTCCACCCGCAACCTCAACCTTCGAGTGCCCACTCCCAAGCTGGCGCCTCGCTTTGTTGGTCCCTTCCGAGTGCTTCGCAGGGTAAACCCGGTAGCCTATGCCCTTGCGCTTCCTCCTGGCATGCGGATCTCCAACGTGTTTCATGTCTCCCTGTTGAAGCCACTGGTGTGTAATCGTTTCACTTCCTCGGTTCCTCGGCCCCGTCCGGTCCAAGTGGGCAATCGTGAGGAGTATGAGGTGAGCAATATCCTGGACTCACGCCTGGTCCGCGGTCGGGTGCAGTTTTTGGTTCATTGGCGTGGTTATGGTCCAGAGGAGCGTTCCTGGGTTCCCTCCGCAGATGTCCATGCTCCTGCCTTGCTCCGAGCCTTCCACGCACGCTTCCCTCAGAAACCGTTCTTTTCTCCGCGGAGGAGGGGCCCTTGAGGGGGAGGTACTGTCATGGTCTTACCTTCTTGCTGTTCTCCTTCGTTTGACATGTGCTGGCGGCCATCTTGGTTTCTGGGTTTCTTGTAGCCTCCTACCCTGTGGCTCCTCCTTCCCACTGGGAGGAGCTGGATGCCTAGCTCATATATATAGGAGGTCTGTGGCTTCAGTTCCTTGCTTGGTCCTCCTGTGTTCACATGCTTCTAAGACTGCTGCTGCTTCTGGTCCCTGATCTTGGCTTCGTCTGACTACCCTGCTGGTTCCTGATCCTGGCTTCGTCTGACTACCCTGCTGGTTCCTGATCCTGGCTTCGTCTGACTACCCTGCTGGTTCCTGATTCCGGCTTCGTCTGACTACCCTCCTGGTTCCTGACCTCTGGCTTCACAAGGACTCTGCCTTGGTTTCGCCATCCGTTTGGACTTTTGCTTTACAGCTTGATTTTCAATAAAGCCTTCTTATTTTCACTTATCTGTTGTTGTACGTCTGGTTCATGGTTCCGTGACAACAGTACATTTTGGCATTCATGGTTCCTCCAATGAACTGTAGCTCCCCAGTGTCAGCAGCCCCAGTTCATGACACTCCCATCGCCATGCTTGACTGTAGGCAAGACACACTTTGTATTCCTCACCTGGTTGCCGCCACACACACTTGACACAATCTAAACCAAATACTGTAAGTATATTTTGGTCTTGTCAGAGCACAGGACACAGTTCCAGTAATCCATGTCCTTAGTCTGCTTGTCTTCAGCAAACTGTTTGCGGGCTTTCTTGTGCATCATCTTTAGAAGAGGCTTCCTTCTGGGACGACAGCCATGCAGACTAATTTGATGCAGTGTGCGGTGTATGGTCTGAGCACTGACAGGCTGTCCCCCCACCACTTCAACCTCTGCAGCAATGCTGGAAGCACTCATACATCTATTTTCCGAAGACAACCCCTGGATATGACGCTGAGCGTGCGCACTCATATTCTTTGTTCGACGATGGCGAGGCCTGTTCTGAGTGGAACCTGTCATGTTAAACCGCTGTATGGTCTTGGCCACCGTGCTGCAGCTCAGTTTCAGGGTCTTGGCAATCTTCTTATAGCCTAGGGCCTAGGCCATCTTAATGTAGAGCAAAAATTCTTTTTTTCAGATCCTCAGAGAGTTCTTTGCCATGAGGTACCATGTTGAACTTCCAATGACCAGTATGAGAGAGTGAGAGCGATAACACCAAATTTAACACACCTGCTTCCCATTCACACCTGAGACCTTGTAACACTAAGGAGTCACATGACAACAGGGAGGGAAAATGGCTATTTGGACATTTTCACTTAGGGGTGTACTCACTTTTGTGCGATACTAAAAAATAAAGTTACACCCAAGCACATAAAATCTCCCCCCCCCCCCATTCCCCAAAGAAATACATTTTTTTAGCCCCCCCCACCCCCACATATATGCACTTACAAACGTAGATGCATGCATCGGGGGGGGGGGGGCCTCTGTAGGCAGCTGCTCTGTGTTCATGAAGATGCTTTCCTGCAGTTCCTGCTGTCTGGCTGTGACCTCTGTACAAAAGCTACAAACACACTAAAAGGATTTCAGATATTATGAGCCAAAGGTTCCCCGCAGTTTGACTCCAAAATGTCTCCCCAGTGGCTGCACAGCCGACTACGCCAAATATCCAGCAATGAGAGCTCAGGGTCACATACGGTGCTGCCGCTCGGGGAAGGAAAGAGTTTACTCTGCTCAGGAGGATTTTTATCATGCACATAGAAGGGATCTAAAATCAAGAAATAACAATCACATGTATGATTACCGCAAATTGCAGCCATTTTTTAAAATTTGCACCTGCAGATCTGAGTTGCTGAATTCAAGCTGACAACTTTTTTTAAGAATAAATAGCAAATAGTAATTTACATATAAAGGAGGTTTGAGAAACAATGAGATATGCAGATATGAGATGGCAGTCAGATGATCCTATCCCCAAGATCTACATAGATTGCAGAGAAACTTTCACACAGCCCAGCATGCAAGTTCATGCATTCCTCCAGGGCTGCCTATACATTGTGGGAATTATAACTCCTCCCCTGAGGAACTGGAAACAATTTTCTGTAAAGCAGGTTTACACAGTGTAACCCGGAGAGCCCTGAGCCAAAGACTATCAGCAATCGTAATTTAAGAATGTGTGACAGATCAGCCATGAACATGTCTGGCCTAGAACCCCTCACCTTAGGTCCTTGGTCCTCAACCCTGGTCCTCAGGGCCCACTAACAGGCCAGGTTTGCAAGATAACTGAAATACATCCCAGGTGATATAATTTGCTGCTCAGTGATTGCAGTACTCTAGTCTGCATCTCCCCAAGGTAATACTTAAAATCTGGCCTGTTAGTGGGTCCTGAGGATCGGAGTTGAGGACCACTGCCTTAGGTGATGTAGGGAGCGTGACCAGGGAGGTTCATCAGACCATTTGGGCAATGGCTAATCACCATCCACTTGTAAAAATAACAGTCTTTATTGTACTTTCAAAATCAAGAAAATAAAAAGCTTTTCTTCAGCTAAGTAACAAAAAGTTCACCATTCAGGTACAAACAAAACAAGAGAATGACTCACTGCCAATTTACCAGTCCAACACAAGGGATTGAGGTTCCTATCTGCTTCAGGGGTGACGCAAGGGCCAGAGCGCTCAGAAAAACCATGTCTCTGTCTCCAAAGTTCACTCCTTCACAGCTGTGAACCACTCCACACTCCCTCACAGACAGATGCTGATTCCTTCCTGCTGCATTTCAAGACTCCCTTGCTGTAGGTCTAACCCCTTCAGGACCAAGGTCCCTGTAATCAGGGTTTGGAGGTTCTTTCCTGAGAGAACTGTAAATCAATCTCTGACCAGACTATCCCACAACCCCTCAGGCCAGAGTTATCAGGGGGCGGGTTGTGGGTTAACTTTATGTTAGTATACAAATTGGTTGCTAGGATGCAGGTCCCTTTATTGGTTGCTAAGATGCAGGCTGTCAACACTCTAAGACATGGGCTGAACTCAGAGAGTGGGCAGTAGGGAGGCTGAGAGACTAGTTCCCCATCAGGTCTGCCTTCTTTATGAGTGAGAGTAGACAGAAGTGGGCAGATCCTATATCCGTTAGACAGCCCAAAATGTGCTATAAATCCTCCCACTGCCATCCAGTGTCAATCACACAAGACAGTGGTTCCAATGGGGTTCTCCATCAGGTCCACCTCCATTGTGATTGTTATGAGTTACAGTGATAACTATTTGTGTCTCTTGTTAGTAGAGCAACCTGTAACATGAAAGCCTCTTGTTCCATGTACACTATTGGCGCTTTTCCACTGCATGGAACCGAACGGTTCGGCACGCTTTTGAGCTTTTCCACTGCATGGTATGATGTAGGAACGGTTCGGGACGCTTTTGAGCTTTTCCACTGCATGGTACCGCATGGTACGGTGTTGGAACGGTTCGGTACGGTACGGTGGCGCTTTTCCACTACATGGAACCGAACGGTACAGCTCGCTTAAACAGTACCACCTCAGTTGCGGTTCCAAGAGGGCCGTACCGGTACCATATCCCACAATCCTTTGCATGCAGCCTTGACTGTTTGTCACTACTAGCCACTGATTGGTCAGAGAATCATTGTTATCCCACCCACTTTACTTTAGTGGAAAAGCAAACCATACCAAACCGTACCGAACCATTCCAACACCGTACCATGCGGTACCATGCAGTGGAAAACCAAACAGAGCCAAGCAGGGCCGAGTGGAGCCGGGCTGAGCCGGTACTTGCAGTGGAAAAGTGCCATTGATGACCCAATGTTTTTGGACAACTGTCCATTACACCAAGATAAACTTGCTAAACATTCCTATCCAAAACAATAGGCTTTAAATTTGGAGTTGGCCTCCTTTGGGGCTATATCATCCTCTACTCTTCTGGGAAGGCTTTCCACAAGATTTTGGGGTGTTTTGTGTGCCCATTTGTGAAGTCAGGAACTGATGCTTGATGAGAATACCTGGCTTGCAATTGGTGTTCTAATTGATCTCAAAGGCATCCATCAGTAGGATTGAGGTCAGGGCTCTGTGCAGAACACTCAAGTTCCCCCACACCAAACTTATAAAACTATGTCTTTATGGAAATGGCTTTGTAAACAGAAGCTCAGTCATGCTAGAACAAAAAGGGGTTTCCCCCAAACTGTTACCACAAGGTTGAGAGAGCACAATTGTCTACAATGCCTTTGCATGCAGAGCCTTTCTTGCCCAGGGTTCGGTTTTGCCCTAGGGTTCCTCCACAGGTTGGTAGGGGGTCCTTGAGCAATGAGCAATTTCTACCTCTCAGATAAGCTACAACTGACACCATTGTTCTTTTTAGCTATCTGTAAGGAAGTGGGGAGGGGTTCTTCCCATTGACCACAAATATGAGGCACATTCTTCTCACTGACCCTCAAAGCAATTATCAGTGTGCTGTAGATATAGTAATTATTAGCAGGGGCTCCTTGAGATCAGAAAGTTATTTCAAGGGTTCCTCCATGCTAAAATGTTTAAGAAAGGCTGCTATAGCATTAACATTGACCTTCACTGGACCCACCTAAACCCCATCTTTGAGAAGGAGGTCCACATACATTTGGTCATATAGTGTATCTCCAAGTAGCATAACAGTTTTTTGCTACCAGCAGCATTCTCCGCTAAAATTGCATGAAGCTACAGTGCCTTGCGAAAGTATTCGGCCCCTTGAACTTTGCAACCTTTTGCCACATTTCAGGCTTCAAACATAAAGATATAAAACTGTAATTTTTTGTGAAGAATCAACAACAAGTGGGACACAATCATGAAGTGGAACGAAATTTATTGGATATTTCAAACTTTGTTAACAAATAAAAAATGTATTCAGCCCCCTTAAGTTAATACTTTGTAGCGTCACCTTTTGCTGCGATTACAGCTGTAAGTCGCTTGGGGTATGTCTCTATCAGTTTTGCACATGGAGAGACTGAAATTTTTGCCCATTCCTCCTTGCAAAACAGCTCGAGCTCAGTGAGGTTGGATGGAGAGCGCTTGTGAACAGCAAAATTATTCAGCCCCTTTACTTTCAGTGCAGCAAACTCTCTCCAGAAGTTCAGTGAGGATCTCTGAATGATCCAATGTTGACCTGTGTGTAATCAAGTCTCCGTATAAATGCACCTGCACTGTGATAGTCTCAGAGGTCCATTTAAAGCGCAGAGAGCATCATGAAGAACAAGGAACACACCAGGCAGGTCAGAGATACTGTTGTGGAGAAGGTTAAAGCCGGATTTGGATACAAAAAGATTTCCCAAGCTTTAAACATCCCAAGGAGCACTGTGCAAGCGATAATATTGAAATGGAAGGAGTATCAGACCACTGCAAATCTACAAAGACCTGGCCGTCCCTCTAAACTTTCAGCTCATACAAGGAGAAGACTGATCAGAGAGGCAGCCAAGAGGCCCATGATCACTCTGGATGAACTGCAGAGATCTACAGCTGAGGTGGGAGACTCTGTCCATAGGACAACAATCAGTCGTATACTGCACAAATCTGGCCTTTATGGAAGAGTAGCAAAAAGAAAGCCATTCCTTAAAGATATCCATAAAAATTGTCGTTTAAAGTTTGCCACGAGCCACCTGGGAGACACCAAACATGTGGAAGAAGGTGCTCTGGTCAGATGAAACCAAAATCAAACTTTTTGGCAACAATGCAAAACGTTATGTTTGGCGTAAAGCAACACAGCTCATCACCCTGAACACACCATTCCCACTGTCAAACATGGTGGTGGCAGCATCATGGTTTGGGCCTGCTTTTCTTTAGCAGGGACAGACTAGATGGTTAAAATTGATGGGAAGATGGATGGAGCCAAATACAGGACCATTCTGGAAGAAAACCTGATGGAGTCTGAAAAAGACCTGAGACTTGGGACGGAGATTTGTCTTCCAACAAGACAATGATCCAAAGAATAAAGCAAAATCTACAATGGAATGGTTCACAAATAAACATTTCCAGGTGTTAGAATGGCCAAGTCAAAGTCCAGACCTGAATCCAATCGAGAATCTGTGGAAAGAACTGAAAACTGCTGTTCACAAACGCTCTCCATCCAACCTCACTGAGCTCGAGCTGTTTTGCAAGGAGGAATGGGCAAAAATTTCAGTCTCTCGATGTGCAAAACTGATAGAGACATACCCCAAGCGACTTACAGCTGTAATCGCAGCAAAAGGTGGCGCTACAAAGTATTAACTTAAGGGGGCTGAATAATTTGGCACGCCCAATTTTTCAGTTTTTTATTTGTTAAAAAAGTTTGAAATATCCAATAAATTTCGTTCCACTTTATGATTGTGTCCCACTTGTTGTTGATTCTTCACAAAAAATTACAGTTTTATATCTTTATGTTTGAAGCCTGAAATTTGGCAAAAGGTTAAAAAATACAAGGGGGCCGAATACTTTCCCAAGGCACTGTACATCCATATATGTTCAGAAAACATTTCAGACTTTATTCTTATCATTCCTCTGTCCTACACCTGATCCTGCCACCGCTCCGATTTCTGCTGCCGCTTTGTAATGTCAGCCCCGTATCCAGCGACCTCCAGGGTACGTTCAGCTCTTGGTGCTGGCGGTGCATATTTCTTCCTGAAAAATGAAAGGCCATGTTGTAAACCTGGACGGGAAGAGATTTAATGTAAGTGCGGTTAATTTCTCTTAAATGACTAAAAATCAAGACATTAATCCTGAGCACCGGTACCTTCTAAATGGCCGCCGGCTGACAGGAAGGTCAGGGAATCATTGGTTGAGCTGCCACACTCTCTGTAATAAGTGAACTTCACAGAAACTTGCACATATTCTATCAAACACTCCAACGCACAATAATGATGTGCAGACCGCTATAACTCATAACAACCAATCAGCTCCCACCGTCCTTCAGAGAAAAGAATGGTGATCAATTGCTATGGGTTACCAGTTCTCCAGGTCTTGAAAATGAAACTAGCACTTTTAGAGCACTTTTGTGCATTTTGCAGTTTAAACAAGTCTCTTGTTATCATGTTTTAGTTCCCTCCTGCCAACTGAGCATGGGCAGCAGGTTGAAGAAGACTGCAATGGAATTTTGCCTAAAGGCCAAGAAATTTGTATTGAATTAGTAACTGTTCTCCGACCCTAGTCTACCTTACTGCACACTATATACTGCATCATGGAAGCTAAGAATCTGTGTTTTCCTGAATAAGTCCATTTAGACCTGTGTAGGCCCAATCAGTGCAGAGACAAGGTCATCCAGCGCCCAGAGCAGAGATGCCAAACTGCGTCCCCCTTCCTTTAGGGTTAGGGTCAAGGCACCCCCCCCCCATCCCTGCAATAAACCATTGTGCCCAGGGCAACCGCCCCTCCTGCCCACCTTTTGTCCTGGCCCTGGGCACAATCGTGACAGGTTCACATTTTGGCCTCCATAAAAACATCTGTAGCACCCCTCCTGACCATGTACTTGTATGAGAAGGTATGCTGTTCTCTTTGTATTGCTTCCTTTATGTGAAATCCCTGGTGTTCCTGCCAGTCCCCTCTGCTTTCCTATTAAAAACTGACCATGCTAAGCAGAGGAACACACCATGGTCAGTTCTCTAGCTAGTTCTCTTCCCTGGAGAAGAGACGCCTGAGAGGGGACATAATAGCAATTTATAAATATCTCAATGGTGATCTCAGCATAGAAAAAAAGCTATTCAGTCGAAAGGATTGCATGAGGACTCGAGGGCATACAATGCGATTAGAGAAGATGCGTTTTAACCTCAGGCAACGTGGGGGGTTCTTTACTGTTAGGGCTACAAGATTGTGGAATTCTCTACCACAAGAGGTGGTTTCTGCGGGAAGTATGGTGGCTTTCAAAAGACTCTCTTAGACGTACATCTCAAGGATCAGAACATTCAGGGGTATGAGAGATGATTACAGCCACACACACCTACACAGGTTGAACTGGATGGACTATTGTCTTTATTCAACCTCACCTACTATGTAACTATGTAATTATGTTACTATGTATGCTGGTAACTCAGCCTGCTCTCCTCCAATGATCATACTTGTCCTGACACACCCCCACTGCACAGCCATTCACTGGCAAGTTCAGTGTGCTGCATTTTCTCCTCCCCCCAGCTCCTATGCAGCTGAGAACAGAGAGAATGTAATCACTTATAAAAAAGGAAAAAGCAAGATGATCGTTTACAATCACTTTAATCTTTAAAGCAAAAAATCTTTTAAAGGCAACTCTAACAGTATCTTAAGGTCAGTGCCACGTCACTGCATTGTACAAAGTCATCAAAGGCGGCATTTCAATTGGAAGAGTGTCAGCGAGTGACATTCATCCCTGCACATCAAGGGGGCACACACGCTGTACATAAAATGCATATCGTCTTCATCTGCCACAAAAGGTTGTCCCCGGCAGATGTCTGTCAGTCCCCGGATCACCGAATGTGACGCCATCTATCACACAGTGGTGCTGAAAAGGTCAGAGGAGAAAATCAAAGAGTCTGGTGACAGCGGAGGGACTTTCCCATTTTCTGCGCTCTTTGTAAACCATAGACCATGAAATTGTCCCCTTCGCCTGTAAACAATGTTTGAAGGAATTATTTCATTTTTCTGCCATCTTTTTACAGCTGAAGTGTGTTCCTTCTGTCCACCTACAAAACCTTCTGATAGAGAAACTCTGTACAATGATGAGTCGGATAGATAGATAGATAGATAGATAGATAGATAGATAGATAGATAGATAGATAGATAGATAGATAGATAGATAGATAGATAGATAGATAGATAGATAGATAGATAGATAGATAGATAGATAGATAGATAGATAGATAGATAGATAGATAGATAGATAGATAGATAGAGGGATGGATAAATGAATGGTATGATAAAAGAATGGATAGACAATTGGTATCGTAAAGGGATGGATGGATGGATGGTATCCTAAAAGGACTGATAGACAATTGGTATGGTAAAGGAATGGATGGATAGATAGATGGTATGATAAAGGGATGGATGGATAGATAGATAGATGGTATGATAAAGGGATGGATTAACGATTGATATGCTACAGGGATGGATAGTATGATAAAAGGATGGATGTACTATTGGTATAATAAAGGGGCGGATGGATAGATTGATGGTATAATAAAGGGATGGATGGATGGTATGATATGATATAGGGATATATGGATGAAGTGTAGTTGAATGGACAGAGGGATTGATAAATAGGTGGATGGGTAGTTGGATGGACAGAGGGATTGATGTATGGGGGGATGGCTGATTGGATAGACAGAGGGATTGATGTATGGGTGAATGGGTAGTTGAATGGATGGAGGGATTGATGAATAGGTGCATGGTTAATTGGATGGACGGAGGGATTGATGTATGGGTGGATGGATAGGTGGATGGATGGAAGGACTGATGTATGGGTGGATGGGTAGTTGGATGGACAGAGGGATTGATGTATGGGTGGATGGGTAGTTGGATGGATGGAAGGATTGATGTATGGGTGGATGGGTAGTTGGATGGACAGAGGGATGGATGGATTGATAGAGGGGTGGATGAGTAGTTGAATGGATGGAGGGATTGATGTATGGGTGGATGGGTAGTTGGATGGAAGGAAGGATTGATGTATGGGTGGATGGGTAGTTGGATGGATGGAAGGATTGATGTATGGGTGGATGGGTAGTTGGATGGATGGAAGGATTAATGTATGGGTGGATGGGTAGTTGGATGGATGGAAGGATTGATGTATGGGTGGATGGGTAGTTGGATGGATGGAAGGATTAATGTATGGGTGGATGAGTAGTTGGATAGACAGAGGGATTGATGAATGAGTGAATGGGTAGTTGGATGAACAGAGGGTTGCATGGATTGATAGAGGGGTGGATGGGTAGTTGGATGGGTGGAGGGATTGATGTATGGGTGGATGGGTAGTTGGATGGAAGGAAGGATTGATGTATGGGTGGATGGGTAGTTGGTTGGATGGAGGGATTGATGTATGGGTGGATAGGTAGTTGGATGGACAGAGGGATTGATGTATGGGTGGATGGGTAGTTGGATGAACGGAGGGATTGATGTATTGGTGGATGGGTAGTTGGATGGACGGAGGGATTGATTTATGGGTGGATGGGTAGTTGGATGGATGGAAGGATTGATGTATGGGTGGATAGGTAGTTGGATGGATGGAAGGATTGATGTATGGGTGGATGGGTAGTTGGATAGACAGAGGGATTGATGAATGAGTGAATGGGTAGTTGGATGAACAGAGGGTTGCATGGATTGATAGAGGGGTGGATGGGTAGTTGGATGGGTGGAGGGATTGATGTATGGGTGGATGGGTAGTTGGATGGACGGAGGGATGAATGGATTGATAGAGGGGTGGATGGGTAGTTGGATGGACGGAGGGATGAATGGATTGATAGAGGGGTGGATGGGTAGTTGGATGGATGGAAGGATTGATGTATGGGTGGATGGGTAGTTGGATGGACGGAGGGATTGATGTATGGGTGGATAGGTAGTTGGATGGACAGAGGGATTGATGTATGGGTGGATGGGTAGTTGGATGGATGGAGGGATTGATGTATGGGTGGATGGGTAGTTGGATGAAGGGAGGGATTGATGTATGGGTTGATGGGTAGTTGGATGGACGGAGGGATTGATGTATTGGTGGATGGGTAGTTGGATGGACGGAGGGATTGATGTATGGGTGGATGGGTAGTTGGATGGATGGAGGGATTGATGTATGGGTGGATGGGTAGTTGGATGTACGGAGGGATTAATGTATGGGTGGATGGGTAGTTGGATAGACGGAGGGATGGATGGATTGATAGAGGGGTGGATGGGTAGTTGGATGGGTGGAAGGATTGATGTATGGGTGGATGAGTAGTTGGATGGACGGAGGGATTGATGTATGGGTGGATGAGTAGTTGGATAGATAGAGGGATTGATGAATGAGTGAATGGGTAGTTGGATGGACAGAGGGATGGATGGATTGATAGAGGGGTGGATTGGTAGTTGGATAGATGGAAGGATTGATGTATGGGTGGATGAGTAGTTGGATAGATACAGGGATTGATGAATGAGTGAATGGGTAGTTGGATGGACAGAGGGATGGATGGATTGATAGAGGGGTGGATTGGTAGTTGGATGGGTGGAGGGATTGATGTATGGGTGGATGGGTGGTTGAATGGATGGAGGGATTGATGTATGGGTGAATAAGTAGTTGGATGGACGGAGGGATGAATGGATTGATAGAGGGGTGGATGTTTAGTTGGATGGGTGGAGGGATTGATGTATGGGTGGATGGGCAGTTGGATGGATGGAGAGATTGATGTATGGGTGGACGGTATTTGGATGGATGGAGGGATTGATGTATTGGTGGATGGGCAGTTGGATGTACGGAGGGATTGATGTATTGGTGGACGGTATTTGGATGGATGGAGGGATTGATGTATTGGTGGATGGATAGTTGGATAGATGGAGGGATTGATGTATTGGTGGACGGTATTTGGATGGACGGAGGGATTGATGTATGGGTGGATGGGTAGTTGGATGGACGGAGGGATTGATGTATTGGTGGACGGTATTTGGATGGACGGAGGGATTGATGTATGGGTGGATGGGTAGTTGGATGAACGGAGGGATTGATGTATGGGTGGGCGGGTAGTTGGATGTACGGAGGGATTGATGTATGGGTGGATGGGTAGTTGGATGGATGGAGGGATTGATGTATGGGTGGACGGTATTTGGATGGACGGAGGGATTGATGTATGGGTGGATGGGTAGTTGGATGGATGGAGGGATTGATGTATTGGTAGATGGGTAGTTGGATGGACGGAGGGATTGATGTATGGGTGGGCGGGTAGTTGGATGGATGGAGGGATTGATGTATGGGTGGAGCAGGTCACAAGGCAAGTTGGGTCATATATAGGAAAGCAGAAGAGCAGGTCAGGTCACAGGTTAAGAGGAGGTAGCTACAGACCACTCATCAACATCTCAATGCAGTCTTTCAGTTTATATGGGGGTTTTGACGCCAACACCAAGCATTTACACCCATGCCGCAAGGTGTGCATGCTAACAAGCGCATGCTCACCAATGCACATCCACCAGCCACCTTAAGCACAGGGTCAAGCACCATAATATGTGCACGCACGTGGACCTACACTGATCTTCTTGTACAGGAATGACTTGGACCATCCTTACAGATGATAATAACAATCACTGCACATAATACATTCACTTCCCCTTGCACTACACATCTTATACAGCTGCAGAATGAAGTGGAACTGTCAGCGGTTGCAGGGAGAACAATGTATAAAATATAAGATGGGGTCTGGTGTGCATTGTGTAATATTGTATCAGACGATGAGCAATGTTCCCCAGGTCTTATCGCGGGTTGGCGGTGGCGGTGGCGATGTTGGTGGGATATCTGAAGATAGTATGAGATGGATGTCCCTTGCTTACGCTGCTCCTATTTCCCTATCACTGTGAATACAGAGTACACACCGCTGATAAATCACAGACATACGACATACTCATAGCGGGAGCGTCTCAGTCCCTCATCACCAAGATTTATTGCGCCGTGTAATCCTGTGAAACATTACCAAACGGAAAGGATTACATTTATATTTCACAGGAAGTTAATATCTCTGGGACTGCGGCGGTGGGAAGTCCTCTGAAGCACGAACTGATTTAGAAGATGATAAAACGTTGGGTACATTTGGGGCCACATTCAGGATATAGCAAAAGGCCAGGCGCACTGGACATCTGTACTGGGCTCCAATTGTAGAAGGGTCCCAAGCGTTTTAGTGTGACCAGTTTCAGCTTTTCTGAAAAAAAGGAGACCTGTCATGAATGCACAGTAACGGGACTTGCAGGTAGTAATGAAATATGAACATCGGATTCCTGGCAGAAAGCTCCCGCGTAAAATTGCGAGGATTGGCTGTATAGTTAATGGGCATATTCGCTTGTTTTTATGTGTATACATACACACCCATAAAAATTCTAGCTTTTTATGGAGTATGGTGAACAAGCGCACATGCGCGCGCAGGTATGTAGGTAAAATACAGACCAGCAATGTCGATTTTTGTATTTTTTTATTTTATAATTCACAGCACAAGTTTAGGCACCTATGTGTACGGGCCCAATAATAACAATGGGGGCTGCACTGACCATAAATGCTACTGTTGAACCGATACCACTTTTTTAAGACCGAGTACAAGTGCCGATACCGATAACCGATACTTTTTTTTTAATGTCATGTGACAGTATTCAAAGCACAATACAGACTAATGAATTCTCCTTATGCAGCACTGATGTGCACTGATAGGTGGCACTGATGAGGAGGCACTAATATGCAGCACTGATAGGTGGCACTGATGGTGGCACTAATGAGGAGGCACTAATATGGAGCATTGATGGGCACTGGTAGGTGGCACTGATAAGGAGGCACTGATGGGGTGGCACTGATGAGCTTGAAGGCACTAATATGTAGCACTGATGGGCACTGATAAGGGGGCACTGATGAGAAGGCACTAATATGGAGCATTGATGGGCACTGATATGCAGCACTGATGAGCACTGATAGGTGGCACTGATAAGGGGCACTGATGAGGAGGCACTAATATGGAGCATTGATGGGCACTGGTAGGTGGCACTGATAAGGAGGCACGGGTGAGGTGGCACTGATGAAGAGGCACTTATATGCAGCACTGATGGGCACTGATGAAAAGGCACTAATATGGAGCACTGATGGACACTGATATGCAGCACTGATGAGCACTGATAGGTGGCACTGATGGGGGGTACTGATGAGGAGGCACTAATATGGAGCATTGATGGGCACTGATAAGAAGGCACTGATGAGGTGGCACTGGTGAGGATGCACTAATATGCAGCACTGATGGACACTGATGAGAAGGCACTAATATGGAGCATTGATGGGCACTGATAGGTGGCACTAATATGCAGCACTGATGGGCACTGATGAGAAGGGACTAATATGGAGCACTGATGGGCACTGATAGGTGGCACTAATATGCAGCACTGATGAGCACTGATAGGCACTGATAGGTGGCACTGATGGGCACTGAAAGGCAGTATTGATTGGCATAACTGATGGGCACTGAAAGCAGTATTGATTGGCATAACTGATGGGCACAGTTTGGCCTCACTGCAACTTATAAAATAAATAATAATAAATATTATAATATATTTTTTATGTTGTTTTCCTGAGACAAATAGCTCCATCAAAATTGACGTCCCGTCAGATTCGGTAACCGAAGAGACGTTGCGTCAGAGCACCGGGACGCCCATCCTGGTACACACTGCGCCGGCCACAGTACGCCTGCAGTCAGAAGGCAGCAGCGGACACCTTGTTACACCTAGCCCATTCATTATATGGACTGGGTGTAACAAGATGTCTGCTGCCGCCTTCTGCCTGCAGGCATACTGTGGCTGAGCGCAGGGTGTACCAGGATGGGCGTCCCGGTGTTCTGACAGAACGTCACTTCCGTTACCGAATCTGATGGGTTGCCGATTCTGATGGACCTATTTGTCTTGGGAAAACATAGAGGCTGCACCCCTGCCCTGGCCAGCTGACCTGCCAGCGTGTTGTTGAATGTTGACTCCCTCTGTTTTCTCCCCGCCCACTGACTTCCAGGAGGAATTGGATCAAGCACTGGAGCATTTGCACAAGTACAAGCAAATTCTCGGTATCGGCACCAATTCTGATACTAATATCAGCATCGGTGCAACCCTAATAAATACAAGGCTAAACCTTATTGTATACTGCGCGACACTGCAAAGAAACTGTGTTCATAAATAAATAAATATCATCCAAAAAGTGTTCACAAATGTGGAGGAATGCCTCTCTCCCACTTATTTGAAAGCTACAAAGTAATATGTAACTGAAACACAGGGGTGATTTACAAAGGTCCTATTCACACCTTAGCTTTTTTCAGCTCGTAAAACACTCATCTCTGAAGTCTCCGGATCCAGCATACACCCCCTGGGAATCCAGTGCTGGGTATCCTTTCCAAAGTGTGGCTATCATTGGTGGCACAACCAGACCTCTTCTGATCATCGGCACAGTCAGGGGCTTAACTACAGGGGTTGCAGGGGTTGCAATTGCAACTGGGCCCCATGCTGCAGGGGGGCCTGTGTGGCTCCCCTGTACACCTGGATAGGAGGGGCGGTGGGGGCAGCATGTAGAGAAATCACTGTCCTCCTTTTTTCACCCTGTAGCTGCAGGAGGAAAATGGAGGAGATTGGTTCCTCTGTATGCTGCCCCCGCCACTCCTCCTATCCAGTTCACTTGTGTTCTGCTGTCCCTGGGCCCCTGTGTGCTCCCCTGGTCCCCCCCCCCCCCACTGTGCTGCCCCCCCCCCCACTGCTCATATCCAGTTCACTTGTGTTCTGCTGTCTCTGGGCCCCTGTGTGCTCCCCTGGTTCCCCCCCCCCCCACTGTGCTGCCCCCCCCTACTGTGCTCCCTCCCCTCTCCTGCCGGCTGCTGCAGGGGATGTGTCACAATAGAGAACCAGGAAGGGGTCAGTAAATATGTAATTTACCAGCTCCTTCCTTTTCTGAATGGACAGAGTCATAGTCAGTGACATTGTAAAAAAATAAAATAAAATGATAAAAAATAATACAATTAAAATATAAAAAAAATAAAAACCACTGACAGCGGTGGGTGAACTTCCAGGATCGCAAAGGTCTCACTTGCGACCGGGCCCTGGCATTCCACCACCGTGGGGAGGCCCCAAGATGGCAGGAAGGGGGCCCACTGCAGAACTTGTGAAAGGGTCCCACTGCGGGACCGTAATAAAGGGCCCCACAACAAGAGTAAAGGGCCCCAGGATCAGTGGGAAGAGCCCCAGGCAGGGGTCCGGGGTTCCCTTCATGGTTTCTTGCACCAGGGCCCTGAAGGTTCTAGTTACGCCTCTGGGCACAGTCAATTAGGAGACAAGCCCGCGACGCCCCTGCTGGAGGCCGGATTCATCTTCGCCCGTCTTCCTTCCAGGTCTGATGTGCTACTGGCTGGAGCCGCGTGATGTCACTCTCGCGCATGCCTGCCAATTTACGGCACATGGCTTTGAAGAAACGGCATGGGAGGCCCTTCCTTCAGAGCGCATGCGCCAGTGACGTCATTGGCTGCATATAAATATCTCCTAAACGGTACATGTTTAGGAGATATTTACAGTACCTATAGGTAAGCCTTATTATAGGCTTACCTATAGGCACAAATATTACGGGGGGGGGGGGGGGGCTTACTACCACTTTAAAGAAAAGCAATGCTACATTTCATCCACCTGATGAAGTATTTACTTCTACTCTGTATTATTCATTGTCTGTGCCCCTGTGTTGTGTGTTTCAGTTACTTATTACTTTGTAGCTTTCAAATAAGTGGGAGAGAGACATTTCACATTTATGAACTCTTTTTGGTTGGCAGCGATTTATTTATTTATTTATGAACACAGTTTCATTGTGGTGTAACGCTGTATACAATAAGGATTAGCTTTATGTGTGTGATCATCTAAGGGTATTTATATACAGCTGCTGCTTTTTTTGTTTTTTATTTTTTTTTGTTTTGAATTTTTAGCATCGTTTATTATTTTATTTTCCTTTTTTTTTTTTGAGTCTACTGTTTATGTTGTTTTTTTGCATTTTGTTAGGATTGCAGTTACCATTCAGCGTGGAGTGGTGTTACTTATGGCACTTTTCCACTGCAAGTACCGGCTAGTACCGGCTCGGCTCTACTCGGCCCTGCTTGGCCCGGTTTGCTTTTCCACTGCGGTACCGCATGGTATAGTGTCGGAACGGTTCGGTACGGTACGGTATAGGTTTGCTTTTCCACTAAAGTAGTACTAAAGTTAAGTGGGTGGGATAACAACGGGGTGGGTGTGATTCTCTGACCAATCAGTGGCTAGTAGTGACTGCATGCAAAGGATTGTGGGATATGGTACCAGTTTGGTATCTGTTGGAACCACAATCGAGTAGGTACTGTTTTTTCAGAACCGAACCGTACCGTACCGTACCGTTCGGTTCCATGCAGTGGAAAAGCAAACCTATACCGTACCGTACCGAACCGTTCCGACCCTATACCATGCGGTACCGCAGTGGAAAAGCACAAAAGCGCGCCGAGCCGGTATGGTTCTATGCAGTGGAAAAGCGCCATAATATTAATGGGCTGCATTTAGGTCGGTAAAAAAAAGGCCTAAAAACTTGCCATTTTTAGGTGACCATGTGCAAGAGCTTTAATTGTTTACAGACCAGTCATAATAATATTGAAATTGAGATTTACCTGAAGTCTCATTGGAATTCATCAATTTTACAGATACAGGGAGAGAAGCAGAAAATGGAAAATCTGTGAGTCTTAAAAATGTATCAGCAATGCAAGAACTCAGTCCTCTGATACCAAACTAAGAGAGGCTGCAATGAATTTCGAATTACCCGCATGCAGGGGAGGATTGGGCCAGGGAGCAGGGGGGCAAGTGCCCCCTGGGCCACTCTGATGCCCCATAAAAAGGCTGCACCGCTTCTGCCACAGACATGACCTAAAGGATTCCTGGTGAAGAGAAGTAAAAAGTCCCTGCCACTGACCCAATGAGTGTGGGTTGAAGACAAGGACAAAGCGCAGCCCCCCCCCCAGCATGGATGGTGTAAACTTTGTCTGAGCAGAGGCCAGTTCCATGCCCCACTGGGGACTCTTCTACTCCAACCAGCCCCAACCAAACTGTCCTAGCTCCCCCCCAACCTCCCCCTGCTGGCCAGGTCGGGAACTCCGGTTCAGAGAGTATCTGGAGCAGGGTTTCAGCCTATAATGGGAGTCAGGAGGAGGATTGGGATAGTGGGAGGGGGGGTGAGGGAAAGTGGGGGGGGCTGAGATCCTGCACCATGGGTCTCTGGTTTGTACTTGCCCCCTGGGCCGAAAGTTGCCAGTCTGCCCCTGCCCGCATGCTCCACCGGTTATTAGGCTAGTGCACACATTTTTGCTAATACAGATGCTGCTTTCCCTGGGAAAACAGCAAAAAGCAGACATATATAACCGGCTCACTCTACCTCTTTCACATAAAAATGATAAACTATATGTATGAAGAAGGGACCCTACATTAAGCCAGTTAAGTTTCTCCTAAGCCCCAGAGCGTAGTTCGCTTCTGCCTGCTTCTGGGAAGTGTTCTCCAGTAGATAGAATGAGAAGTTAACAAAAGCCAATGTAGCAACTAAAGGCAGAGTTTTGTCACGTGACCCCTCAGAGACAAGGTAGAGATGGCTGGCAATGGGATGTCATGTGATCATTCAGAGCCAATGCTATGAGACCTAGCTGCGTGCCATGTGCTCGCTTGGTGAAAGCTGGAAATACAGTATGATGATGATTTGAGTTCATATATTGTGGCTTGAAGATGTTAAGGGACATTGCGTTAAACTGGGGCATCCCTAACCAAATCTAGCGTTTGCAGCTAGGCTGTAGCAAGTCTAAGCTTGGTTTTATGTTATCTGGAATTGTTAGGCTTCCCCTAAGCCCAAGGACATTGTTTGCTTCTGCCTACTACTGGGGAGTATTCTCCAGTAGACCGAGTGAGAGGATGCATTGTTTTGGGTTTTTAATAGTTATTTTGCCTCGGCCAATCATTGACGTGTTTATGCCAGGGTTTGGCTTGGGGAAAAGGATGAATATTTGGAGAGATCTTTAGGCTTTGCCTGGAGAGGATATAGTTCCAGAGGGTCCTTCTCTCCCAAGTAGTTGAGGAAGGTCCTTTCCTCTCTGGCTTTGTCTAGTAATAAGATAGTTGTTGAAGGGCGGTTTCTCCCTGCCAGGGGCAGACTGGCAACTTTTGGCCCAGGGGGCAAGTACAAACCAGAGGCCCATGGTGCAGCGACTTGGCCCCCCTCCCACTCTCCCTCTTCCCATCCTCCTCCTGGCCCCCATTCCTAGCTAAAGCCCTGCTCCAGATACTCTCCACTTACTGGCTGAAGCTGGGTTCCTGACCTGGCCAGTAGGGGGCGGTTGGGGGGAGCTGGGATAGATCAGTCAAGGCTGGCTGGGGGAGAAGTGTCTCCAGTGGGGCATGGAACCGGCCTCTGCTCAGACACAGTTTATACCATCCATGCTGAGGGGAGGCCTGCGCTATGTCCTTGTCTTCCACCCACACTCAGTAGGTCAGTGGCAGGGACTTTTTACTTCTATTCACCAGGAATCCTTTAGGTGTGACTGTGGCAGAAGCAGTGCAAACTTTTTACAGGGCATCAGAGTGGCCCAGGGGGCAATTGTCCCCTTGCCCCTTGGCCCAGTCCTCCCCTGCTCCCTGCCTGCTATTTTGGGAGGGTGTAACTCCAGAGAGACCTAATCTTTGCCTTCCAGGCTTTTTGCCTGGAGAAGGAAGCCAGTGTCAAGAAAGGGTGTTTCATTCCCCTAGCTTTACCTCTGGAACAGAAGAGTCTGAACCTGGCCTGTAAACAGAGGCCGATGAAACTGATCTAAGCAAACCATCTGGGCCTACAGAATCTACACTGACCTGTAGCAAAGGTCTACAAAATCCTACAGCTGGCCAATGGCAGAGGTGAAAAGATATTAGAAGATAATAGCCCATCTGGGTGTCAAGAGTTCACTGGGAAGTCTACTGAGCAGAGGGAATTTTTGCTTCTGTTTTTGGATATCCTGTAGCCCTAACCCTATCTCCTAAGAAATTGAGCCAAAACATTACAAGAAGACGGTCCAAAGTCTGGTTTTCTGTCACTGTCAGTGGGCCAGTGACTTTTCTGGGTGCAGGGCAGGTCACCATTAGGAAGGCTAAGAAGGCTTGCAAAAAATCAGCAGCTCCAGAGAGGTTCTTTGCTACAGCGTGGGTCTCCAAACATTCTAAGCAAAGGGCCAGTTTACTGTCATTCAGACTTTATGGGAGCCAGACTGTGGGAGTAGAAAATGTCTCAGTGTCAGGGGGAGTAAACAATTCCTCAGGATTGGTGGTCAGTAGGCGTAAAAATATTACAAAGTGCCTGGGGTCAGTAGGAGGGATAATGCGCCATCATTGGTATTGGTATCACTGGTATTGGTGAGAAGTATAGTGCCCAATCATTGGTGTCAATGGAAGAAATAGTGCCCTATTGTTCGTGTCAGTGGGAGGCTAGTGCCCCATTGTTGGTTTAAGTGGAAGAAACAGTTGCCCCATTATTGTGTCAGTGGGATGAATGATGCCTTAACCTTGTTGATAGTGGAAAAAATAGTGACCCAAGGGCCAGAAAAAGGAAAGCAAAGGGCTACATCTGGCCCACAAGCCGCAGTCTGGAGGCCACTGCGCTACAGTAATAAAATCTCCATTTATCAGTTCAGGTTATTACTGTGATCAATATATACATTTTATTGTGATTTCTGAACAGTTCAAGTAGGCACACTTATTAAACAAGGGTTAGTATTGTTCTCTGTATATGAACATCACAGAGTAGAATATTTGGAAAAAGAAGCGAGAAAAGGATCACAGCGCCCGTTTGGCCGTAAATAAGCCCTCGCATTGTATTGTTCTGTTTTCCCAACTTCAACTAATACAGTAAGCATAAATTACGTTCCCCGAGTTCTTGTAGTTGGTTTATCATAAAAGAGAAGCAAAGCACAACATTCCTGCCAAAGTCTTATCAATAATAAATTAAGCAAAGATGAAATAATACATCAGGAGTAGGCGCTGAGATAAAACTATCAATGGGGGTTGAATCATACCTCCGTGTAGGTTTTTTCAGCTCTATCGCCCTCCCCATCTACAGGGACATCACCGCAAGGTTTGAAGGAAACACAGAGGGTTTCAAGGAGAAACACTGGGGAACCTGTCAGGACAGAAACACCAAAGCGGTCATGTTGGATATATAGGGCCTAGGGATGTCATCTGCATCCTCACTTCACAACCTAAAGATTGGGTCCAAAACACTGAAGTTACATCATTATTGTATGGTAACATAGCACACAACTTTCTGATTGGAAAGACAAAGGCCTTACAAAGCTCATTCACAGCATGTTCTACCTTACTGTGTTATCACACATTGCATTCAGGGGCATCTTACCGAGTGGGCACGTGGCCCGGTGGCCCCACTTGCCCGGGGGGCCCCACCTGCCCAGCGACGCAGCCCCAGCCAAGCCATTGTTCCGATTTCCTTGTGCATCCCGCCGCCAAGCTTAGCAGGTGGCAAGCGCCTGTCGGCCCTACGCTGCTGTCAGGCCACTTGGTCCATGGAGAGGGAGCCCACAACTGCAGGAATGCCTGTCTGTCTCAACGGGGACAGGCGCACACAGCACAGTCGAGTCTGACTCCCATCCGTGTGTGTTCACTGGACACAGCCACCAAACTTGGAAGCTGTCATTAGCCTGGCACTGCTGAACCAATAAATATCGCCTTATCGATAACTTGCATTTTTATTCTTGTGGGTGATTGTGTAGGCAGGGTCCCAGTTCACTGCATTGCCCGGGGCCCTTTAATGCTCTTAAGATGGCACTGATTGCATTAAGCCCTTTAGGCTCTGTTCACAGCACGGGTCCAGTGTGTCCCTGTTCACCATTTCAGGTGCGAATTAGGTCCGAATTTTTGTCTGAATTCGCACCTGAATCTGAACCAAAGATGCACAGGACCCTTTTTAAATACAGACCGCAGCTGTCCCAGAGCTGGGTGAACGAGCTTCTTTGAGAGCCGGTCACACTCTCCTGTCATGTGAATTGGATGCGGAAAAATCTGCATCCAATTTGCATATGTGTTAACCCAGCCTTAATGTGAACATTAAAAAAAAAAAAGGTCAAGCACCATTTTTTGTGATGCAGTGCACCACTGGATGGTTGTCGATAGGGAAAGTGAAATGAAGGAGGGGGGGGGGGTGGTTTTTAAAGGTACAATTGACTTTAAATGGCCCCTGAGGGTTATGGAGGCTCCATTCGTCTATCCTGGACCATCTCATGTGCTAAAAAAAACTGCTAACCTGATCATTAAACTTCATTTACCAAAAAAGCCATGGCACCCAGTGCTAGAGCATCACAGGTAGCAGTAAAGTACAATCTTCTAGCTTTAAGGGGGAAGCCTAGCCTTGCCATGTGGCAAAATTAGAGGTTGATTTTGAGATCATAAGGTATTTGATGACTAGGGCACTAGGAAATAAGGGCACTAGGTGACTTGGTATCTATGGGCCTTAGTGACAAGGAGACTTTAGAGTTTATTTACAAAACTAGAGAGTTCAAAATCTGGTGCAGCTCTGCACAGAAACCACTCGGCTTACAGGTTTTTTTTGTCAACGCTTAATTGAGCAAGCTGAAGTTAGAAGCTGATTGGCTACCATGCACAGCTGCACCAAATATTGCACTCCATTTTTAGTAAATCGACCCCTAAGTGTCTTGCTGACTATGGAACTAGGGGACTTGGTGACCAAAGTATTAAATGACTAGGGGACTGGGCAACTCGCTGACCAGGCAACTTGGGAACTAGGTGACTTGATGACCAAGGGAATAAATAATTAGGGGACTGGACAACTTGCTGACCAGATAAATTGGGAACTAGGTGACTTGGTGACCAGGGGACTAAATGACCAGGGGACTGGACAACTTGCTGACAAGACAAATTGGGAACTAGGTGACTTGAAGACCAAAGGACTAAAAGACTAGGGGACTAGGCAACTTGCTGACAGGGCAACCTAGGAACTAGGTGACTTGGTGACCAATGGATTAAATGACTAGGGAAATGGGAAACTTGCTGACAAGGCAACTTGGGAACTAGGTGACTTGGTGACCAAGGGATTAAATGACTAGGGAAATGGGAAACTTGCTGACAAGGCAACTTGGGAACTAGGTGACTTGGTGACCAATGGATTAAATGACTAGGGGAATGGGCAACTTGCTGACAAGCCAACTTGGGAACTAGGTGACTTGTTGACCAAGGGACTAAATGACTAGGCGAATGGGCAACTCACTAACTAGGCAACTTGGGAACTAGGTGACTTGGTGAACAAGGAACTAAGGCTGGCCATAGATTATGCAATTTTCTTTCCATCCACCATGGGTTGAAATGAAGAAAAACGCTTGATTTCCCTATCAACACAGTCAATGTTGATTGGGGAATCTCTCTCCCATCGACTTCAGTACATCCAGCCTACCCCTAGATGGATCGAAACTCACCTGGTTCCTGCTGAACCAGCTGAATTTTGATTAGTCTCTGGCCAGCTAAAGTTATTACATGATTAGGTGACTTGCTGATTAGACAATTTGGACACTAGCCCGTGACCTAGAGATGAGAGACCGCATACATGTAATCCAATGAGAGCGCCAAACAAACATCCAAGAGTCCAAGGTAATTTAATGATAAAATTGATTCATAGAGGAATTATGCTATGAATCAATGTTATTAAATTAGCTTGGACTGTTGGACGTTTGTTTGGCACTCTCATTGAATTACCTGTACTAGATGACTTGGGGACTAAGTGACTTAGTGCCTATAGGACTAGGAGACTTGATGACTCAAGGACCAGGTGACTTGGTGGCTAGAAGACAAGGTAACCTATTGTATTGGGGGGCTACGTAACTAGAGAAATGGTGACATAGAGACTAGGGGTGGGCCAAACACCCCCCTGTTCGGTTTGTACCAGAACATCTCTAACAGGGAAAAGTGTGAATTCTATTAAAGTCTATGGGACACGAACATGAAAAATCAAAAGTCCTCATTTTAAAGGCTTATATGCAAGTTATTACCATAAAAAGTGTATGGGGACCCGAGTACTGCCCTGGGGGAAATGTATCAATGCAAAATTTTTTTTTAAAACTATTGTTTTTTTTTAACAGAGCAGTGATATTATTGATGCCTGAAGTGAAACCATATAAAGCGTTTTGTAAATTTTTTTTATTTTTCGGGTCCAGCGGGCGTCATGATTGACAATGGATTTACATCAAGGGACACTATTTTTTTTTTTTTTTTGTCTTTTTAATAAAGGACTTTTCAAAAACTGTGTTCTGTGGTTTTTACTTTTTTACACTTTTTTGGTGAATGGGTACAGGTATGCAGGACCTGGGGAACCACTTGTTAAAGGGGGCTTCCAGATTCTGATAAGCCCCCTCCCACCCGTAGACCCCCAAAACCACAGCCCAGGGTTGACGGGAAGAGGCCTTTGTCCCTTCTTGGCCTGCCAGGCTGCATGCTCGGATAAGGGTCTGGTATGGATTTTGGGGGGACCCCAACCCGTTTTTTTTTTTTACATTTTGGTGTGAAGTTCCCCTTAAACTCTATACCGGACCCAAAGGGCCTGGTATAGATTTTGGGGGGGGGGGCTGACCCCACCACCCTGTCATAGGGTTCCCCTTAACCACTTAAATACAGGGCACTTTCACCCTCTTCCTGTCCAGACCAATTTTCAGCTTTCAGAGCTTATTGGCATCTATGGTAAATATTGGACAGCTTGGCATGGCACTGCCCCCTGTCTTTAACATTGGCGTCTATGGGAAATAATGGGCAGCTTGACATGGCACTGCTCCCAAACCATAAGTGACAGGGACACAAAACTTGGGGAGCACCGAGAGGGGACCCAGGACTA
This sequence comes from Pelophylax lessonae, assembly GCF_965119305.1. NCBI lineage: Eukaryota > Metazoa > Chordata > Amphibia > Anura > Ranidae > Pelophylax > Pelophylax lessonae. The sequence continues at coordinate 183,390,176 of NC_138780.1, read as the reverse complement.
CAACATATCTATACATTTTAAAAGTGGAGTATACCTGTACACTACACTGATTGCACTAACCTGACTGAACTCACTATCCACTAACTACCTGCCTTATCTCTATTGTTACACACTATACACAGCTGCCGTGTAAGCAGCAGCCTTATATAGTGTGGGGGTGTGACACTTAGCCCCTAAGTCTTAGCCCCTGTCAGAGCCATGATTGGCCAAAGGCAGGGTGCGTGTAGCCAATCATGGCTCTGACAGGGCGTTGTGCTGATGATTGGCCAAGCATACAGGTCAGGTGCATGCTTTGGCCAATCATCAGCAATCAATGCACTACAACAGTGCAGTGCATTATGGGGTGCTCATCGGCGGGCAAACTTCCCGCCGAGTGCCCTATTTGTTCGTGTGTTCAGCTAACACACAAACAGCTAATGTTTGAGTCGAACACAGAGCCCATCTCTAATGGAGACTAAATGGCTAGAGTACTGGGTAACTAAATGGCTTTGGGACTACTAGGAGATTAGGTGACATAGGGACTAGGTGACTGAATTGTGACTGTTACCATGTAGCTACAAGCTGCTGGACCATCATTTCCTACAATCCCCATTTATTAGAAACCAGTGTAGCACTGCCCCCTAGAGGACTGCGGAGAATTACACTTTCTGGATTCCCCCGGGTTACCCTTAACAACTGATAGCAGACAAACAGCATTGAAAGTCTTTGGCTCAGTCAATAATCAATCCAGAGGATGTTTGTGGTTTTATTTAGAATTGGGATGGGAGAAGGGATGAGTGGGATACTCCAACTATGAACTATGCACAATGTTGAGGACAAATCACTGCGGAATGCAGCAAGGCCGCTGTTTCACCCTGCCACTGAAGTGAAGATAGTTTTAAAGATTCCTGCTTGATTATCCTCTTCAGGGTTCTAAACTTGGCACCCCCTTTACTTTTACTGCCTGTGTGTGCTGACACCCGTCCACTGACTCTATCCACTGGACTGGTCCCCTTCCTGGGCAGACCCCTGGCAAGCTTCCCGGTACTCACAGACACTGTTTTTCTGAGGCTGCTCTGCTTTCACCTCCACCAGTCAGCTTTCCTGGACCTCTGGATTCAGCACCGCACTCCTGGTCCACAAGGCCGACTGCCTGTGACCACCATCCTCAGCAAACAGAAGGAAAGACAGCCATCACCCTCCTTCTGGGACCTGGCTTCCCACCCAAAGACCCCCTGCCTCATGTGCTCCTGGCTTTTATACCCTATCTCATGATGCACTACATTCTGTGCCAAACCTTTATCTAAGCCTGTGTGTGTCATTGGCTGGGTTTCCTCCACTGTCCAACGTATCTCTCCATTGGATGCAGTGGGGACACTCCCTCAGCCCAAATTAATAACACATGGAACACATGAGCAGGCCTAACTAATGATCAGGCTCCCCTGATAAGCAGAAGGAGCTACTAGCACCTACCTAGCACGTACCAAGGAGGTAGCTACACCAGTATAACGGTACCATGGGTAGCTAAGTCTGGCTGAAGAGAAAAGGCCTTCCGGACAGGATGCCGAAATCGGTTTATGGTCCAGGTTCAGGACCAGTAGGAGTTAACGAATCTTTAGGCTAGCTTTTAGAGCGGTTATTCTTTCATTTGGTATTGTTTTGGGATTCAGCAGCTTTTAGGTAATTTGGGAAATTGCTGCGATAAGATTTTAGGAAGAATAAAAGGACCAAAACCAACCTGAGTACAAATAGTCACCATCCGCAGCGACTATGCCGAACACGAGCCCCAATCAGCGGCGGCCAGCATCAGTCACTGAGTTATTTTTATCTCCAGGTAAGCCGCTAAACCGCGGAACACTTACAAAGACTTCCTATATATCTGCGAGCCTCCCAGCAACTACAGGGGGAAAAAAGAGCAATTCCTTTTCATTTCCCCGGCATAAACACTGTGATAAAGTCATGAAAAATGCGGATAAAACTGAATTAACGGGTAATAATCCTCGGAGGATCTCTGCGTTGATCGGTGGAATCGCCCCCCAGCGCTCCTCGGGCCCCAATCATTGCAAACTCTTCCGCTTCTGCACAGTATATTCACTGAACGCAGTCGGGATTTGCGGATTACTGCAACACAAATCCTCCCGCGTGGCTTCGCAAGATTACAGGTCCTGCTACCGTGCCGGATGAAAACTTTGTTTTTCAGTAAATGACTTCTTTACAAAACCTCAGATTTACAGAAACGCAAGGAAAAAAAAAAAGCGCGATCGCCCGCGGAATGTGAGAATTAAAGAAAGGATTTTGCACAAGCGAAGGCAAATAAACATGAGAAAGTAATGGAAATGAAGCCAGAGCGATTAATAATAATAACTGCTTGGATGGCTTTTAAAGCAAACCTCCCATCGGATATATTTTTCATTAACCACTTCTGGACCGGAATTTGCCCCCTTAATGACCAGGCCATTTTTTGCAATTCTGCACTGCGTTACTTTAACTGACAATTGCGTGACCGCTCGACGCTGTGCCCAAATAAAATTGATGTCCTTTTTTTCCCACAAATAGAATTTTCTTTTGCTGGTATTTGATCACCTGTGTGATTTTTATTTTTTGCGCTAGAAACAAAAAAAAAGCAACAATTCTGGGGAAAAAAAAACAATATTTTTCACTTTCTGCTATATGACATTCCCAAAAATAAAAAGTAAAAACCTAATTTTTTCATCATTTTAGGCCAATTTGTTTTTTGCTCAAATTTTTGGTAACAAAAAATCCCAATAAGTGTATATTGACTGGTTTGCGCAAAAGTTATTACGTCTACAAACTAAAGCCTCGTACACACGTACCGATTGTCGGCCGTAAATATTCGGCCGACGACCGATCGGCCGATTGTCGGCTTGTTAGTATGATGCTTCCGACAGCCGACAGCGCATTTTCGGCCGAACAAAATCTGTCGTGCAAGCATTAAAATTTTTGTTGGCCAACACCAGAACGGCCGATTGTTCGCCAGTCAGTACAGATTTTGGCCGACAGACAGCCGATTAGCAAGACTGGGCATGCTCAGAAAAGAAAAAAGACAAGGAAAGTGAACCATCACATGACATCACTTCTGCAGTCGACTGTTGTTGGCCGACAAAATTCGTGTGCAGTCTTTTGCAGTTTTCAACAGACAAGACAGCCCTGGACAAAAGACGGCCGATCGTTCGGCCGACGATCGGTACGTGTGTACGAGGCTTTAGGCTTCTTTCACACGGAGCGGACCACCGTATTGCGATCCGCTCCGGCACTTTTTTTTTTTTTCACGGACACGGATAACACTTGTGTCATCCGCTCCGTATGTCCGCATATCATCCCATCCGTTTGCGGATGATATACAGACATAATGTATGTCTATGGGGATTGCGGATGTCAGCGGATGACACCGCTGACATCCGATTTTGCGTCCTTTCCGTTTTTTAAACGGAAGAAAAATAGGGTTCTGTTCCAAAAAACCGAACAGAACTTAAAAGGACGCAAATCGGATGTCAGCGGATGGTCATCCGCTGACATCCACAATCCCATTGACATGCATTATGTCCGTATATCACCCGCAAACGGATGGGGTGATATACGGACATACGGAGCGTCCGTGTGAAAGGGGCCTAAGGGAAAGATTTATGTCATTTTTATTTATTTATTTTAATAGTAATGATGGCAATCAGCAGATTTTAGCAGGACTGCGACATTGCGGCGGACAGATCGGACCCCTAACTGACATTTTTGACACTTTTGGGGGAACCAGTGACATTACTACATTAATCAGTGCTAAGCATATGCGCTGTTACTGTAATAATGACACTGGCAGGGAAGGGGTTGAAACCAGGGGGCGATCAAAGGGTTAAATGTGTCCCTAGGGGGATCAAACAAAAAATTGTCCTGGCGCTAGTCCCTTAGACGTGTTCCTGTGGGGTCATAGTACCACGTGACTGTGGCATAGAGAAACCAATGAACCATATGACACCTAGGCTGCCAAATCCCTGACACAGGATGATGTGTAGGCTATGGAAATGGTTAGAAAGAGGGATGGCGCACTACGGTGTGAAAAATAGTCATGTCCCTTGAATCAAAACATGGACAAGAAATGTTGATAAAAAAATGTCATGGAAGTTTATTAATGGGGATTAAAACAACGAAACGAACCAGTCCTGGAGTATTCGGTGTCACTCTGGGGTGCTCAGGGGATCCCGTACTAAAGCCGCGGAGCAGGATGACCCAAACACAAGGATGGTAAAGAAGGTTGGAGTCCGGAGGGGTCCGGAAAAGCCGATGCAAATAGCTGTAGCCGTTCAAGTACTGTGTGCGGCCGCTACACAGACTGAGTACCGGATCTGCCGCTATCGCCGGAAGTGTCCCCCTGATTACGTCACAGCTATTTGCATCGGCTTTTCTGGACCTTTTCTGGCCCCCCCCGGACTCCACCCTTCTTCACCATCCTTGCAAAAAGCCGATGCAAATAGCTGTAGCTATTGATGCAAATAGCTGTGACGTAATCAGGGGGACACTTCCGGTGACGTAATCAGGGGGACACTTCCGGTGACATAATCAGGGGGACACTTCCGGCGATAGCGGCAGATCCGGTACTCAGTCTGTGTAGCGGCCACACACAGTACTTGAACAGCTACAGCTATTTGCATCGGCTTTTCCGGACCCCCCGGTCTCCACCCTTCTTTACCATCCTTTTGTTTGAGCCATCCTGCTCCGCGGCTTTAGTACGGGATCCCCACAGCACCCCAGAGTGACACCGAAGACTCCAGGACTGGTTCGTTTTGTTGTTTTAATCCCCATTAATAAACTTCCATGACATTTTTTTATCAACATTTCTTGTCCATGTTTTGATTCAAGGGACATGACTATTTTTCACACCGTAGTGCGCCATCCCTCTTTCTAACAATTTCTGTGTCCCTAGGGGGTGCTTTCTAACTGTGAGGGGGGCACTGGGCTTGCTGCATGAACACAGAGAACGGGGGTTCCTAAATGAGAGGAACACAGGATCCCTGTGTTCATACCTGACAGAACAGTGGTCTGCCATGTTTACAACTGGAGACCGCTGTTCTGTCTTCAGGGGGAGCGATCGCGGGTGCCCCGCGGCAATAGCGACCGACTGCCCCGGCTGATTGGCTCCACCTGTGACCAATGGGGACGCGCGTGCCCTGGCTAGCGGTCCCGCGAAGCGACGTACAGGTACATCATTTCGTGGGACAGAGCCGACCTGCCGCCGTAAAACTACGGCGGCTGGTCGGCAAGTGGTTAAACGTGTTCAGGCAATGTGATCAAGTAATGTGTCAATGTTTTAGGTATACATTACCTCTCACAGAGATCACAATACTCCTCTTGCATGGCTAAATGAGGAAAATGCCACAATATAGCCACTAGATGGTGCTGACTATCATAGGAAATAATTATGCTTCTTAGCTCCATCTAGTGGCCATAATTTGTTTTTCCCCTAGTGTTGAATGTATTTTTCCTATGTGCTTTATTAGCTGCATTGGAGAGCAGGGAAGACACTAGGGGGTCCAACAGGCTCCCGATTTCTCTATAAAAAGGACTTGTCACCTACCCATGCTGTCACATAGGGGGCTTGTAAGTAACATGTAAGTAACATATGCACAATCAGGACGAACATTGCCGTACTTCTGCTAATATGTGTGGTTCTTATATCATCACCACCATCTAGTGACTACAATATGTTTTTTTTCCTGATTCCCAGGGATCTGAAATGTATTTTGGACAGCCGCATCGTTTGTCATTACAAGTCAGCCGACCGTCGGCTATGGACGCCGGTACCAGGGTGATGCCTCTAGCTGCAGGCATCACCCCAGGACATGCACTTTCCCTAAATATCGGCAATATCGGTAACCTCAGATATATCGGGGAAAGTGAATATCAGCCCTCAATATATCGGTGATGCTGATAATCGGTCGATCTCTATTAAAAACTGTCAATTTCGGTTTTTGGTTTCAGCCAACTACATCCTGAATTTTTGGTTTTGGCACCAGAATTTTCATTGCGGTGCACCACTACCTGCATCGTTTTATCACAACTCACGCCAATGCACTGCGCCCTATACAAAGCATCTGAAGTTATGGGGAGACAATGCTGGAATGGTTTAACTGGTGATTGGTTACTGGTATCTCAGTGGAGAGTATGGAAGGGATCACTTCCTCTATGTAGTCACCCAATGGTGGATAGTGGTGAAAGACCCCCTTGGCATCTGGGGCTGCTGCCTTTCTAACACGATGATGGCGCAGTTTCAGCAGAAGACACTTGGGTGAATATAGGGTGGCAAAAAAAGTCCCCCTATGTAGTCACCCAATGGTGGATAGTATATGTAAAAAGAAGGGAGGGGGAATAAAATGGGTATTGGGAAAGGTATTATGGGATCGGCATATTGGATAGGATAATATAGTAGTAAAATATAGAATATATAGGTATATTCCATTACATAGTATAAGTATTATTATTAAAAAGCCGATACCCGACATATTTAATAGGTAAAACGGGAAAGGGGGGAACAAACGGGACTTTGTATGAGGTGTGTGGAGTTGGTGGACATAATACATTGGTACAGAAACCCAATAGTGTAAAGGATTTAATATGTATCATATATGGATATCATATATAGCATGAACAAAAAATGTGCATGATACATCAGAATTACATACATGTCATAATACAGTCAAAGGGCAGTAAGAAACATCCTAAATGCAAAAACATACCGAATAGATGGGATATACATTGGGAAGAAAAGGTCATTGTTGATAACATCAAATATTATTACTATTAATGGGGAATGCATCCATATTAAGCTTGACGCGTTTCGTGGATGATTTCCACTCATCAGGAGCAGATGCCCCCCAAAATCAACATACAAGGTAGAGTTAATATAAAGGAAGGTAGTGTAAACAATAATCCAAAAGTCGAAACGTCTGTTCCGGGAGCTGTAGGAGCCCAAAAAAAAAAAAAAACCAATGGTGGATAGTGGTGGAAGACTCCCTTGGCGTCTGGGGCTGCTGCCTTTCTAACACGATGATGGGGTCGTTTCAGCAGAAAACACTTGGGTGAATATAGGGTGTCAAAATAAGTCCCCCTATGTAGTCACCCAATGGTGGATAGTGGTGGAAGACTCCTTTGGTGTCTGGGGCTGCTGCCTTTCTAACACGATGATGGGGTCGTTTCAGCAGAAAACACTTGGGTGAATATAGGGTGTCAAAAAAAAGTCCCCCTATGTAGTCAACCAATGGTGGATAGTGGTGGGAGACTCCCTTGGCGTCTGGGGCTGCTGCCTTACTGACACGACGATGGGGTTGTTTCAGCAGAAGACACTTGGGTGAATATAGGGTGTCAAAAAAAGTCCCCCAATGTAGTCACCCAATGGTGGATAGTGGTGGGAGACTCCCTTGGCGTCTGGGGCTGCTGCCTTTCTAACACGATGATGGGGTCGTTTCAGCAGAAAACACTTGGGTGAATATAGGGTGTCAAAAAAAAGTCCCCCTATGTAGTCAACCAATGGTGGATAGTGGTGGAAGTTCTCCCTTGGCGTCTGGGGCTGCTGCCTTTGTAACATGACGATGGGGTTGTTACAGCAGAAGACACTTGGCTGAATATAGGGTGTCAAAAAAGTGTCACTTGAGGATGGCTGAAGATGCGTAAATGCAAGTAGAACCAAATTGTTTCGGAGGGGAACAGCCTCCCCCTTTTTTCAGGGCTAACATGTCAATAAAAAATTAGTATAAAGAGAAAAATACAAAAAAAACAGTAAAAATCTGCAACGGGTACCCTGATACCTCCATAACCTCCATGAATAAGCCCCATGGGTGGGGTGAAACACGATAGGGGCGTGGCTTCGGATAAAGCTGGCTGAGGTTGCTTTCACCTACGTACAAATGGCTTTGCTAGGTGTAAGGCAGGGGCCTTCGAAAACTATGGGAACTACAATTCCCATCATGCCTTCATGCCCATCATGCCTCGTCATGTCTGTGAATATCGGAGTTTTATAATGCCTCATGGGATGTGTAGTTCCACAACAGCTGGAGGGCCGTAGTTTGAGGATCCCTGGGTAAGGTGTTTGGGACCTTTCTCTATGCATATCCAGGGTATATCTGATACATTTCAATTAAAAATGCATACATAACTACTTTACTTCAAAATAGATTTAAAATGGAAAATTAACAACAGAAAAAAAAAATACTAATAAAAATAACCGAGATAGAAAAAAAAAATTAATTCATTATTAATTAACCGCTTCCCCACTGCTCACTGTGCTGCTACTGCGGCACAGTGGCTCATTATCGTCTGGTGACGTAGACCTACGGCACCAGACATTCCCCTCTCTCGGCGGCGCACGCGCGCCGCCGGAGGCTCGCTCCCGTTGTTTTCAGTCACAGCGGGAGTCGGGCAGGGGAGGAGCAGCGGCGATCGCCGATGCTCTTCCCCGATCGTCGGGGAATCTAGTTTGGAGATCCGCCCGCCTGTGTAAACACAATCTCCTAAGTGACAGACAGGGTCAGATTGCAGGGTTCAGCATAGCTGAACATGCGATCTGTCCCTGTGTCACTCAGTCACCTCCCCCCCACACACGTTAGTAAGCACCAGGCATACATTAACCCCTCCCTCTCCAATAAAATTAACCCCTTCCCTGCCAGTGTCATTTTTACAGTAACAGTGCATATGTATAGCACTGATTACTGTGGTAATGTCACTGGTACCCCCAAAAGTGTCAAAAATGTCAGTCAAGGGTCCGATCTGTCCGCCGCAATGTCGCAGTCCCGCAAACAAAATCGCAGATCGCCGCCATTACGGATTAAAAAAAAAAACACTAAAAATGACAAAAATCTTTCCCTTAGTTAGTAAACGCAATAACTTTTGCGCAAACCAATCAAAATACGATTATTGTGATTTTTTTTTACCAAACATAGGTAGCAGAAAACAAATTGGCCAAAAATGTAAAAAAAATTGGATTTTTACATTTTTTTGGGGGGAATTTCATATAAAAAAAATGTTAAAAATATTGTTATTTTTTCAAAATAAACGCTCTTTTTTTGTTTATAGCGCAAAAAGTAAAAATCGCACAGGTGATCAAATACCACCAAAAGAAAGCTCTGTTTGTGGGAAAAAAAAGTCAGTTAAAGTCGCACAGCGCCGAATCACAAAAAGTGGCCCAGACGTAAGACAGCAAAATCCTCCGGTGGTAAAGTGGTTAATAATAAATAAATAAAATAATAACTTGTGAAGGACCGGGATATGCACGGATCTTTCTGGACACTTGAAAAAGATAAACAGCAAACAGTCTTTCCATATGAATATAGAAACATGAGACGATGGATACAGAAAAGCTATCACCATGGAAACGTATGTCACATATACACTCAGTGGCCACTTTATTAGGTACACCTTGCTAGTACCGGGTTGGACCCCCTTTTGCCTTCAGAACCACCTTAATTCTTCATGGCATAGATTCAACAAGGTGTTGGAAACATTCCTCAGAGATTTTGCTCCATAGTGACATGATAGCATCACGAAGTTGCTGCAGATTTGTTGGCTGCACATCCATGATGGGAATCTCCCGTTCCACCACATCCCAAAGGCGCTCTATTGGATGAGATGTGGGGAGTGTGGAGGCCATTGGAGTACAGTGACCTCATTGTCATGTTGAAGAAACCAGTGGTGAGATGATTGGAGCTTTGTGACATGGTGCATTATCCTGCTGGAAGGAGCCATCAGAAGATGGGGACACTGTAGTCATAAAGGGATGGACATGGTCAGCAACAATACTCAGGTAGGCCGTGGGGTTTAAACGATGCTCAATTGGTACTAAGGGGGCCAAAGTGTGCCAAGAAAATATCCCCCACACCATTACACCACCACCAGCAGCCTGAACCGGTGATACAAGGCAGGATGGATCCATGCTTTCATGTTGCTTACATCAAATTCTGACCCTACCATCTGAATGTTGCAGCTGAAATCCAGACTCATCAGACCAGGCAACGTTTTTTCAATCTTCTATTGTCCAATTTTGGTGAGCCTGTGCGAATTATAGCCTCAGTTTCCCGTTCTTAGCTGACAGGAGTGTGGTCTTCTGCTGCTGTAGCCCATCTGCTTCGAGGTTCGATGTGTTGTGTGTTCAGAGATGCTATTCTGCATACCTTGGATGTAATGAGTGGTTATTTGAGTTACTGTTTCCTTTCTATCATCTGGAACCAGTCTGCCCATTCTCCTCTGACCTCTGACATTAACAAATCCTCTTCCTCCACACAACTGCCGCTCACTGGATATTTTCTCTTTTTCCCACCATTCTCTGTAAACCCGAGAGATGGTTGTGTGTGAAAATCCCAGTAGATCAGCAGTTTTTAAAAAAGTCAGACCAGCCCGTCTGGCACCAACAACCATGCCACATTCAAAGTCACCTAAATCCCCTTTCTTCCCCATTCTGATGCTCAGTTTGAACTTCAGTAAGTCGTCTTCACCACATCTAGATGCCTAACTGCATTGAGTTGCTGCCTTGTGATTGGCTGATTAGCAATTTGTGTAACCAAGCAATTGAATGGGTGTACCTAATAAAGTGGCCGGTGAGTGTATATAAAAAGAAAGGCTTTTTGCCTTGGCATTGCGTTGGGACTGCATTGGGCAACGCTACACAATGTAGCCAAACGAGCCCTTAGGATAGGTCCAAACCTGCTGCTCATCAGAAAAGCGATCTGCATTCAGATCACTTTTCAGAGGTGATTGACAAGTGGTGAAGACGCGATGTGACACCTCCTTACCGCCTGTTTCAACCCCATTATTGCTGATGCTTTCCTATTGGCCTGAATGGGTCACATTTGGCGGGCTTGCAGCCTACCAATCACAGCCTCTCAAATAGCTGTTGCTGCGGGTGTGAGACGAAACATCCTGACCACAGCATGTAAACACCCCCGTCCACAGTTTGAGGGTGGTTGGGGGGCAGTAAAAATGCAGCTCAACTGTGAGCAACTAACCGCTAGTCTAAACTGGGCCTTAGGCAGAAAGATTTTAAATCCGCCAGACTCTGCGGGAAAAATCTCATATTTTTGTAGACAAGTTTTGGGTGGAGAACAAAGCTTCTAACATTGGTTTGGGAGAGCGGCGTGCGATTTGTTAGTCCCGTATGCCGCCATCGGGAGGCGGTCATCCGTGTTCCTTCCCATTATATCAGACGTCGCTCCCTGTATCAGACTGGAGCTGGGAGGACATAATCCATTCTGTGCAGCGCTCAGCCCCCCCCCCCCCCCCCCCCCCAACCGCCAGCGACCTCCATTTATTCACAGCCGGGGATGTGAGTACTTCTTAATAGGGGAATTGATGGACTAATATTCTGCAGAATTAATAATGCACGAAGAACCTTCTCAAGGGTGTAAGATGGATGTACTCAGGCGGAGGACTGGAGAGGCCTCTCTCCGCTTCGTGAGAGCGCTTCTCACCCAGGAGAGGAGGGAGCCGAGGGCCTTAAAGCAGCAGTGTCCCCAGGAGTCCACTGAATTCTGACGCTTAACTCAGCCTGGACCAATGCTGCCGGCTGTGTCAGATATATCCATAGCTCCTAACTGTCCCTGAATCTGAGGGTCTGTCCCTGATTCCGAGGATCTGTCCCTGATTCTGAGGGTCTGTCCCTGATTCTGAGGGACTGTCCCTGATTCTGAGAGTCTGTCCCTGATTCTGAGGGTCTGTCCCTGATTCTGAGGGACTGTCCCTAATTCTGAGAGTCTGTCCCTGATTCTGAGGGACTCTCCCTGATTCTGAGGGTCTGACCCTGAATCTGAGAGACTGTCCCTCATTCTGAAGGTCTGTTCCTGATTCTGAGAGACTGTCCCTGATTCTGACAGACTGTCCCTGATTCTGAGGGTCTGTCCCTGATTCTGAGAGACTGTCCCTGATTCTGAGGGTCTGTCCCTGATTCTGAGAGGCTGCCCCTGATTCTGAGGGTCGGCCCCTGATTCTGAGAATCTGCCCCTGATTCTGAGAGTCTGTCCCTGATTCTGAGAGACTGCCCCTGATTCTGAGAGTCTGTCCCTGATTCTGGGAGACTGCCCCTGATTCTGAGAGTCTGCCCCTCATTCCGAGAGTCTGTCCCTGATTCTGAGAGTCTGTCCCTGATTCTGAGGGTCTGTCCCTGATTCTGAGAGACTGTCCCTGATTCTGAGGGTCTGTCCCTTATTCTGAGGGGCTGTCACTGATTCTGAGGGTCTGTCCCTGATTCTGAGAGACTGTCCCTGATTCTGAGGGTCTGTCCCTGATTCTGAGAGGCTGCCCCTGATTCTGAGGGTCGGCCCCTGATTCTGAGAATCTGCCCCTGATTCTGAGAGTCTGTCCCTGAATCTGAGAGACTGTCCCTCATTCTGAAGGTCTGTTCCTGATTCTGAAGGTCTGTCCCTGATTCTGAAGGTCTGTTCCTGATTCTGAGGGTCTGTCCCTGATTCTGAGAGACTGTCCCTGATTCTGAGAGACTGTCCTTGATTCTGAGGGTCTGTCCCTGATTCTGAGAGACTGTCCCTGATTCTGAGGGTCTGTCCCTGATTCTGAGAGGCTGCCCCTGATTCTGAGGGTCGGCCCCTGATTCTGAGAATCTGCCCCTGATTCTGAGGGTCTGTCCCTGATTCTGAGGGACTCTCCCTGATTCTGAGGGTCTCTCCCTGATTCTGAGGGTCTCTCCCTTATTCTGAGGGTCTGTCCCTGATTCTGAGAGACTGTCCCTGATTCTGAGGATCTGTCCCTGATTCTGAGGGTCTGTCCCTGATTCTGGGAGACTGCCCCTGATTCTGAGAGTCTGCCCCTCATTCTGAGAGTCTGTCCCTGATTCTGAGGGTCTGTCCCTGATTCTGAGGGTCTGTCCCTGATTCTGAGGATCTGTCCCTAATTCTGAGGGACTGTCCCAGATTTTGAGGGTCTGTCCCTGATTCTGAGGGGCTGCCCCTGATTCTGAAGGTCTGCCCCTGATTCTGATGGACTGTCCTTGATTCTGAGAGACTGTCCCTGATTCTGAGGATCTGTCCCTGATTCTGAGGGTCTGTCCCTGATTCTGAGGATCTGTCCCTAATTCTGAGGGACTGTCCCAGATTTTGAGGGTCTGTCCCTGATTCTGAGGGGCTTCCCCTGATTCTGAAGGTCTGCCCCTGATTCTGATGGACTGTCCTTGATTCTGAGAGACTGTCCCTGATTCTGAGGATCTGTCCCTGATTCTGAGAGACTGTCCCTGATTGATTCTGAGGATCTGTCCCTGATTCTAAGGGTCTGTCCCTGATTTTGAATCACTGTTCCTGATTTTGAATCTCTGTCCCTGATTCTGAGAGAATGTCCCTGATTCTGAGAGACTGTCCATGATTCTGAGAGACTGTCCCTGATTTTAAATCTCTGTCCCTGATTCTGAGGATCTGTCCCTGATTCTAAGGGTCTGTCCCTGATTTTGAATCTCTGTCCCTGATTCTGAGGGTCTGTCCCTGATTCTAAGGGTCTGTCCCTGATTTTGAATCTCTGTCCCTGATTCTGAAGGTCTTTGCACAATTTTATAACAAACTATAAAAACAGGTTATTTTTTTTTGTTTGTTCAGCAAAAAAATAAAACCCCAGTGGTGATTAAATACCACCAAAAGAAAGCTCTATTTGTTTGGAATAAATGATAAAAATGTCATATGGGTACAGTGTTGCATGACCGCGCAATTGTCATTCAAAGTGCAACAGCACTGAAAGCTGAAAATTGGCCTGGGCAGGAAGGGGGTTTATGTGCCCGATAGGCAAGTGGTTAATTTTGCCTAAAAGCGGTTGTATCCCCTTATAAAAAAAAAACCTGCAAGACAAAGGCATAATGAGCTAGTATGCATCGAATACTAGCACATTATGAAATACTTACCTTAGAACGAAGCCCTGACACGGTCGCCCGGACACCGCTGAGGGAGCTGTCATGTTCCTTCGGCGTCTCTTCCGGCTTTGGTGGCTCTGGCGCTGTGAGTGGCCGGAGCCGCGATGACGTCACTCCCGCGCATTCGCACTTTCCGGCAAGGAGCTCTGAAGTCCGTCAGACCTTCAGAGCGCATGCGCTGCTGGTGTCAGCGGCTGCACGCAGGGCGAATATAATAATTTTACCTACAGGTAAGTTTTATTATAGGCTTACCTGTAGGTAAAAGTAAAAAGCCGAGTATACTACAGCTTTAATTCTAGCTTTTAATCTGTTGGGATTTGTCTCTACTAACTTTGCACATCTAAACTTTGCAATATTTGCACACAATTATTTGCAGAACTACTGAAGTTCAGTTATATTTGTTGGTGACTCTTTGTGGACTGCAGTGTTCAAGTCATTCCACAGATTTTTAATAGGGTTTAACCACTTCCCACCAAAGGGACGTTGTTCATCCCTTGTGATATCAATAAAGTTTGTACAAAAAAAAAGAAAAATTAGCGCCCCAGTCCCTCTGTGCTTATGCGAACACATACGTTACTCACACACGCATATGTAAACGGTGTTTGCACCACACATGTGACGTATTGTCGCAAACGTTAGAGCGAGAGCAATAATTCTAGAACCGGACCTCCTGTGCAACTCTAAACTGGTAACCTGTAAAGGCGTTTAAAGCATCGCCTATGGAGAATTTTAAGCACCGTAGTTTGACGAGATTCGAATTCTATTCGAATTGCATTTGAAACAAATGCCATTCGAAATTGAATTCATTTTATTTGAATTTTGGAAAATGGTTATATTCTTTCTATTCCATTCTATTCTATTGTTTTTTTTTGTATTTTATTGCTTTTTCTATTCTATTTTTTTCTATTCTGTTCTTTTCTATTTTACTCTATTCTTTTCTATTGTATTCTATGATATTCTATTCCTTCATTTTCTATTCTGTTCTTTTCTATTTTGCTCTATTCTATTGTTTATTCTGTTGTATTGTTTTCTATTGTATTATTTTATTTTCTATTCTATTATTTTCTATTCCATTCAAATTTTAATTCATTCTTTTCTAAATTCAAATTTCAGAAGATAGTTTATATTCTTTCTATTTTATTCTATTCTATTTTTTATTCTATTTTATTCCTTTATTTTCTGTTCTATTTTATTTTATCCTGTTCTTTTATTTTCGATTCCATATTGTTCTGTTTTAGTCTATTCTTTCATTTTGTATGCAGTCCCTTTTTTTTCTATTCTATTTTTTTTTTCTATTCTTTTATTTTCTATTCTGTTCTGTTTTACTCTATTATATTCTACTCTTTTATTTTCTATTATATTCTATGGTATTCTATTCTACTCTATTCTTTTGTTTTTTTTTTAATTTCTATTCTGCTCTATTCCTTTATTTTTTATTCAATTTCATTCTCTTCGGAAATTTCAAATTTGATTCAAAAACTATACGAATTGGATTCAAAAAGTATTCAAATTCGATTCGAAAAGTATTCAATTTGATTGGAAAACAATGAATTTGAATTTAGTTTTAATTTGTTATTTCGGATTTGTTTATATTCGTTATTATTGAAATTTGGAAATACAAATACATCCAAATTTCCAAATAACGAAAAATTTGACCAAATTTCAATGTCGTTTTATCTGATTCATGAACTACTGCATGCCGCTTTTTATGGTTCTCTGTAAGCGAGGTGAGGTCTTACCTACAATGCCGAGACAAAATTATTCCAGCGGGAGCAGCTGGTATGCATTACTGAGCTCTGAAATTGCAATTAAACTTTCTTTTCCATTCCGGAAGTCCTGGCGGTCGACCGCCGGACCTGCTGACCTTCCGTCCCTTTGTGACAGCCGCTCAGAGGGCAGCGGCATGCGTCGCTGGAACACAAACAGAGGCGTCCTAGCAAGCCACGATTAAAGCTTCTGGAGATGAAACGCTTGTCCGAGATCAGACGGCCGCGCCATCGTCTCCCGAAGGTGAGGCCAGCCACAGACGCCTCTGCGATATCACAAACAACGGTGAGTAAACAAGCGATCAGCGTTCGTCTCATCAGCGCACACAATAATCGCCCCCATTAAAAAAAAAATGGGACGTGCATCTAGAGATCTCTGTAAACAGCTTCGCCTGAGAAATCCACCAGAATGTACAGAAGTGACCCCTCTGACCCGTCAGCTGCAATTAGGCTTCATTATGGTGGTGGGACCTACCTGCCTGCAATGCGTCGGGTCTGGGAAACTTTCTTCAAAAACCAGAACAAGAAAAGAGTTTTGTTTTCTCCTTTGTGTTCTGCCATCAAATATGGAATAGCGGGAGCCGGGAAACATGAGATCAGAGGATTTAAAGTTTGAAAGTCTGCAACAAAGTAAAAATTGACAATGCAAAGAGGAAGATCACACTAAACCTATGTAGCACCCTCCTAGGTAGGTGCTAGTGAGAGAGTATAGTTTGGGCTCTGTCTGCTTACCAGAGGGGCTGCAGGTAAACCTAAATTGTTCTCTGCCTACCAGAGAGCAGGATCTGTTAGTGAGGTCTGCTCATTGTGCTCAGTATGCGACTCTTTCTGTCTAGAGAGTGTTTCACACTGGTCCAATAGGGAGGCATGTTGGAAAGTGGAAGGAAACCTGACAAATGGGCTTTTGATACAGTCCTGATTAGGGATCGACCGATTATCGGCAAAGCCGATATATCGAGGGCCAATATGCACTTTCCCCGATATATCGGAACCGGCCTCGGAGATTACCGATATTGCCGATATTTCGAGAAAGTGTTTGTACCGGGGTGATACCTGCATCATCCCGGTACCAACGTCCATAGCCGATGGTCGGCTGTCTTGTAATGACAACCGATGCAGCTGAGAAGCCACTCGGCTGTAATTACAAGGAGCAGGAGGGGAAATCCACCCCTCCCGCCGAGGTCTCCCATCCCACCGGGAGACCCAGGCAACCAGCCTGCACGGCCGCCGAAGACCCGATCAAAGCCACATTCAGCTCTGATCGGGTCTCCATGTAAAAACATCATGACATCACTTCTGGAAGTTCCGGGTACTGGTGCCAGATTGAAAAACATGACAGCATTCAAAACAGCCAAACTTGGTGTTTTGAATGCTTTTAAGTGCAGAGGAGGAGTTTGGGGTCCCCCCCCCCCCCTTAGATCCCTTCACAAGAGTACCTGTCAAAAAAAAAAAAACATTTCTAAATGTACAAAAATATCAGACCATATCGGCCGATACTGATATTCATTGGCCAAAATATCGGTATCTGCAACAAAAAATCACTAATCCTGATGATTGGCAGATGGAAAGTGCCTTGGTGCATGTTGGGATACTGTATAAAAGCCAGGAACACATGTGCTCTAGGTCTTTCGTCTGGATAGCTGAGTTCCGGAGGGAGGGGGCAGCTGCCTCCTCTTCTGTAGAGGCGCCATGCGGCCTCAGGGAGTCATCCTGAGGTCCATAGATGTTAATCAGGCGCAGGTCCTGCTCCCCCATGGAGATGTCTAAGACCATGCATCTCCCCCTCAATAATCCGCCGACAGGTTACCATGGCGGAAAAAAGTACTGCAACTCCAGTGTAAGGCTCGGCCGCAAGAGACCAGAAGGAGGGCCCACGCCTCCACTCCCTTTTCGCCAGATGAATGTCGGCCAAACTAGACAACCGGGTCTCTTGCAAAAACAAAATATCAGCATCAAACCTGCTGAGCAAAAATAAGGCCATGTTACGAGCACTTACTGATTTTATGCTGGCGACATTATTGGTCGCAACTTTCAAAGGAGTGGAAACCACTATCAGGATGATTGGGGTACATGTTTCTTAGCATGCTTACCCCCCTCCCTAGTCGGGGACCCTACAGGCTTTAATGTTCCCTGTGATTCCTCTTACATGGAAAACACAGACTCATCACCCGAAAAACCCTCATCCTCCACCTCAGAAAACACTTCCAACTTATTGGACACCTCCACCCTCCCAGGTTCAGGTACGGGCACATCCTTCTTCCCCTTCCCAGACTTTATTTTTGCCTCCAACCACACCACATCCTCATGAGACAACTCTGACTGCAAAGCCTCCTCCCCCCTCCGTTCCACCATCACCTACAACATCATCCACTCCACTCACCACAACAGTCCCCCCCACCCTTCACCCCAGCATAATTCACTCCATCCCCCTGTGCTTCGCGCCCACCAGTCCTCAGACGCCAAGGAGTGGGGGTCAGTGCAACCTTGCACACTGGTCAAGCTCGGAGCTCCCTCCACAGCCCCTACTACCTCTGGGGAGACTTACACAGAAGGATCAAACACAACATCCACTGAAACCAATTCACGGGGCACGACACAAGGGGATGACACAACATTGGATGGACCATCAGACACTGATTGCACTGAGACAACAGGGAGAGAGACATTGGGGACCCCTAGCACAGCCCCCCTCTCCTCTGCCTCCTCCATGTCCAGGAGAAAAACTCTTCCACCAAAGCAGACGGGTTATGCAAGTCCTCAGGGCACTGGCTGTACGCATGCCCAAACCTACCACAAAGATTGCATTTGATCTTATAGCAATCCTTAGCCAGTTGCCCCAGGTCCTCATACAGAGAGCACTTAATCTCTCGACATGAGGAGGCGAAATGACCCCGAGAACTGAACTTTTTACAGAGCTTAGGCTGCCCACAATAATCCCGCCCTTCCCAATGAAGGCTGAGGAGGGAAGCCACCCACCTGTCCATATGCCACTCTCATCCACAATCTTCTTCAATGGGGTCAGAAGCTACCCAAGTCTCCTCAGCCAGATAGACAAGTCAGCGGAAGGAATTGATAAATTCCTTACCAAGATCAAGACATTCTTCACAAGAGTTTGATGTGAGACAAG
Organism: Pelophylax lessonae; assembly: GCF_965119305.1. Lineage (NCBI taxonomy): Eukaryota > Metazoa > Chordata > Amphibia > Anura > Ranidae > Pelophylax > Pelophylax lessonae. The sequence continues at coordinate 183,371,410 of NC_138780.1, read as the reverse complement.
TTTTGGGACGAGTCCATCCCACTCTGGCAGACCCTTCTACACATGCTCTTACTCCTCCCAAAACATATCAAGAGACTCGGGGCGAACAAAGGAGAGATAATACTCATAGGAGCAGATTTTGTAAGTTTGCCTAGTTACAAAAAAATTAAGGGTCTGTAATTTTTATCATAGGTGTATTTTAAATGATAGAGACAGAATATCAACCAAAAATCCTGAAACAAAACACATGCTGTAAATTAAGCTGCAGTTCAGTGAGTGAGATAAGTATTTGATCCCCAAGCAAAACATGACTTAGTACTTGGTGGAGAAACCCTTGTTGGCAAGCACAGAGGTAAGATGTTTCTTGTAGTTAGTGACCAGGTTTGCACACATCTCAGGAGGCCCACTCTTCTTTACATATCTTCTCTAAATCCTTAAGGTTTCTTGGCTGTCGCTTGGCAACTCGAAGTTTCAGCTCCCTCCATACATTTTCTGGCCCCATCTATCGGCCCCTCAATGCGGCAAAGTTGTTCTGTACCTTTAGAAGAGAAACAAAGCATGTTTCCACCTCCGTGCTTGACTGTAGGGATGGTGTTCCTAGGGTCAAAGTCAGCATTTTTCTTTCTTCTCCTTAAGAAGGCACATGTATAGTCATGCCAATGAACATCTAAATGATTCAGAGAAGGATTGAGAGAAAGTCCTGTGGTCAGATCAGACCAAAATTGAGGTCTTTGGCATTAACTCGACTCGCCTAGTTTGGAGGAAGAAAAATGCTATGACCCTAAGAACACCATCCCTACAGTCAAGCACGGAGGTTGAAACATTATGCTTTGGGGCTGTTTCTCTGCTAAAGGTACAGACCGACTCTGAACTTGGGGGGCCTAATGGATGGGGTCATGTGTTATAAAATATTGGATGAGAACCTTCTTCCCTCAGCCAGAACACTGAAGATGGGTCATGGATGGGTTTTCAAGCATGACAATGACCCAAAACATACCGCCAAGGCAACAAAGGATTGGCTCAAGAAGAAGCACATTAAGGTCATAGAGTGGCCTAGCCAGTCTCCAGACCTTAATTTTATTGAAAATTTATAAAAGGGAACTTTAGGTTACCAAGCGACAGTGTGGAAACCTTAAGGATTTAGAGAAGATCTGTGAAGAAGAGTTGACCAAAATCCCTCCTGAGATGTGTGCAAACCTTTCTGCTGGTGAGGATCTGCGTTCCAAGCTGGTTGGACAATGGTTGTAGGATTTCCCCATCTCCGCAGATCTTGTCCAGTGCCGCGCCACAGTTTCTGCTGGTGAGAATATGCATTCCAGGCTGGTTGGACAACAGTTGGAAGATGTTCCCATCTCTGCAGATCTTGTCTTCAGCTGTTTGACAATATTACAGATGCCGTATCATGATCATCCTCAGGGGCCTCTGCAACTGACTTTTGCTGGAACAGTCATCTGGAGGTATTCTTTCTTATCTTTTTTTTATTCTTTCTTTCTTAGGTATCTTTATTAATAACTGTAAATACCCAGGTATATGTGCACAATTCTACCAGGACTCCCATCGGGCCCTTGGCTAATAATACCTGTCTGTAAATTGGATGTTTGTACTGCTATTAATCTTGTTTTTATCTAAAGCTTGAATTCTTTTTATACTGTACATTTATAAGCTTATGATTAATGTTATATACTGGTTGCAGTAGTTTTTCTGCTCCCAAATACTTTGATTGGATTACAGGTTCATTTCCCAGGAATAGAAACCCCTCTGTTCCACTTAGCAAAGGTTCTGATTCTCTTATTTACCTACAGGTTTAGCGCAATATCCTGTTTAGGAAGGGACATTTTTCATAACCCCCAAAAGTGGGCTATATGTGTGACTGTGGTGGGACATTAGAGTGTAAGCTCCTGTAGACAAGGGTTTCTAACCACACACAGCACATCTCCAGGTTACACCATGACTCTTCTCCCAACAAAATGAGCAGCAAGAACTCTGATTGACAGCAGCGTTGTGTGAGGGCTACATCAAGGAAAATTTAATCAGTCCTGACAAAGACCCAATAGCCACCCTCAGATCAGGCCAGCCATTGGCCTTCGGCGCCACCAATTTCCGCCCCGTCTTTTTGTAAGCCGGTTCTCTGACCCCTGGATGAGAAAAACAGGAAATGGGGAAAGGTAACAATTTCTTAAGCTAATTGAAATTAGCAACCTCAATTTCACGTCTATTATGAGCTAAGCGCCGCACAGATGCGTCTGGCCGCCAGCGGAGTCTTATCGACGTCAAAAATCTCTTCACCTTTGTTTCTGGGAGAAGTTTGAGGCGCGGAGAGCTGGGCCAGGTGCGCCAATCTAATTAGCAATACATTCAGCAAAAAAACACTTTTTAAAGACTGAGAAATGAGTTTGTGGGCGAGCAAAATACGCCAACGACAGCATGAAATCATACGCGGAAGAAGTATTGCCTCCACTCCAGGTCCCTGAGAAAATGAAATGTCACTTTATTTTAATCAGATCTTTAATTAACTTGCCATTTTCGGCTTGCAAAGATGCTTTGTTCTGTTAAGTTGATTATTTCTGTAGAAACAAAAATGCCATTAAACAACATTCTTTGCATTGTTCGATTCCTAGTTTTAATTGTAGGAGAGACAAAATTAGAATAAGGCCTCAGACCAGGACACACACTTCATTACACAATTGACAGATTTAAAGTGTATTTAGATCCAAAATCTTTTTGTAGTTTTGGATGGATTGTGAAAGGAATAGAGGCCCCTGTGTCATGTACATTGGATGGAGGCCGAGCTGAAGGGAGTGCTTCCCTTGTGGCTCTAGTCCGAGCACCCTGGAAAGTGGTGACAGAGGTACAAAGTAGCACAGGTGAGTTGCAGTTGAAACCCTTCAGGAAAAGATCATGGTTGGCCAGGGGCAGACAGGCAACTTTCGGCCCAGGGGGCAAGTAAAAACCAGAGGCCCATGGTGCAGCGACCCGGCCCTCCTCCCATATTCCCTCACCCTCCTGCGACTCTCCCAATCCTCCTCCTGACCCCCATTCCAAGCTGAAGCCCTGCTTCGGATATTCTCTACTTACAGGCTGAATCCAGGTTCCCGACCTGGCCAGCAGGGGGAAGAGTGGGGGAGCTGGGACAGCTCAGTTGGGGCTGGCCGGGGCAGAAAGGTCTCCAGTGAGGCATGGAACCGGCCTCCTCAGACACAGTTTACACCAGGCATGTCCAACCTGCGGCCCGGGGGCTGCATGCGGCCCAGAACCTCAGGCAATGCAGCCCACTGCCCCCTGACAATTTTCTTTTTTTTGCTGGGGAGGAAGGAAGTCGAGTCAGGGGCACGGCTACAGAGGCAGCCTTGGAGGGGATCATCCACTAGTTGTGTTAAATTAGTGCTGTGGGGGGGGGGGGGGGTCCTGTGCGCGGCAGCACGGGAAGGGCGCGGCGGCGTTTTATGACTTATATACCTTAACTATAGTATATATTTTATATGCGGCCCGAGACAATTTCTCTATACTCAATGTGTCCCATTGCCCCCCTGCCCCCTGGCCCAGTTCTCCCCCGTGGTTGGCGGACCACAGGATGGCACCCGAGAGAAGAACCTTGGGAACACGGTGTGAAGACTTGTGCAGGAGTACACTCAGAAACAGAAGTAGTCAAGGCAAGCCAGGGTCAGACATGGTTAAGCAGGAGGAAGCATAGTCAAGTAGCAGGTCTAAATACAAAATATTTTGTAGTTTTGGATGGACTGTGAAAAGATAAGAACCCCTGTGTTTATGTGGCTGCAATCGTCTGTCCAGCTTGGTTCACAGTGTGTGTACGGGGCCCAATGATTTCTGATAGCAGCCCTGGTGTCATGTATCTTGGTTGGAGGCCGAGTTGACGGTAGGGCTCTCCTTGCAGCTCTGGTCTGAGCACCCCTGAATGTGGGGACAGAGGTACAAGGCTCAACGAAGCACGGGTGCTGGTAGATGAGTTGCAGGTGAGACCCTTCAGGAAAGGATTATGGTTGGCGGATCACAGACACCAGAGAGAAGAATCTTGGGAATGCAGTGTGCTGATTTGAGCAGGAAAACACTGAGAAGCAGATGCAGGAAGCTGCCAGGGTCAGATATGTGGTCAAGGCAGGCCAGGGTCAGACATGGTTAGGCAGGAGGAAGCATAGACAAGTAGCAGGTCTAAATACAAAATCTTGGGTAGTTTTAGTTGGATTCTGAAAGGATAAGAACCCCTGGGTCATGCAGGGCCGCTAATAAGGGGGTAGCACCTGCCCTCCTGTACAGGGCCCATGCCCCATACGTTCAACATGGGGGCTCAGAGCAGCAGGAGTGGGCATATTCACTGGATCATTCTCCCGTGGCCCTCCCTGCCTTTACAAATGCTTCAGTTTATAAATGACCAGGGAGCCTCTGTATAGAGCGCTTCCTGTTCATTCACTAGCACTGCAGAGAAAGGATTGAGGAATTTGTGTCCTCAGTCCATTTCTCGGTCTCAAAACGAAGATATTGTGCGTCTGTTTAGATCTCTGGTATTTCACCAACTGGTAGATGAGATACAGGCGAGACCCCTCAGGAAAGGTTCCCTGCTTAGAGAGAAGACCGGTCAGCTGTTGTAAACACAACTGACCGTTGTGCTCTCTGAAATGATCACAGAATGCCTGTGATCCTTCTATATAGGATCACAGGTCTCTATGATCATTTCACAAGCCCATCCCCCCATACAGTTAGAAACCACCCCCTAGGCTCACACTTAAAGCGGTAGTATACTCAAAAACAAAAAAAAAACCTGCAAGACAAAGGCATAATGAGCTAGTATGCATCGCATACTAGCTCATTATGAAATACTTTTAACTTTCCGGCAACTTCACAGCAAGAAACTGTGAAGGTCCGCCGGACCTTCAGAGCGCATGCGCCGCTAGCGTCAGCAGCTGCATGCAGGGCAAATATCTCCTAAACCATGCAGACTTTAACAGCATTTGACAAGAAAGAAGCAATCTGCGGGATTACGCATTGCGATATCCAGGGACAGCGATACGTCCGCTCCGTTCTTTATTTAATATCGGTGATTGAACCATCTGCTGCCAGGAAGCGTCAGGATAATTAGCAGGTGGCGGAGGAGAAGGGCGCAAAATGGCACCCGGGTGACTGGCAGTGGGCCCGCTCCACTTACCAACTCCTGTTTACTCCTCCTGCGCTAAAATGAATGTCATTTGACGAGGGCCCGCGACACCCCAACGCACACCGCCAACCTGCCGAGACAAACTACAGACAGATTTTACTTTAAATTGCAAATTCGAATTACATTTGAATTACAATGAGGTGGGGGAGGGGGGGATTTAAATCATGTTTACTTTGTGAAACTGCAACATATGTTCATCTTTCCAATTTGAACTTTCCTGCAAATCGTTCTGAATATCGGCTCCCTGGAAAAGTCCCAATTCTGAACAATAAAGAGCTTCACAACTAATCCGCCTCATCTCCTTCAGCATTGGTGGGGATCCAGAGTGATTGTCTTCTGCACCCCGATCCTTTGATCACTGTTTCTTCTGGATGTAAATGTATTGTGCAAATACAAAAATGTTTTATGCTGTTTTGAAAAGTGGGGAACACCCCCGTGCTCAGTGTGTGGAAGCAGCGGTCTCTCTGCAGAGGTCTGACACGCCCCCTGCTAAGTCAAATCTATAACTGTGTAATCAGCAAAGCCTATTCTCCTTGCTGATTGGAGCCCTAACTGTGAGTCAGCAGGGGGCGTGCCGGACATGTGCAGAGAGACCACAGCAGGGTAAATGTGCAATGCAGTAGTGATACATTAGTGTGAATGGGGCTTTACCAAACAGAGGAATGAGTCAGCGAGGGAATCATTCTGGTATCAGGGATGAGGCTAAAGTGATTTCCCTGCTGATTAATTTCTTTGTTTGTTGGGAGGTGACTAGACCAGTGGTGGTCAACTTGCTTGATATAGGGGCCCTTCAGTATGGCTCCTGACACCATCAAAGGGACACATAATATTCAGTGATTGGAAGGGTACAGAAAGCTGACAGAGTCTGCATACATACTACAGGAGATGGTTAGAGACTACTAGCATATTACAAGAGATGGTCAGAGACTACTAGCATATTACAAGAGATGGTCAGAGACTATACGCATACTACAGGAGATGGTTAGAGACTACTAGCATATTACAAGAGATGGTCAGAGACTACTAGCATATTACAAGAGATGGTCAGAGACTATAGGCATACTACAGGAGATGGTCAGAGACTGCAGACATACTACAGGAGATGGTCAGAGACTGCAGGTATGCTACAGGAGATGGTCAGAGACTGCAGGCATTCTACTGGAGATGGTCAGAGACAGCAGGCATACTACAAGAGATGGTCAGAGACTACTAGTGTATTTCAAGAGATGGTCAGAGACTATAGGAATACTACAGGAGCTAGTCAGACACTATAGGCATACTACAGGAGATGGTCAGAGACTATAGGCATACTACAGGAGATGGTCAGAGACTATAGACATTCTACAGGAGATGGTCAGAAACTGCAGGCATGCTACAGGGGATGGTCAGAGACTGCAGGCATGCTACAGGGGATGGTCAGAGACTGCAGGCATGCTACAGGAGATGGTCAGAGACTGCAGGCATGCTACAGGAGATGGTCAGACACTGCAGGCATGCTACAGGGGATGGTCAGAGACTGCAGGCATGCTACAGGAGATGGTCAGAGACTATAGGCATACTACAGGAGATTGTCAGAGACTATAGGCATACTACAGGAGATGGTGAGAGACTATATGCATACTACAGGAGATGGTCAGAGACTGCAGGCATACTACAGGAGATGGTCAGAGACTGCAGGCATGCTACAGGGGATGGTCAGAGACTGCAGGCATACTACAGTGGATGGTCAGAGACTACAGACATACAGTACTACAAGAGATGGTCAGAGATCACAGGCATAATAAAGAAGATGTTTAAAGACTGCAGACATACTACAGGAGATCATCAGAGAATAAAGGCATACTACAAGAGATGGTCACAGACTACTAGTCTATTACTAGGGATGGTCAGAGACTATAAGCATACTACAGGAGATGGGCGGAGACCACAGACATACTACAGGAGATGGTCAGAGACTGCAGGCATACTAAAAGAGATGGTCAGAGATTACTAGCATATTACAAGAGATGATCAGAGACTACTAGTGTATGACAAGAGATGGTCATAGACTATGGGCGTACTACGGGAGATGATCAGAGACTGCAGGCATAGTAAAAGAGGTAGTCAGATACTACAGACATACTACAGGAGATGGTCAGAGGGTACTAGCAAGGGATGGTCAAAGACTTTGGTTGTTCTACAGTAAATGGTCAGAGCCTGCAGACATACTACAAGTGATGGTCAGAGAATACAGCCAGATTACAGGAGATGTTCAAAGACTGCAGGCATACTACAGGAGATGGTTAGGGACTGCAGGCGTACTGCAGGAGATGGTCAGAGACTATAGGCATACTACAGGAGATGGTCAGAGACTACTAGTGTATTACAAGAGATGGTTAGAGACTGCAGACATACTACAGGAGATGGTCAGAGACAGCAGGCATACTACAGGAGATGGTCAGAGACTGCAGGCATACTACAGGAGATGGTCAGAGACTGCAGGCATACTACAGGAGATGGTCAGAGACTGCAGACATACCTCAGGAGATGGTCAGAGACTGCATACATACTACAGGAGATGGTCAGAGACAGCAGGCATACTACAGGAGATGGTCAGAGACAGTAGGCATACTACAGGAGATGGCCAGAGACTGGGGACACAGTTCAGAAGACCGAGACTGAAGACACATTACATGTGACTACTAGAGGTCACTGCTATTATAGAGCAATAATGAGCAGACATTGCTGTATTCAGAGGCCCCCGGGGGCCGCACAAAAGTGCCAAAGGGCCATAGGTTGGACATCAGGGCACTGGATGCTGCACTGTGATGTAAGGGAGGGTGGGGTGCTCTCGACATCTAGTCCTACAGAGGGCAACCATAATGCTCATGCACCCATGATGAAATTGAGTGTGACACTCCGGAAATAGTGTGAATCAAGACTACCACATTATCCACATTATGGCCACTAGATGGAGCTATTTGCTCTCTGGGTTGAAGGTTCTTCCTTCACACAGAATGGAGTGAATCAGGACAATACCGCATTATGCACACTAGGTGGAGTTGGTAATCATAGGAATTCTTATTTACTGTGATTATCAGTGCCATCTAGTGGCCATATGGCAAAATTCACTCTATTCTGCATGAATGAAGAACATCCGACCTGGAAAAGAAATAGGCTAGTAACATTTGAATACCCCTTTCTTGGTGAAATATAAAAGACAGGGTTGCATTATGTAAATAGATACCAAACAAGTCTAGCTTAAAATGAAATAGCACAGAATTGTAGTTTTAAGGCTTTTTACAGGTTATCTATTAAAGCCTAATTTACGCCTGAGCATATAGGAAACGTGAGTTTCTATAACACGGCAAAACAGGCGTTTGGGTGACAGTAACTTCTTAATGGCACCCCAATTCTCCTAAGAAAGCAGGTGTTTTGTTGGTTCAAAAACATGTCAAAGTCTGCTCCAAAAAAATGTACATGAGCTTCTTTGGTGAATTTTTGAGGGGCAGGCAGACAATTTAAACGAATTATGCCGCTCCAAAAGCGAGCAAAAAACACACAAAAAAGTGCAAAAACTGTGATGCAGGAGCGCCACCAGATGTGAACAGAGCCTAAGAGTTGACCATTGTCATAAAATGATTCCTCTCACTCTGACGTTTAAGGTGATACCTCACATGTATGGCGCAACAAGTGTACACCCTACTCACTATTGCATTTGCACTCGGGCTGATGGAGTTCCTTTTAGTTCTTTCTTTTTTTTTTTTTTTTTTTTATGGTTGAATTTCTTTTCTTTTACGATTTTTTAATTTCCAAGAAGGAACAAATACAGCACTTATAGCCAATGAGCTCTTTCCACTGGGTCTCCTGATGTAGTCTACTGCTGTCCTGGGCTTTCAGAGGAACGCATGAGCCCGGGTACCACAGTGGATGGCACAGCCAGGAGATGACAGAACTTTCTTGCATGAAAGCCGAGTGCCCCGTGACCCCTTTATGGATATATCAGGGGTCTATTGGACCTTCTGTCTTCTCTCTGCCCTCCTTTGCAGCTAATCAAGCATAGAATGACGTCTCTGAACCCGGAGGTGCTGAAATGCTGTTCGCTTCAGGGTTCCTTCATCACAGAGAAGATCAGAGAATGGATATTCCCTGAGCAACTCCCACTGGGCCTCCTGATGTAGCCTACTGCCACCCTGAGCTTTTAAAGGAATGCAAGAGCCCGGGAACCATAGCAGACAGCACAGCCAGGAGGTGATGGCATATTCTTGCATGAAAGCTGAGTGCCCTGCGACAACTTTATGGAGACTTCAGGGGTTCTGTTTAACCTCCAGTGTTACCTCTGCCCTCCTCTGCAGCTAATATATCATAGAATGACATCTCTGAACCCAGGGGTGCTGAAATACTGTTCCCTTCTGGGTTTCTTCATTGTAGAGGAGATCAGAGAATGGATGTTCCCTGAGCAACTCTCACTGGGCCTCCTTATGTAGCCTACTGCCGTATTGGAACTTTCAGAGGAATCTAAGAGCCCAGGAACCACAGCGGATGGCACAGTCAGGGGGTGGATAGCGCTGCGCTTTCTTGCATGAAAGCCGAGTGTCCCCCGACCCCTTTATGGAGACATCAGGGGTCTATTAGACTTCCAGTGCCACCTCTGCCCTCCTCTGCAGCTAGCATATCATAGAATGACATGTCTTAACTTGGAGGTGCTAAAATGCTGTTTGCTTCAGGGTACCTTCATCTCAGAGGATATCAGAGTTCCCTGAGCAACTCCCACTGGGCCTCTTGATGTAGCCTACTGCTCTCCTGAGCTTTCAGAGGAATGCAAGTGCCCAGGAACCACAGAGGATGGCACAACCGGGAAGCGGGGGCGCCTTCTTGTGCCAGCCTTATCAATACCAAGCTTCTTTTAACTCCTTGAATGCAAGGCCATTTGAAAACATACTTCAGAAGACATGGTGTTAAATGCTGAACTCCATGACAAACTATCAAACAAAGTTTTGGGAGCGCATTCACCATCAATGATTATTGCTCTCTCTAGCCCTATCTTAACTGTGCGGAGGGAGCAGCGCATGGACAGATATAATTAGCAGCATGTGGGAGAATCTCAATACACAATAAGTTGAGAATAATCGTTTAATCTTCCAGTGGAAAAGGTGCCCTTTTCTTTTCCATCAGACATAACCAAGGTCATGGGGGTCAACCATGGCTGGTCGGAATTGACTCAATGCTTTAAGTAGGGAAAATATAAAACATCGGCATATTGCGAGATGTGAGCAAAGCTTCAGAGGACAATGCTTAGAGATGCCCGATTGTTGATATAAAAAGCTGCGGAGCCTCGTAGCCAGCACCAGGCAGTGTAATTAGCTCATTAGACTGCTTGGCCAGATTCCAAGCAGGGCGGCAGATGTGGGAAGTGACATAAACACAGAGAAGGGGACGCTTAGCGCTGGGAATGGACGGTCATTGGCCTTTGCGACGAGATCTGAGACCTCCATTCTGCTTCCGTTCTCTACATACAAAGGCCTCGGTCTGGTAACAACCATTAAAAAAAAATTCTACAGTACACATACACATCCAAACCCCGTCCTAAACCTCTCTGGCTTTCTGGACCAAAATGAGTTTCACTTGCAGCTGAAGCCTGGTGGTTTGAATCATCCCGCATCTTCTTTTATCTTTTGATGTCTTCATAGATGAGATCCCCCCTATCATAGATATAAGCTCCATTTCTAACCTTGAAGTTTTCACTGTCCCTGTCTAGTTTGGAGTGTTCAATATCCACCTGTTGCATTCTACGTAATATAATATAAAGGTAAAATCCAAGTGGAGATAGTGGGAACCCATCAGCAGCAGGGGTGCAGACCTGGGAACTCAGTAAAGGGAAGGTGGGTATACCACATAATGGGCACGGCAGGTATAGAGACCCAGGAAATCAATGCAGGGATTATGGGATCTCCTCATATTTGGTGCAGCAGGTGTACAGACCTGGGAGCTCAGCACAGGGAAAGTGGAAACCCCTCATAATGGGCACAGCAGGAGTACAGATCCAGAAACCCAGAACAGGAATGGTTTGATCTTATAATTGGCACAGCAGGGGTGCAGACCTGGGAATTTAGCACAAGGATGGTGGGATCTCCTTATAATGGACACATCAAGTGTACAAACCTGGAAACTCAGCACAGGGTTGGTAGGAACCCCTCATAATGGGTACAGCAGGTGTGCAGGCCCAGAAACCTAGAACAGGGATGGTTTGATCTTCTTATAATGGGCACAGTAAGGGTGCAAACTTGGGAATTCAGCACAAGGATGGTGGGATCTCCTTATAATGGACACATCAAGTGTACAAACCTGGAAACCCAGCACAGGGTTGGTAGGAACCCCTCATAATGGGCACAGAATATGTACAGACCTGGGAACTCAGTTCAGGGATGGTGGGAGTACCTCAAAATGGGCACAGCAGATGTACGGACCCAGAAACTCAGAACAGGGACGTTGGATCTCCTCCAAATGGGCACAGCAAGTGTACAGACCTGGGAGCTCAGCACAGGGAAAGTGGAAACCCCTCATAATGGGCAAAGCAGGTGTACAGACCCAAGTGTACAAACCTGGAAACTCAGCACAGGGTTGGTAGGAACCCCTCATAATGGATACAGCAGGTGTGCAGGCCCAGAAACCTAGAACAGGGATGGTTTGATCTTCTTATAATGAGCACAGCAAGGGTGCAGACTTGGGAATTCAGCACAAGGATGGTGGGATCTCCTTATAATGGACACATGAAGTGTACAAACCTGGAAACTCAGCACAAGGATTGTAGAAACCCCTCATAATGGGTACAGAAGATGTACAGACCTGCAAACTCAGCTTAAGGATAGTGGGAGTACCTCAAAATGGGCACAGCAAATGTACGAACCCAGAAACTCAGAACAGGGATGTTGGATCTCCTCAAAATGGGAGCAGCAAGTGTACAGACCCGGGTATTCAGCACAGAGATGGTAAAAAAAAAAAACTCATAATGTGCACAGCAAATGTACAGACTTGGGAACTCAGCTCAGGGATGGTGGAAGTACCTCAAATTGGGTACAACAGGTGTAGGGACCCAGGTACCGAGAGCATGGTGGGATCTCCCTATGATGGACAAGGCAGGTGTGCAGATTTGGGAAATCAGGGATCAGCAGAATTCCCAAATGTTTTGGGGCAAAAAAAGCTACTTTATGCCAACACAATGCTGGACTGCCATAGTCCCTCCCATATACATAACATTCTTGCTGAGAAACCTTTTATTCTGCACCATGTATTATCAGGTCTATTCTTTGGGCCATTGCTTAGCTCATATACCAGGACAGATTTAGCAAGTCACAAAAATTTGGCAAAAACAAGGCATGCATATCTGCTGCAAGTTTGGTAATGCTACATCTTATCAAAGCGTATCAACCTGTCATTTGATCTTTCCAATGCTTGTAATTGGGATCCCCAGGTACCCTAGAAAGCTAATTATGGCAACCGCTTACCTGGTAAGACCAGCAGTGGAAAAGGAGGTAATTCCCTCAACACTACCTGAGAATATCAAGGGAAGTCAACAGAGAAATGGCATGTGAATCTAGTAAAATCAGTCTGGGTAAACAGATGAACAGGTATCAGGACTCTCAAGAAAATGAATGGTAGACCTATTTTATAGTGGCAGGATTTTAGCTGTTGCCAGCAGCAGATATAGGCTCACTGTGCATTCAGATTTTAGAAAGAACCTTGTTTTTTCCCTTACCTACTCAAGTTGGGTTGGTCTTGACCAAAGGGTAACTCCCAGGCTATGGCCCTCTAGTTTACCCACTGGCAAAAACCGGTGGAAGATAGGAAATACAAATACAGTGAGGGAAAAAAGTATTTGATCCCCTGCTGATTTTGTATGTTTGCTCACTGACAAAGAAATGATCAGTCTAACATTTTATTGATGGGTCTATTTTAACAGTTAGAGACAGAATACCAAACAAAAATATCCAGAAAAACGCACTTCAAAAAAGTTATAAATTGATTTGCATTTTAATGAGTGAAATAAGTATTTGATCCCCCTATCAATCAGCAAAATTTTTGGCTCCCAGGTGTCTTCTATACAGGTAACAAGCTGAGATTGGAAGCACTCTCTTAAAGGGAGTGCCCCTAATATCAGCTTGTTATCTGTATAAAAGACACCTGTCCACAGAAGCAACCAATAAATCAGATTCCAATCTCTCCACCATGGCCAAAACCAAAGCGCTGTCCAAGGATGTCAGGGACAAGATTGTAGACCTACACAAGGCTGGAATGGGCTACAAGACCATTGTCAAGTAGCTTGGTGAGAGGGTGACAAAAGTTGGTGCGATTATTTGCAAATGGAAGAAACACAATATACCTGTCAATCTCCCTCGGTCTGGGGCTCCATGCAAGATCTCAGCTTGTGGAGTTTCAATAATCATGAGAACGATGAGGAATCAGCCTAGGACTACACGGGAGAATCTTGTCAATGATTTCAAGGCAGCTGGGACCATAGTCACCAAGAAAACAATTGGTAACACACTACGCTGTAAAAGACTGAAATCCTGCAGCGCCTGCAAGGTCCCCCTGCTCAAGAAAGCACATGTACAGGCCCGTCTGAAGTTTGCTAATGAACATCTGAATGATTCGGAGGAAAACTGGGTGAAAGCGTGGGCAGATAAGACCCAAATCGAGCTCTTTGGCATCAACTCAACTCGTCATGTTTGGAGGAGGAGGAATGCTGCCTTTGACCCCAAGAACACCATCCCCACCATCAATCATGGAGGTGGAAACATTATGCTTTGGGGTTTTTTTTCTGCTAAAGGGACAGGACAACCTTACCTCATCAAAGGGACAATGGACGGGGCCACGTACCATCAAATCTTGGGTGAGAACCTCCTTCCCTCAGCTACGGCATTAAAAAAGGGTTGTGGATGGGTATTCCAGCATGACACTGACCCAAAACACATGGCCGAAGCAAAAAAGGAGAGGCTCAAGAACAAGCACATTAAGGTCCTGGAGTGGCCTAGCCCGTCTCCAGACCTTAATCCCATAGAAAATATGTGGAGGGAGCTGAAGGTTTGAGTAACCAAACATCAGCCTCGAAACCTTAATGACTTGGAGAGGATCTGCAAACAGAAGTGGGACAAAATCCCTCCTGAGATTTGTGCAAACCTGGTGGCCAACTACAAGAAACGTCTGACCTCTAAGTCTTGTTTTGAGAAGGTGTCAAATACTTAATTCACTCATTAAAATGCAAATCAATTTATAACTTTTTTAATGCGTTTTTCTGGATATTTTTGTTGTTATTTTGTCTCTCACTGTTAAAATAAACTGACCATTAAACCACTGACCATTAAAATTATAGACTGATCATTTCTTTGTCAACCCCCCCCCCCCCCCCCAGAGAAAGGAAAGAGGGAGGAACTGGCACTGAAACTCAGAGCAATATTACAACAGGTCCCAGGAGGAGGGTGACAGCTGTCTCTCCTCCTGTCAGCAAGGAAGGTGGTCAAAGGTGGTCGGTCTAGTGAGACAGAGTGGGGTGCTGAGCCAGGAGGTCCAGGATACTGACAGAGGAGCTGAAGGCAGAGCAACCTGAGGAAAAACCGTGTCTGTGAGTACCAGGGAGCTTGCCAGAGGTCTGTCCAGGACCAGTGAGAGTCAGTGGACAGGAGCTAGCACACACAGCAAGTAAGAAAGGGGGTGCCAAGTTAGACCATGAAGAGTAACTTTAAAAGGAGCAAATTCAGATATCTTCACTTCTGCGGCAAGGTGAAGCAGTGGCCTTGCCGCACACACTACAGCTAGTTGTCCTCAACAATGTGCATAGTTCAAGTTGGAGTATCCCACTCATCACCTCCGGCTCCCCTATCCATGTTCTCAAATAAAACACAAAAAAACAAAAAAAAAAACAAATCCCCTGGACTGTTTATTGACTGAGCCAAGGACTTAGCCCCCATTCACACTGGGGCGACGCTACTTCGCACCGCGACCTCCGAGGTCGCGGTGCGAGCAGCGCGCCGCGACCTCGGAGCGGCCGCCACGGACTTCGTAACATTGAAGTCTATAGCGGTCGCCTCCTGGTCGCCCCAAAGAAGCTCCGGACCCTTTTTCTGAGTCGGATCGACTTGTGTCGCTCCTATCAGAACGGGTCCGCAGCTTCCCTATGGGAGGCGACCTGCGGCGACCTGTGAGGCGACCAGGTCGCCTCACAGGTCGCCCCAGTGTGAACGGGGGCTTAAAGTGATACGTTTAACAGACTGTTGCTATGGGTAACCCAGGGGAATCCATTCTTAGCAGCTCCCAAGTGGGCAGTGCTACATTACTTTAATTATTTTTTTTAATTTAGAATAGTATATTGTTAAGAACACTAGGGTTGATTTACTAAAACTTGAGAGAGCAAAATCTGGTGCAGCTATGCATGGTAGCCAATCAGCTTCTAACTTCAGCTTGTTCAATTAAGGTTTGACCAAAAAAATAAACTGGAGGCTGATTGGTTTATATGCAGAGCTGCACCAGATTTTGCACACTCCAGTTTTGGTAAATCAATCTCATTGTGAACTTAATTTTGTTCATTGGAGTCTTCAAAACTGTTTGTGGCAATAGATGAGCAAGACACATCATGCATGACTTCATGCACATGTTTAACCACTTGCCAACCGCCGCATGACTATTTACATCGGCAGTCAGCCCCTCACAGGCAGAGCGACGAAGGGCTACGTCGCTAGCCTGTAAGGGTTTTGGGAGCGAGCGAGCGTGCGCCGCCGAATGCGCGCTCCCACTCCCGCTCGGTCACAGACCCCCCCGCGCGTGTGCCTGGCGGACCCGATGTCCCCCCGGGCACTCGCGATCGTCCGTGACAGCGGGAGAAAGGCAGGCGGCTGATGTAAACAAAGCCGCCTGTCAGTCTTCCCTGTGTAAGAATGGTGATCAAACGGTTCTACTATGTAGGACCATTGATCACTGTTCTTACACATCAAGCCACAGCCAATCACAGTTAGAAACACGCCCCTAGGGACACACTTAACCCCTCCCTCTCAAAAAAAGTTAACCCTTCACTGCCAGTGTCATTTTTACAGTAACAGTGCATATGTATGGTAACTGGTCAAAAATGTCAGTCAAGGGTCCGATCTGTCTGCCCCAATGTCGCAGTCCCGCAAAAAAAAATCGCAGATCGCCGCCATTACGCGTTAAAAAAAAACCAACAAAAATGACAAAAATCTTTCCCTTTGTTAGTAAACACAATAAATTTTGCGCAAACCAATCAATCATACATATGGTAAAAAAAAATGGCCTAAAATGTTAAAATTTGATTTTTACATTTTTTTTGGGAATTTCATATAAAAAAATGTGAAAAATATTGTTATTTTTGCAAAATTGACGCTCTTTCTTTGTTTATAGCGCATGATCAAAAAATCGCACAGGTGATCAAATACCACCAAAAGAAAGCTCTGTTTGTGGGAAAAAAAGGACGCCAAATTCGTTTAGATAGAGCGTCGCACGACCGCGCAATTGTCCAATTAAAGTCACGGAGTGCCGAATCGCAAAATAGGCCCTGGTCAGGAAGGGGGTAAAATCTTCCGGGGCTTAAGTGGTTAAACGCATAACTACGGACACAAAGCTCCTTGTTGTTCATGTTGGTTATCCCCAAGTCTCATCTTTGTTAAGATTCTGTATGTAGACGGGTGGTGGAGCCCCGAACCTTTCTGAGAGAGCACAAAAGCCAACGGAGGTGACAACGTCCTATTATAAAATAATATCCACACTGTATGTCTTTATAATACATGGAACAATCTATAGCTTTATCCAGCGCTGCTGTATCACAAAGATATTGCCGCCAGTACTTTGTTCAGTGCCAGCTCCGAGGCCGGGTGGACATTAATAAGGACTTTTTATGTCTGTGGCATCTGGGTTTAGCAATGTTTAACTTTCCCCAAATAGATTGTGCCACAGAGACCAGCGCCGTGCTGCAAATCACCCCTTGAAATAAACGGTCATTCTGGCACAATGTTACCCACTATAAAATTTCATATAAACCATAGAAAGGCAGCGAAACAAAATTGTATTAATCCATCGCCTGGAGGAAAAAAAAAAAGCCAAGCAGAAATTTCACTAAGGGAAACATTATGAAATATTTTCTTCTGGGTGTTTATGGGTTTAATTTGGGGCCAGGTCTGGATATACAATGTCTTAATGAGGCCCCGCACCGCCGCACCGCATAAGGGACAGGAAAAAGGATTTCACTTTTATTGAATAATTGGGGATTCATTGTTATTTCGTGCTCAAATTATTTTCCTGATGTTTTGTTTTTAACACGTTTCCATCTTACATTTTGGAATGGGCATTGAAGTCATAAATATCCCTCACAGGTAGGACAATATATGACATCATTACATAACCGTGCACAAAGTCATTTATTTTAGCTTTATGAGCAGTTTATACAATCGGTGAGCATTTTCTTTCTCCTTCTTTTCTTCCATCTTCCCCCTCCACTTCTTTTTCCATCCTTGCACTGATTCTTTTCCTCCACCTCTTTTGTCTCCTCCTCCACCTTTCCCTCCTCATCTTTCTCCTACTCCTCATTCTGCTCCTCTTTTTAAACCTCCTACTCTACCCCTTATTCCTTCTCCTATTCATCTTCTTCCCCTGCCTCTTCTTCCTTCTCCTTACTCATATCCTTCTCCTCCTCCTCCTCCACTTTTCCCATCTCCTCCTCATCTTTCTCCTACTCCTCATTCTGCTTCTCTTCTTAAACTTCCTACTCTACCCTTTATTCCTCCTCCTATTCATCTTCTTCCCCTGCCTCTTCTTCCTTCTCCTTACCCATATCCTTCTCCTCCTCCTCCACTTTTCCCATCTCTTCCTCATCTTGCTCATCTTTCTTTTCCTACTTCTCCTCCTCCACCTTCTCGACTACCAACTCTTCCTTTCGCTTTCTGTTTCTCGCCCTCCTCTTTTTCCTTCTCATTCTTCTTCTTTCCTTCCTCCCCTCTTCCTGCTTTTACTTGTTTCTCTTCCTTCTCCTCCCCATTTTCCTTCTTCTCTTCTCCCTCCTCCTTTTCATCTTCTTCCTCCTTTTTGTCTTCTTCCTCCACCTTTTCTCTTCTTCCTTCTCCCCTCTTCTCTTCCTGCTTCCCTTCCTTTTTCTCTTTCTCCTCTTCGTCCTTCTTCTTCTCCTCTTCATCCTCCTCCTTCAAGCCTTCTCCCCTTGCTCTTCCTCCTCCTTCTTCCCCTCTTCCTTCTCCTCCTCCCCTTCCTCCTCCTTCTCCTCCTTTTTTTCTTCTCCTTTTCCACCTCCTTCACCTTACTATTCCTCCTCCTTCTTTTTTGCTTCCTTCTCTTCCTCCTTCTTCTTCTCCTCTTCCTTTTCCTCCTCCTCTTTCTTCTCTTCCTCTTTCTTCTTCTCCTCTTCCCCCTCCTTCTCTTCCTTCACCTCCTCCTCCTTTCCCCCTCTTCTTTCTCCATCTCCCCTTCCTCCTCCTTCTCCTCTTCGTCCTTCTTCTTCTCCTTTTCCTTCTTCTTCTCTTCCTCCTCCTCCTTCAAGTCTTCTCCCCTTACTCTTCCTCCTCCTTCTTCCCCTCTTTATTCTCCTCCTCCCCTTCCTCCTCCTTTTTCTCGTTTTTTTCTTCTCCTTTTCTACCTCCTTCCCCTTACTCTTTCTCCTCCTTCTTTTTAGCTTCCTTCTCTTCCTCCTCCTTCTTCTCCTCTTCCTTTTCCTACTCCTCTTTCTTCTCCTCTTCCTCCTTTCCCCCTCTTCTTTCTCCACCTCCCCTTCCTCCTCCTCGTTTTTCTTCTTCTCCTTTTCCACCTCCTTTCCCCTACTCTTTCTCCTCCTTCATTTCAGCTTCTTTCTCTTCCTCCTCATTCTTCCCCTCTTCCTTTTCCTCCTCCTCTTCCTTCTCTTCCTCTTTCTTCTCCTCCTCCTCTTCCCCCTCCTTCTCTTCCTTCTCCCCATCCTTTTGCCCTCTTCCTTCTCCTCCTCCCCTTCTTCCTCCTTCTTCTCCTCCTTCTTCACCTCTTTTTTCTCCTCTTTCTTCTGCCTCTCTTCTTTATCCTTCTGCTCCTCTTCCTTCTAATCCTCTTCTTCCTTCTCCTTCTTTTCCTCTTCTTTCTCCTCCTCCTATTGCTCTTTCTTCTTCTCCTCTTCCTTACCATACCCCTTCACTTCTGTTCCTTCCTTCTCCTCATAGGCTTCCTCCTCCTTTGACATTCATCCTTCCCCTCTACCTTTTCCTCCGGCATTTACAACTGCTTAAAGGCGGTCCCCGGGTTTCAAACATCCGACTTACAAGTGACCCCCTACTTACAAACGGAGGGAGACAACAGGAAGTGAGGAGAAATCTCCCTCTAGGAAAGGAAATTCACTCCTGTAAGAGTTCTCATGGGATAAAGGTGTCTCCAGTGAAGCTTTATCACCAATCCTTCGTTCCACAACAACCCAAAATTTTCAAAATCCAGTTGTCATAGGGACAGAAAGTGAGGTGAAATCTTCTAAACAGGGGCACAAACAGCAAAAAAAGTGTTACATGGGTGTTAACCGTTCCCTATGCTATCCAAAAAACTTAAAAATTATATTTTTTGGCTTGAGCTACACTTAAAAAACGTGCCTGCTCAAACTTACAAACAAATTCAACAAACCTAAAGACCCTATCATGTTTGTAACCCGGGGACTGTCTGTACCTGTACACTGGATTCTCTACATAGGCAATGACCATTAAAGCGGTAGTATACCGCTCTTTGTGACTTTTAATTACAGGTAAGCCTATAATAAGGCTTACCTGTAGGTACAATTTATATCTCCTAAACCTACACGGTTTAGGAGATATTTGCACTGCATGCAGCCGCTGACGCGGGCGGCGCATGCGCTCTGAAGGTCCGACGGACCTTCAGCATTCCTTGCCGGGAAGTGCCGGAAAATGACTCCCGCGCGCAGTGACGTCATCGCGGCTCCAGCCACTCACAGCGCCCGGAAGAGACGCCGAGGGATCATGTCAGCTCCCACAGCGGTGTCCGGGGGTCCGTGTCGGGGGCTTCATTTGAAGGTAAGTATTTCATAATGAGCTAGTATGCGATGCATACTAGATCATTATGCCTTTGTCTTGCAGGGTTTTTTTTTATTTTTTTTAGTATACTACCGCTTTAAAGTACAACTAAAGTCAAAACTTTTTTTTTTTGAATGAAACAAAAAGATGGTGATAAAAAAAATCTGACAGGGGTTTTATTCCTCCCTTAGTCCCCTTTCACACGAATGATCTGATCAGATCTACCTGTCAGTTTTTCAGGCGGATCTGATCGGATCCTCCATGCATCCCTAAGGGGCAGCGGATGTCGGGGGAGACATCTCCTCTGACACCCGCTGCTGATCTGATCCGATCCTGTCTGTGAAACCCTATTTTCCATCCGTCCAGCGGATGGGATCAGATGAGAAAGGACAGGCGGTCTGTTCTCATCCGATTCCCCCATAGAGTAGAGCGGGGATCTGACAGCTCCATCTCTGCACACAGCGCGGAGACGGAGCTGTCATCCGCCTGCTCAGCGGGGATCGGCGGTCCGATCCCCCGCTGAGCTGAACGGACTCCGTCGACAGAACGGACAGTGTGAAAGGGGCCTGACTCTATCCAAATTGAAAAAAAAAACGTTTTTCCCAGAGTTCTACTTTAAAGTCTGAGACAATATTTTCTGAGCCTAAAAATGTTGCCCGTACACCTTCTTCAATGCAAAATAACAATATCTTATTTCAGTAGCCAGCACAGAACTGTCAGCCAAATGTGAAACGTCAGCTGGTGTGTAGACGATGATGGAAATTCCCCATGCAGAATGATTATAAGTATTGTACAAGTAGCACAGTGTAGGAAAAATAAGTTTAGTAATTTCTTAGCAATTGGCTTAACCACTGGACCGGAAGGTTTTACCCCCTTAACGACCAGGCCATTTTTGGAGATTCGGCACTGCGTTATTTTAATGGACAATTGCGCTGTCATGCAACGCTGTACCCAAATAAAATTGATGTCCTTTTTTCCCCACAAACAGAGCTTTGTTTTGGTGGTATTTGATCACCTCTGCGATTTTTATTTTTTGTGATCTAAACAATAAAAGAGCGACAATTCAGAAAAAAAAAACAATATTTTCCACATTCTGCTATATAATATTCCCCCCCAAAAAAATATAAAAATCAAATGTTTTTCATGTTTTTAGGCCAATTTGTTTTCTGCTATATA
This sequence comes from Pelophylax lessonae, assembly GCF_965119305.1. Classification (NCBI taxonomy): domain Eukaryota; kingdom Metazoa; phylum Chordata; class Amphibia; order Anura; family Ranidae; genus Pelophylax; species Pelophylax lessonae. Next base: position 183,350,062 of record NC_138780.1, on the reverse strand, counting down.
TTTTTGGTAAAAGAAAATCCCAAAAAGCGTATTTTGATTGGTTTTCGCAAAAGTTATCGCATCTACAAAGTAGAGGAAAGATTTATGTCATTTTTATTTATTTGTTTATTTTTTTCTAGTAATGGCAATCAGTGTTTTTTAGCGGGACTGCGACATTGCGGCGGACAGATTGGACCCCTAACTGACATTTTTTACATTTTTGGGGGGACCAGTGACATTACTACAGTAATCAGTGCTAAAAATATGCACTGTTACTGTAATAATGACACTGGCAGGGAAAGGGGTTAACCCTGGGGGTGATCAAAGGGTTAAGTGTATGCCTGGGGAGTGTTTTCTAACTGTGGGGGGGAAGGGCTTGTGGAATCAACACAGAGACCTGTGTTCCTAAATAGGAGGATGACAGGCGCTCTATACTGATTCCTAAGAGAACAACGGTCTGATGTGTTCACAACAGCAAACTGTTGTTCTCTGTCCACGGGGAGTAATCGCAGGTGCCCGGTGGCAATCATGGCTGCCGGCACCGTGAATCAGTTTCCCCGCTGGCTGATGGCGGTGTGCGCGTGCCCCCAGGATCCCTCCACGGGTACAGCGATTCGCGCAGCTGAGCCAGCCTGCTGCAGTATATATGCAGCGGGCGGTCAGCAAGCGGTTAAATAGGATGAGAAGTATTTCTGCTCTAAGTCAGGAAAAGAAAAGTACCAATAAATCTGTATACAGGCCTTCTATGGGCACTCAGTAAATTTGAAGCTACCGTTTTATCTACTGGTAAAAGTTAAATGATAATCTACGCAGAGCTGAAAAAACACAGCATGTACTCCTATGTTCACTGGAACAGTTCTATTTATGGAGCCGAGAGATCTATATATGGAATTCACCTTACAGGCTGTCCAAGTTCTATGAAATTGTTGACTTTTCCTATAAAATTCACATTTTGCCCCAACTTCTCCAACCTGTTGAGCCTTTCAATTGGCTCTTTAAATTAATATTCAACTGCACTGTCATGTAGCTGGGAAAGGGTGGGGCCTAATTAAATTTTTTCCAGGAAAAGTATGGATCTACATATAACTTCAGGCACCCGCGGTGGAGGGGGCAGTAAAGTCCTCTCTTCAACAGGAAGGGACAAAATAGCACATATCAGTAAAATAATGACAGTCCCTTTCCTCACTTCGCCCGCCCGCCACACACACCGCCCGCCCGCCACACCAACCGCCAGCCCCCCACACACACTGCCTGCTCGCCACACCAACTGCCCGCCTGCCACATACACCGCCTGCTTGCCACACCAATCGCCCGCCTGCCACACACACCGTCCACTCGCCCACCACACACACCACCTGCCACACACACCGTCCGCCTGCCTGCCACACACACCGCTTGCCACACACACCATCCGCCTGTCTGCCACACACACCGCCTGCCACACACACTGTCCACCCGCCCGCCACACACACCGCCTGCCACGCACACCATCCACCTGCCCGCCACACACACCACCTGCCACACACACCGTCCGCCCGCCCGCCACACACACCCCCTGCCACATACACTGTCCGCCTGCCCGCCACACACACCACCGGCACCGTCCGCCCGTCCGCCACACACACAGTTCACCTGCCCGCCACACACACCGCCTGCCACACACACTGTGGCAAACACAGCCACTTACAGAGTATTCTGTCAGGAATGATTGTCCAACTGTATTATGTGTGTATTGTATGTGTAAACGTAACCCGTGCAGTACCTGTAGGATTTTGTATTGTGTTAGCTGCTGGCTCATGAATGTGTATTGGAAACCCCTGCTGCCCCTCTGTGGAGACCCCGTATAAGTATCTTGTTTAAAATGAAAGTCCTGTGAATAAAAGAGTTAGTTGACCTTCAAGCCATGTGCCGTCTGGTTATTGGAGGGTTTGGTATATTATACGCTACCAGGATTATTGTATGCTGTACCTGCCTATTTGGAATATTACTGTCTATCAGCGGAGACCCTGTAGATTGAACTTCTTCTCCGCTACAATTGGTGGCAAGCGACGGGATTGCAAACCGCACAGCAGATCCACGATCGGCAGTAACTACCGAACAAAGAGGAGAGGCAGCAGCACAACGGAAGGAGCCATTCGGATAAAACCAGCATTCGGGAAATATGTCAAAGTATACGAATGCTTGGTGAATGGAGGTGAACTATGCAGCATTGAAAAGAACTACATTGAAGTAATTATTGCGAGCTAGAGGGGGAAACGCCAGCCGCAAAACAAAAGCGACCCTTGTAGCAGAGCTCATGGAGGGAGACAGAGCAAACCCTGCAGCGGGCCCACAGGAGGCAGAACGCAGAGAATTTGACAAGGAGCTACAGAGCAGACTGGCCTACTACCCAGAGCCCCACTCAAGAGAAATACTGGACCGGCTGATGGCGGACGTACAGGAATACCTGGTGGTCAAACACCAAGCAAGTCAGCGAGCCGGGGAGAGAGCTCCAACGCCTGTCCACATTACCCAGGGGAAGCCCAAAATACCGTACCAGGCATTTAAAAACTTCACGGACACGGAGGGAGAAATAGATGGGTATTTGCAAGACTTCGAGAGGCTGTGCCAGTTACATAACATTGACCCAGAGGATCAAGTACAGATATTGGCTGGGAAATTGTCTGGCCGGGCGGCCGATGCGTATCGGGCAGTCCCTAATGCCGACATCCGGGACTACCAGAAAGTTAAGCAGGCAATTTTGACCAGGTATGCCATCACCTCCGAGGCATACCGACTCCAATTCCGGGATCTTAAAAAGCAGGACCAAGATTCCCACACTGAGTTTGCCCATCGTTTGCACAGGGCGGCCACCGGGTGGTTAGATGCAGCACAAGCCACTTCACGAGAGGATGTGTTGCAATTATTATTGTTGGAGCAGTTTTTCCGGAGACTACCTCAAGAAATGCAGCTCTGGGTAAGGGACCGGAAACCTCGCACCCTTCCAGAGGCTGCTAAATTAGCAAATGAGCACCAAGACACTAGACGGGAACAACGACCACCGCCTAGGGTAGTTGCCCAGCAACCCTATCACCGACCAGCAATCACCGAACCAGCACACCCACGTTCAGGAGGAGGTAACAGTCAGTACCCCAGGTACCAACCACGAGCCCATACCCGGTGCCATCTCTGCAACCAAATGGGGCACATACAGAAAGACTGTCCCCGAAATCGGCCTCGTCAGCCCTGGTCGAATCAGGGCTACACACCAGCACCTCGAGCCGCTGTACACTGTTACCAAGCAGCCCCTACATTACAACCCTCCACAGCAATCCAAACGGAGGAACCCCTGGGCACCCTACACGAGGTTAACCCCATCCAAGCGGCATCGGACAATCGACAAAACCACAGACAAGCTGTGCACATGGAGAGGAGACAACTAGAAGGGTTACGTGACTCTGGGGCTACCATCACATTGGTCCGGAATCACCTTATTGCATCCAGACAACTCACTGGGGATTCTGTAGCTGTGCGGGTAGCGGGAGGAGCCATTTTCAAAGTTCCCACTGCGAAAGTACACCTGAATTGGGGAGCTGGGTCAGGGAATGTGGAGGTGGGCATGATGCAAGATTTGCCTGCAGATGTGATTTTGGGGAACGACTTGGGGGAGCTGACTTCAGCTTTTGCTCCCCAACCCACTACTCAAGAAGCGTATCCAGTCATCACAAGGCACCAGGCTCGCACCACGGCTCCAGCCACACACCCTGAGGCTCCGGTAAGCAGAGAAGCCCTTGGTCCCCCTGTTCTCCCCTGGGATGCCCCAGTAGAATTTAGTAGGGAAGTAGCCCTGGATCCCTCCCTGCAGGTGTACAAAGATCGGCTAGCTAAAAACCAGGCAGGTATAGAGGGGGAGCGGTATATATGGGAAAAAGGTTCGTTGTACCGGCATGCTGAGAAAGTAGTGAAGGGATCTATATCTATTCCCGTTAGACAGTTAATTGTGCCTCGGAAATACCGATCAGAATTATTACGCATAGCGCATGACATACCGTTATCAGGACACTTAGGAATCAGCCGCACTAAGCATTGCTTGACCCAAAACTTCTTCTGGCCTGGTATCTCACGAGACATTAAACAGTATTGTAATACGTGCGATACCTGTCAGCGTGTAGGAAAAAGGGGGGATCGTTACAAAGCTAAGCTCCACCCCCTGCCCATCTTTGAAGAACCCTTTAGTAGGGTTGCAGTCGTCATTATTGGGCCGCTTGCAAAGCCTAGTCCCTCCGGCAAGAAATACATCTTGACCGTAGTAGACTACGCCACCCGATATCCCGAGGCCATAGCCCTCTCGAATATTGAGGCTGAGACTGTAGCCAATGCCCTAATGGGAATATTCTCTCACATGGGATTCCCACGAGAGATTAACTCGGATAGGGGCACCCAATTCACGGCCGAAGTCACTCACCAACTCTGGAAACTGTGTGGGGTAAAAACTATCCTTAACTCCCCATATCACCCCCAGTCCAATGGACTCTGTGAACGTTTCAATGGGACGCTGAAGCAGATGATTAGGACATTCATAGATAAACAGAAGGACTGGGAGAGATTTTTACCCCATTTAATGTTTGCCTACAGGGAAGTTCCCCAAGAGTCCACTGGGTTCTCTCCTTTCGAATTATTATTCGGAAGGAGGGTGAGGGGGCCCCTTGATTTGATTAGAGAACATTGGGAGGGAGAAGTGACTACTGACGGTACCCCTGTTGTACCATATGTGCTGAAATCCAGGGATCGGTTGGAGACGTTAACCCAGGCCGTGCGCACAAACCTCCAAGCCGCTCAGGAAAGACAGCGCAGGTGGTATGACAAGGGAGCCAGGGACCGCAGCTTTCACGTCGGGCAGAAGGTGCTTATCCTTCGACCTGTACCCGGTGACAAGCTGCAGGCCTCTTGGCAGGGCCCATTCAAAGTGATAGAACAAATCTGTGATACTACTTATATAATCGGCCCATGCACCAGAGCAGGGGGCAGCCGCATGCTCCATGTGAACATGCTAAAGCCATACCACAAACGTATTGAAGAGGTGACCGCCATATGCGCGTCTGCCGCAGAGGATGTGGATGATCTACCCCTCCCAGATCTCATAGAACGGGAGGGCCAGGGTGAAGAGTTAGAGGCAGTACAGTTAGGAGAGCGTCTGAGCTCCCAAGAGAGGACTCAGGCACGACAATTAATCAGGAAAAAGGGAACCACATTTTCTAACCGACCCGGTTATACCCGGTTGGCTACCCATCGGGTAGAAACCCCAGGGCAAGCCCCTCTCCGCCAAACTCCTTACCGTATTCCCGAGTCGGTTAAAGAAAATATGCGTAAGGAGATTGGGGAGATGTTGCAACTAGACGTAATAGAGCGCTCAAACAGCCCTTGGGCCTCCCCAGTAGTTCTAGTACCCAAGAAGGACGGAACCACCTGGTTCTGCGTAGATTATAGGAGACTGAACGATAAAACCGTCTCAGATGCTTATCCTATCCCCCGAATAGATGAGCTTCTAGACAAAATGGCCCGGGGCCAGTACCTTACCACTATAGATTTGTGCAAAGGGTACTGGCAAATCCCTCTAGCTGAGGACGCCATCCTGAAGTCGGCGTTTGTCACCCCGTTTGGCTTGTTCACCATTCGCTGAAAAACGCTCCGGCTACATTTCAGCGAATGGTGGACCTGCTGTTAGACGGATTCCAGGAGTATGCGTGCGCTTATCTGGATGATATAGCCATCTTTAGCTCCTCCTGGGCTGAACACCTGATCCACATAGAGGCTGTACTAGACCGTATCCGAAAGGCAGGCTTAACCTTAAAACAAAGTAAGTGCCATATCGGAATGGCAGAAGTCCAATATCTAGGACATCGGGTAGGAAGTGGACAACAGAAACCAGAACCGGCCAAGATAGAGGCCGTAGCCAAATGGCCCACTCCCCGTACTAAAACCCAGGTTTTAGCATTTTTAGGTACTGCAGGGTATTATCGAAAGTTTGTACCAGACTATAGCACCCTGGCCAAACCTCTCACGGATCTGACCCGCAAGAACCTCCCTAAGCTAGTGGTATGGGCCCCAGAGTGTGAACAGGCATTCCAGCAACTGAAAACCGCTCTTGTCAATGCACCTGTATTATCTGCTCCTGATCCCACTAAACGTTTTCTCGTCCATACAGACGCTTCTATGTTTGGATTGGGAGCAGTATTGAGCCAAGTGGGAGCAGATGGCAGCGAGCACCCTGTAGCTTACCTAAGCAGAAAACTTTTACCCCGGGAGGTGAGCTATGCCGCCATTGAAAAGGAGTGCCTAGCCGTGGTGTGGGCCCTCAAAAAGTTGCAGCCATATTTATATGGACAATCATTTTCCTTGCTCACAGATCACAACCCGTTGGTGTGGCTAAACAGGGTATCTGGAGACAATGCCCGGCTGTTGCACTGGAGTTTGGCGCTGCAGCCGTTTGACTTTACTATCCACTACCGCCCTGGGAAACTGAATGGCAACGCTGACGGGTTATCCCGACAAACGGACCTTGAAAAGTGATCTGTGAGCGCTCCTCCGGACATCCCCAAGCCGATCCGTTGGGATCAGACTGTGTATGCCGGCTTGGTTCTGGGGGAGCATTGGGGCAAACACAGCCACTTACAGAGTATTCTGTCAGGAATGATTGTCCAACTGTATTATGTGTTTATTGTATGTGTAAACGTAACCCGTGCAGTACCTGTAGGATTTTGTATTGTGTTAGCTGCTGGCTCATGAATGTGTATTGAAAACCCCTGCTGCCCCTCTGTGGAGACCCCGTATAAGTATCTTGTTTAAAATGAAAGTCCTGTGAATAAAAGAGTTAGTTGACCTTCAAGCCATGTGCCGTCTGGTTATTGGAGGGTTTGGTATATTATACGCTACCAGGATTATTGTATGCTGTACCTGCCTATTTGGAATATTACCTGTTTTCCTGTCTATCAGCGGAGACCCTGTAGATTGAACTACTTCTCCGCTACACACACTGTCCGCCTGCCCGCCACACACACCACCTGCCACACACACAGTCCACCCGCCCGCCACACACACCGCCTGCCACACACACCGTCTGCCCGCCCGCCACACACACTGCCTGCCACACACACCATCCACCTGCCCGCCACATAAACCGCCTGCCACACACACCATCCGCCCACCTGCCACACAAACCGTCCGCCTGCCCGCCACACATACCGCCTGCCCGCCACACACAGTCCGCCCGCCACACACACCACCCGCCACACATACCGTCCGCCTGCCACAACACAAAAACTCAATATGTTTTACTTTCTGCTATAAAACATTCCCAATAAAAAAAATTTTTTAAAAATCTAATTTTTTTTATCAGTTTAGGCCAATTTGTATTCTGCTACATATTTTTGGTAAACAAAAATCCCAAAAAGCCTATATTAATTAGTTTGCACAAAGGTTATCACGTTTACAAACTACGGGATAGATTTTTGGACTTTTTATTTTTTATTTTATGTTTTTATTAGTAACAGTGGGACTGCGACATTGCAGCAGATGGATCGGACACATAACTGACCTTTTTGACACTTTATGGGGACCAGTGACATTACTACAGTAATCAGTGCTAAATAATATGCACTGTTACTGTATAAATGACACTGGCAGGGAAGGGGTTAATACTGGGGGGTGATCAAAGGGTTAAATGTAAGCCTAAATGTGCTTACTGACTGTGGGGGGAGGGGGGGGAAGGGCTCTGTAACATGCACACAGAGATTGGTGAGCTTAGCTGAAACCAACAATCTCATTGTGCCTGTCTGACAGAAGAGCCGCCTGCTTTGTTTACATAGGCAGGCTGCTCTCCTGTCAGTTTCTCTGAAGATCACTGGAGGCTGGCAGGGATCAAGCCCGCTCCTCCCGTGGTCTAGCTCCTGCTGTGTTTAATCCCAGTAGGAGCGCGGCTCCGGCGGCGTGCGTGTGCCGCCAAGACCGCGTACACGTAATCATGTATATGTACGTGAGCCGCCCTGCCGCAGTAAATCTGCCGTTCGAGCCTGCTCCTCCCGCGGTTTGGCTCCTGCTGTGTTTAGTCACAGCCGGAGCACAGCACAGCTCCGGCGGCACGCGTGCGCCGCAAAAACCGTGTACACGTGATCATGTATATGTCCGTGATTATGCGCAGCCGAGCCGCCCTGCCACAGTAAATCTGCGTGGGGCGGTCGGCAAGTGGTTAAACATTTGATATGTTTTCTATTGTGAATAAAATATGATTTGCAAATCATTGCATTCAGTTTTTATGTAGTTTTTACACAGCGTCCCAACTTTTTTGGAATTGGGGTTGTAGAAGGAGAACATTTGATTTTTGCCTCATTCGTACAGAAGAAATGTACCAGCAGTTTCGCTGAACAAATAAATATGCAATTTTGTTTTTTTATTTTTATGTTTTTATATTTTTATTTTAACATTTTAGTGTTTTTACAGCAGTGTGAACCTTCCAAAGATTTCCTCCATCCATCAGTATCTGGATTTTTCTGTCTGCTCCTGATCTCCTGACCTTGAGGCAGAAAGCACAAAGCTTATAAAACAAACACATTAACCCTTCCGCTGCGGCGCGCTTGCTGGCAAGGACTTGTTACGACGCCCAGGACGCGTTTCCCCCTTCGCTGCGGCGGTCGTGAATTTGCATATAAACTTCATTGCTTTTGCTAATTACACGGTGTAAAATTCATTCATTTTCCCGCGATTATGAACCTCGCCTGCCAAACACCTGTGCCCGCTCATACTGTAATTTATTTATTTACTTTGAAGCAATCTTATTAGCAAAATAAATCAGGTTCCGGAAGCCGCAACACGGAGAGACAATTAGGCGAGGTGACAGGCGCTTGTCCTTGGGCGGCGGTGGTGGTTTGAAGGCAATCTCTGTCTCTTCTTGGGTGTTTTGTATATCCAAGATCCTGGAAGAAGAGGAGTGCTGGATGAATCTGCGCTGTAATTGGGTTACGGGCGCTGAGTGCCAGGATGGACGCTAGCTGGTGTGTGCCAGTGGCCAGGATCTGGAAAGCGCATATTGGAGGAAAGCGATTTCTAGACCATTTTTCCACTAAATGTTGGCTCCCAAAATTTGGCCATTAAATGTTCCACCTGTCCTGAATTGGATTACATTCCACCTGTCCTGAATTGGATTACAACATTCTGATGTTGCAGGGTGGCTGACAGATCCAGGGTGACCCCGGCACAAGATTTGGAGAGATGTGATGCTTGATTACAGAGTAGTCTTTATGACAAAGGGGACCTGTCTTGTACAGTGGTACCGGCTCCTCACCTGTACTGAAATGGCTTACTCTGATTTTGCTGCACACTGCGAGCTTCTCACAATGTGAATTAGATACTGCAGCAAATCACATAGAGCCCACCTCATTTCCTGGCCTTTCTAGCATCATCTAGTGCAAGGGGTCCCCAAACTTCCTAAACAAAGGGCCAGCTTACTGTCCTAAAGACTTAAGGAAGCCAGTTTGTGGTTCATGGGAGTAGTAAATGCCTCAGGTTTGATAGTCAGTAAACAAAAATTACATAACGCCTGCGGTCAGTAGAAGAATGAATATTGACCCCATCATTGGTACAAGTGGGAAGAATAGTGCCCCATCATTTGTGTCAATGGAAGAAATAAATGCCCTATCATTAGTGTTAGTAGAAGAAATAGATGCCCTTTAATTGTTGTCAGTGGAAGGAATAGTGCTCCATCATTGGTGTCAGTGAAAGGAATAGTGCCCCATCAATGGTGTCAGTGGAAGGAATAGTGCTCCATCATTGGTGTCAGTGGGAGGAATAGTGCTCCATCGTTGGTGTCAGTGGGAGTAATAGTGCCCCATCATTGGTGTCAGTGGAAGGAATAGTGCCCCATCATTGGTGTCAGTGGAAGGAATAATGCTCCATCATTGGTATCAGTGGAAGGACTAGTGCTCCATCATTGGTGTCAGTGGGAAGAATAGTGCTCCATCACTGGTGTCAGTGGGAGGAATAGTGCCCCATCATTGGTGTCAGTGAAAAGAATAGTGCCCTATCATTGGTGTCCATTTTGAGTGGTTATGGTTAAGGTTGTATAGGTACACAGTTGGTTGAATCTCTGTCTCTTCCCCCACCCCCCAACATATGTTTGAGTCGCTATCTCTTTAGCCCCCCCCCCCCTTTCCTCTCTTTGCAAGCTCCTATATGGAAACAGTTTGGAACTGGTGTAAATACACTGAGAAGAGTATTATTGTTTTTTTGCAGTTGTGGCTGGTTGGCTGGTCTCAGCCCATGTTCCCTCTGTGGGTAGCCCAGTATCTGGCCTTCTTTCACCTCCTCGTGTCTTCTCTCCACTTCTCTGGGGGGATTGTTTTGGGGTTTGGTGTTCTGACCTTGGTTGGGGCTCCTCTTTCAGTGCAGCGGATATCATATAGTGACAGATGTACTGGTAAGCTTCTGTATTTGAACAGTTAATTATGTATTATATTTGGAGAAAATCACAAATTTTTACTGTCAAATAGTTTTTTTAATCTTTTAGATGCTTCCGCAGTGTCCCTGATGAACATGGCTCTGACTGTGAAACGCGTCGCCACAGACAAGCGGGATGTGTTAGCATCCAGTCTATTTATGCATTTGTACAAATTTTATCTTACTTGTATGTAATATTTATGTGGTAATTGGGGTTTTTGTCTGGTGCTTTTAAATGTGTCAAAATAAATCTTTGTTTCACTTACATTGGTAACACGTGTCATTGGTAATAGTACAGTACCTTTAAAGCCCTATTGTTTTTGGAATAGTATTTCCTCTCTCAATGTTCCCCTGCTAACCATGCCAATATTTGGGTCCCAAGGCCCCTGAAAACCTGTCAAGGTCTTACCTTGCCTTTCTGTCTGCAGCCATCTTGGACATGTGCTGACTGCTGTCTTTATAGACTCTGATTGCGTCATCACTTCCTTGGCGTCGCTTAGTGATGAGGTTGCCCACAGGATATACAGTATATACAGTATACCACCTGTTGGCTTGCAGTCCTTTGCTCGTGTGTTTGTACTTTTAGGTGCATCTCTGCTGGCTATCTACTGGTTTCCGTGTTCCTTCGTGTATGACCTGGCTTTGGCTGACGACCTTCCCGGCTCTCAATTTCCCTTCTGGCTGACGACCTTCCTGGCTCTCGATTCCCATTGGCTAACGACATTCTTTGACTACGGTTCTGTCTCTTCCTATCAATTCCTCTGCTCCCAGATCCGAACTCACTCACCTCACGGTGGGGCGACCCTGAGGACCACGACCTGGTGCCAACAAGCAGTGAAGTCCATCTCCACCATCAGGAGCTCTGGTGAATACTGGTTGGCGCTTAGACATCTCACCTCAGGTTAGCCTGTGTCTTCCACCAGGGTGACCCCGCTGTACGCTAGGCTCAGCTACGAGAGGCATGACATAACCATGGCATTCCTGAGGCCTCTAGTGACATTGCCAATATCAGAGTCCTGAAGCCACCGATAACCTTGTTTAGGCTCCATGCATAAAGGAGGCTCCTGCACATCCCCTCCTGTACCTTTACAGGATGGAATATTTATGGAATAAGGATAAAGTTGAAGTTCTCCCATAACCTCTGTTGATCTTTTTCAGAATAGTGTTCCAAGTGGAATGTAAGCACAAAGATGTCGTAAAAACACTTGATAAGTACGGCAGTTTGTGAATATGAACTTCCATTCTCGGTAAATGGACTACAGAACAGACCTCTGGATTACTCCCCTGGACCCGGCTGCTGTCAATATCGATGTTTCATTTAATACGTTTGCTTACAGTATTTTAGGTGCCCGGAGCGAACTGTGCTTTGGCTCGGTTTCCAGCTGCGTTTCAGCACTTTCCTAGCTTGTCACTGGGGCTTATTAAAATCTCATCCACATGAATCAGCAGATATCCCGCCAGCTGCAGCATTCATCGGTGAGCAAAGTGCTGATCCGTCAGATACCAAGGGGGGCATTGTACCGGTGTATGGGTAAAGGAGCCAGGGCGTAATGAAAGCCGCCTGGGCACAAAATGGAATGACCTTGCCATGTCTTAGATTGGCAGGCCTCCATTCTATACTCAGTACAATCAGCATACGTAGCTTCAAGTCTCAGAATATGCTGACGATATGGGGGCTATCATCCCAAAATCATTTTTTAGCAACATTATAGCAAAATCTGGCAATACAATGACCTTATGGGATCACAATGACATAATGAGACAAAGTATTGTTAAAATCTATGTAGCGCCCTCCCAGTTAGGCCATTAGGTAAATTTAGTAATTGGTCCCACTGTAGTGAGTGGCTGTTGATTATTTGGGCTAAATAACGTAGCAAAAATTGATTAAGAAAATCGTCATTAATAAATGAACATCTATAATGTGATAATATTGTGAAAAAAAATCCATATCAATGTGCATAAAAATAGGGACAATGTTCAATTGTGGATAACCTTGGTAGGAAAGGCTACCTATAGCGCTTGCTTGATAATAAGACTTTCTAATAAGGTGCATAAATATTATGGTGCAAACAATGCAAATATAGTTCAGGGCTAGGTAATGGTGCTTGCAAGTAAAGTGCATAAATGTTTTGGTGCAAAACAATGCAAATATGGTTCAAAGCAATTTCTATACCAGATAAATACAAATGATTAAGTGTTTTAAATATACCTGTTCAATATAAAGTGCACATTGTATATAAAATTATTTCATAAGTGCAAAAACTCAAGTTCAAATAAAGTGCATGAGACGTATGAAGGTCTCATAAGTGCTCCACACAGTTCATAAATAAAGGTGACTTCTTGTGAAACTGTTCAAAACAAACATCTCTGTGCAATATGGGAGATAAGGTGCAGGTGCTTAGTGCCAAGCTTCCCAGTCAGATTTTGGTGTCACTCATTATTCCACCGTGGATAATAGTAAGAATGGCTCACTCACCAGAACAAATGGGTCTTATTTGCCTCTGAAGACGTCAATGCAGTGACGAAACACGTAAGTTGGAACGCACGCCGTGACGTCACAGGAGCTGGGTGGAACGCAAACCGGTAGTCACCCCTCTCCACTCCACGGCTCCATCTGTGATGGTGTTTTTATCGTATATTTTTTGACCGTGTATTCTTTGGCTTGATTTATGTGCAAATAAAATCCTGAATAGGCCGCTATGCAGTCATGCAAGTCTTCAGTGAAAAATAGGCCATCACCACCAAACGTGAATCCTTCACCAAAAAACAGATGGCTCCTTACCAAAAAGACGTGACCATCAAGGTCATCAGCGCTTATGGTATAACCCGACCAGGGCCTCTGGATTGGGAAGTAGAACTGTATGGTTCTGAACGATATTAAAACCCCACGTCCACCTCCACTAGCTACAGTTGATGTTGCGCGCCATGAAAGAAACAACAATCCTCCTTAGTGTAAAATTGTTAGTAACTTTATTAAAAGATCTAGAAATGCACTTACAGACATCCAATAGTAGAACGCATAAAAAATAAAGCCGGCCGGCTGCCTCAACATCGCCCGTCCTTCTGGGAAAGCATGCGGTGACCTCAGCACGTGCTATCCCGGAAGGACGGGCGATGTTGAGGCAGCTGGCCAGCTTTATTTTTATGCGTTCTACTATTGGATGTCTGTAAGTGCAATTCTAGATCTTTTAATAAAGTAAGTAACAATTTTACACTATGGAGGATTGTCGTTTCTGTCATGGTGCGCAACATCAACTGTAGCTAGAGGAGGTGGACGTGGGGTTTGAAAACCGTTCCGAACCATACAGTTCTACTTCCCAATCCAGAGGCCCTGGTCGGGTTATACCATAAACGCTGATGACCTTGATGGTCACATCTTTTTGGTAGGGAGCCATCTGTTTTTTTGGTGAAGGATTCACGTTTGGTTGTGATGGCCCATTTTTCACTGTACAATTTTTTCTTTTTTTGGTTGTGTTGATTATTTGGGTCTGCTCAGGGTTCCTGAGTGGAGAGTTTGTGAAATATGCATGTCGCTTGGTTCATAGCTGCACCAGCTTTAGAAATGCATGTTCAGGGTGTGTCCCCCCAGCTCTTTGTTTGTTATGTATTCGGTCCTGACCAGACTTCTGGGGTTGAGCATCCCACCCTCCCACACACACCTGTACTCTATCAGTGTCCACTAGCAAGCAGATATAGGAGGAGTCCCTTATAGTGCAGTTGCACATCTCTCCCAGTAAGGAGAAAGCATCTCCAATGGTGAGAGGTTGGATTCATCCTTTTTTATGGATAGTGTAGGACCCACTGACAATGGGGTACTTTGACGTAGTGGTGGGCTTGAGCACAATATGGCCATATGGTGGGACCAAATCCCCATTTTTTTGCCTTTATATTTGAAAGTCATTTCTTTTGCATGTGTGCGCTATTCTCTGTAAATATGCATGTCGCTTGGTTCATAGCTGCACCAGCTTTAGAAATGCATGTTCAGGGTGTGCCCCCCCCCCCCCAGCTCTTTGTTTGTTCTGAGCTGAGAGTTTGATTGCTTTCCCCTGGCTCTGGAAGAAGCTTCCAGAGTATAGGGAGGGAGATTCCAATGATCAGCTGAATATTTATCATACCCTGACCAGTCTCTGGAATGGGTAATCCAGATGGTGGCTGGAGAGGCGATAAATAGACAGGAGGCCTCAACAGATTGTTCTTTCCTCATTATGGAGAGTTCCAGTACTCCTGGGGCTGCAGGCCCCTAGAAGAAGAATCACAAGAGACTACAGTTTGGACCTCAGCAGTGGCTGGGCTGAGGGCCTTAGAAGAATTGCTGAGGAGGCATACTTGCTGAAGGACACTGCTTTAGAGTCTTGGTCTTGAGAAGGAGTTTATCTTCCTTGTGAGAGATCTATCTGTTTAGGCTGAGTGGCAGACAGCTCCTAGGACACTGTGAGTAAAGATCTTGCTGGGGACTATGAATTGTGCAAGTGCCAGAAGGGATCATTGACCAGAGACTGCCCTATGGTCTGCAGCTGTGGGGCCTTAGACATTCCTACCATACCCTGCTATCTCCAGAAAGCTGCTATCAAAAGACTGGAGTCCTCCTGTGCTGCTAAATATTTTGGAGTACCCAGTGACCCAAAAGCCCTTCCTCCTGTTAAAATTCTGCTGCAATAAATCCTAAAAATACATCCCTAAACTGAGATTTATTTGTCGATGTGATGGTGGGATTTGTGACCTCTGTACTTCTTAGGAAGGATCTGTCTGTTTCCAGCGGTCCCTTCAGGGGTGAGCTCTGCATGTATCTCAATTAGAGCTTCAAAATTCTGGATAAAATGAGAATCACAATTTGTTTACTTGAAATAAAGGTCATAATTCTCTCACGATTCCTGGAGTTGCATTTGAAAGAGCGCTGCGCAAATAGAGTGTGACAACAATCGCCATTTTATTCTCTAGGGTCTCTGCAAAAAAAAAAAAAAAAAATATATATATATATATATATATATATATATATATATATATAGTAGAAAGTCAGCCTGGGACAAGCTCAAAAGAGGGTTAATTATAGAGGGCAGGTACTTCCCTTTCAGACCTGCTTATTAACCGGTTGCCGACCGCCGCAAGTACATATACTGCGGCGGTCAGCCCCGGCCAGGCAAAGTGACGTATGGGTAAGTCACTAGCCTGTAAGCCAATAGGGGGCGAGCGTGCGCCCCCGGAGGCGCGCTCCCGCCCCGGCTCGTTCACGGACACCTCCGTCCGTGTGACCGGCGAACCCGATGTCCGCCGGCCACTCGCGATAGTCCGCTGTGAAGGGAGAAAGGCAGGCGGCTAATGTAAACAAAGCTGCCTGTCACTCTCCCCTGTGTAACAGCAGAGATCATATGGTCCTGCTACGTAGCACCGTAGATCTCTGCTGTTACATGTAAAGCCACATCCCGCAACAGTTAGAAACACGCCCCTAGGGACACACTTAACCTCTCCTTCCCCAATAAAGTTAACCCCTTCCCTGCCAGTGTCATTTTACAGTAACAGTGCATATATATAGCACTGATTACTGTAGTAATGTCACTGGTAACCCCAAAAGTGTCAAAAATGTCAGTCAAGAGTCCGATCTGCCCGCCGCAATGTCTCAATACCACAAAAAAAATCGCAGATCGCCGCCATTACGCGTTAAAAAAAAACAACAAAAATGACAAAAATCTTTCCCTTAGTTAGTAAACGCAATAACTTTTGCGCAAGCGCTTTTTACGCTTTTTGCAATTTTTTTTTTTTTTTTTACCAAACATATGTAGCAGAAAACAAATTGGCCTAAAATGTTAAAAAATTTTGATTTTTACATTTTTTTTTTTGGGGAATTTCATATAAAAAAATGTGAAAAATATTGTTGTTTTTGCAAAATTGACGCTCTTTTTTTGTTTATAGCGCAAAAAGTAAAAATCGCACAGTTGATCAAATACCACCAAAAGAAAGTTCTGTTTGTGGGAAAAAAAGGACGTCAAATTAGCTTGGGTACAGCTTCGCACGACCGCGCAATTGTCCGTTAAAGTCACGCAGTGCCGAATCGCAAAAGAACTCTAAATGAACAGAATGATATAATGTTTCTTTTTATCTCTCAGCGCTGAGCAATGTTGTGATAAACTTTGCCGGCTGCTTTTTATTTTTTTTTTTTTTTGACAGCTGTGAGCAGAGAACTGCTCTGCACTTGTTACATGAATCGTGAAAATGCTGGATTAAGATTGTGAGGGGGGTTGAATCGAGATTGTGATTTTATTTATTTTTTTAACGATTAATTGTGCAGCTCTGTTCTCAAACTATCATTTTTTTTTGGTAGTATTACATATAGTAGGAAAGGTTTAAACCCCCTGCTGGCTTTTTATTACTGTCTGTGCCCCCGGAGGTGAGATTCATCCTCTCTATATATCCTGGTGACCATTGTTACTGAGACAGTTGTTTGCAAGGTCCTGAGGAGCACCAAGGGAGGATATCTTCATAGAATACAAGACTAGATCTTCATTGGTGACTGCTGCGGGAATGATGGATCGGGCACTTACTGTAGCCACTTTCTAAATCCCTATTTAATTGGAAGCTATTAAAGTAAAATAAAGCCAGAATAATTAGGAGTTTTGCTAATCCGGCAGTTTCCTTTCTCCTTGCAGCTCT
The DNA here is from genome assembly GCF_965119305.1 of Pelophylax lessonae. Taxonomy (NCBI): domain Eukaryota; kingdom Metazoa; phylum Chordata; class Amphibia; order Anura; family Ranidae; genus Pelophylax; species Pelophylax lessonae. Next base: position 183,332,971 of record NC_138780.1, on the reverse strand, counting down.
GGGAGATGTCCTCTGCAGGAGTTGGAGGGCGTAAAGTCATAGAAGTGTCATATACCCCCCCCCCGCATTCCTCCTTCACACACAGCGCCATAGGGGCCCATTCTACCTAAAGGTGGTTGTTAATCCTTACATATACATACCTTCCAACTTTTTAAAATGGGAGCGAGGGACACCTATTACCAAAAGTATGTAGGCATAGGACACACACCCTGCCACGCCCCTTTAACTACTTAACGACCGCCCGTCGCAGTTTTACTGCGGCAGGCAGCCCCTCCTGCGCGAACCGACGTAACTGTACGTCAGTCGCACTCCTGCAGCTAGGGGGCGAGCACGCTGACCGTTCTTCTCCCTGGAATGATCATAGAGCTCCTGTGATCCTTCTATATAGGATCACAGGTCTCTATGGTCATTCCACAAGCCACGCCTCCCCACAGTTAGAAACACGCCCCTAGGTACACATTTAACCCCTTGATCACCCACAGTGTTAACCCCTTCCCTGCCAGTGTCATTATTACAGTAACAGTGCATATTATTAGCACTGATTACTGTAGTAATGTCACCAGTCCACCCAAAAGTGTCGAAAATGTCAGTTAGGGGTCCGATCTGTCCGCCGCAATGTCGCAGTCCCGCTAAAAATCGCAGATCGCCACCATTATTAGTAAAAAAAAACAATAAAAATGACATAAATCTTTCCCGTAGTTAGTAGACGCGATAACTTTTGCGCAAACCAATCAAAATACGCTTATTGGGATTTTTTTTACAAAAAATATGTAGCAGACAACAAAAAATGTTAAAAGATTTTGATTTTTAATTTTTTTTTTTTGGGAATGTTATATAGCAGAATGTGAAAAATATAGGTTTTTTTTTTTTTCAAAATTGTCGCTCCATTTTTGTTTATAGCGCAAAAAATAAAAATTGCACAGGTGATCAATTATCACCAAAAGAAAGCTCTATTTGTGGGGAAAAAAGACATTAATTTTATTCGGGTACAGCGTCGCACGACTGCGCAATTGTCTGTTAAAATAACGCAGTGCCGAATCACAAAAAAAAATTATATATTTTATTTAAATGTAAAAAAACAAGGGCTAATTCACACCAGCTCTCTGTTATGTTTGTGTCCGCAAATAATGATTTTAGTGTATTTTTAGTAAAAATGTTGTCTTGATATATACGGGGGGGGGGGGTCACCGACCTAGATCAAACCTTGATCTATGTATTTTTTTTTTATTATTATTTTTTATATTATTTTTTTTAACCACTTTACCACTAGAGCATTTTGCTGTCTTACGTCTGGGCCACTTTTTGCGATTCGGCGCTGTGCGACTTTAACTGACAATTGCGCGGTTGTGCGACGCCGTACCCAAACGAAATTGACGTCCTTTTTTTCCCACAAACAGAGCTTTCTTTTGGTGGTCTTTGATCACCTGTGCGATTTTTATTTTTTGCGCTATAAACAAAAAAAAAGCGTTTATTTTGAAAAAATAACAATATTTTTAACATTTTTTTATATGAAATTCCCCCCAAAAAAGATGTAAAAACCAATTTTTTTAAAAATGTTTGGCCAATTTGTTTTCTGCTACCCATGTTTGGTAAAAAAAATCGCAATAAGCGTATTTTGATTGGTTTGCGCAAAAGTTATTGCGTTTACTAACAAAGGGAAAGATTTATGTCATTTTTGGTGTTTTTTTTTTAACGAGTAATGGCGGCGATCTGCGATTTTTTTTGCGGGACTGCGACATTGCGGCGGACAGATCGGACCCTTGACTGACATTTTTGACACTTTTGGGGGTACCAGTGACATTACTACAGTAATCAGTGCTATAAATATGCACTGTTACTGTAAAAATGACACTGGCAGGGAAGGGGTTAATTTTATTGGAGGGGGAGGGGTTAAGTATGCCTGGTGCTTACTGACGTGTGGGGGGGGAGGTGACTGTGTGAGACAGGGATAGATCGGATGCCCAGCTATGCTGAACAGTCCGATCTGTCACTCCCTGTCACTGAGGAGATCCGCCCGCTTGTGTTTACACAGGCGGGCGGATCTCCGCACTAGATCCCCGACGATCGGGGCAGAGCAGCGGCGATCGCCGCTGCTCCTCCCCTGGCCCGACTCCCGCTGTGAATGAAAACAGCGGGAGCGCGCCTCCGGCGGCGCGCGAGCGCCGCCTACAGGGGAGGAGTCTGGCGACGTAGGTCTACGTCGTCAGACGGGAACGAGCCACTTTGCCGCAGTACTATTCCAGTACTCAGCGGTAAAGTGGTTAATTATTATTATTATTATTATATATTTTTTTTCTTTTCACTTTTTTTTATCTCTGCAAGGACAGGGAGTGATACAATGTATCTCTCTTGTCCATTCACAGAGACAGAAAACACGGGAATGGGCTTCACAGTGACTGATCACAGCAATCAGGTGACCCGGAATGGACGTTCCAGGTTGGGTCTGGGGCTCTCGATGCGCCCCCCACAAAAAAAAAAGCCCAGGCCAGTGGGGCCGCATCCTTGCGTATGGTGAATGTTATATAGCAGAATGCGAAAAATATTGTTTTGTTTTTTTTTGTTTTGTTTTTTTCAGAATTGTCGCTCTTTTTTTGTTTATAGCGCAAAAAATAAAAAAGTAAAAATAAAATTCTGCTATATTACATTCCAACACATGATCCCTGTGTTCCTTACTGACAGAATAGCGTGTTTACAATGGCAGAGCGGCGTTCTGTCTCCACAGGGAACAATCCCGGATGCCCGGCTGACATGGTGGCTGCCAGACCTGCTGATTGGCTCCCCCTGTGGCTAATCGGCACGTCTGCGCGCCTCAGGCGGCACGCATGCGCGCCCCCACTAGCGGTCCCGTGAAGCAATGTATAGGAACATCGTTTCGCGGGACAGAGCCGACCTGCCGCAGTAAAACTACGGCGGCTGGTCGCCAAGTGGTTAAAGGAAGTGTAGAAAAGCTGTGACTTACATTAACCACTTGCCGACCGCCCCACGTAGATTTACTGCGGCAGGGTGGCTCGGCTGCGCATAATCACATAGATTTATGTGATTATGTGCACGGGGTTTCGGCGCCGCGGGAGCCAGACCACAGGAGGAGCGGGCTCAATCGCCGCCGGCCTCCCGCGATCTTAACAGAAACTGACAGGAGAGCAGCCTCCCTATGTAAACAAAGCAGGCGGCTCCCCTGTCAGAGAAGCAGGGAAAGATTGTGTGATTCAGCTAAGCTGACCGATCTCTCCCTGCTTCTGTCCAACCCATCCCCCCACACAGTTAGTAAGCACAATAGGGAACACATTTAACCCTTTGATCACCCCCAGTGTTAACTCCTTCCCTGCCAGTGTCATTCATACAGTAACAGTGCATATTATTTAGCACTGATTACTGTATTACTGTCACGGGTCCCCAAAAAATGTCAGTTAGGGGTCCGATCTGTCCGCCGCAATGTTGCAGTCCCAATAAAAAATCGCTGATTACTAATAAAAAAATAAAAATATAAAAAGTCCATAAATCTATCCCGTAGTTTGTAAACGCTCTAACTTTTGCGCAAACCAATTAATATACGCTTTTTGGGATTTTTTTTTCTTCTTTACCAAAAATATGTAACAGAATACTAATTGGCCTAAACTGCTAAAAAAAAATGTGATTTTTTTTAAATGTTTTTATTGGGAATATTTTCTTTCCAAAAGGGAATGTTTTATAGCAGAAAGTAAAAAAATAGAAAAAAAAATAAAATAAAAAGTCCATAAATCTATCCTGTAGTTTTTAAACGCTATAACTTTTGCGCAAACCAATTATTATATGCTTTTTGGGATATTTTTTTTACCAAAAATATGTAGCAGAATACAATTTGGCCTAAATTGATTAAAAAAAAAATGTGATTTTTTAAAACATTTTATTGGGAATGTTTTCTTTCCAAAAGGGAATGTTTTATAGCAGAAAGTAAAGAAATAGAAAAAAAAAAATAAAAGATAAAAAGTCCATAAATCTATCCCGTAGTAAACGCTATAACTTTTTCCGCAAACCAATTATTATACGCTTTTTGGGATATTTTTTTTACCAAAAATATGTAGCAGAATACAAATTGGCCTAAACTGATGAAAAAAAAATATATTTTTTTTAATTTTTTTTTATTGGGAATGTTTTATAGCAGAAAGTAAAAAAATAGAAAAAAAATAAATAAATAAATAAAAAAGACCTATTTGTGGGATATAAGGACATCAATTAAATTTGGGTACAGTGTCGCATGACCGTGCAATTGTCAGTTAACTACTTCAGCCCTGGAAGATTTTTACCCCCTTCCTGACCAGGCCCTATTTTGCGATTCAGCACTGCGTTACTTTAACGGACAATTGCGCGGTCATGTGACACTGTACCAAAGCGAAATTTACATCCTTTTTTTCCCATAAACAGAGCTTTCTTTTGGTGGTATTTGATCACCTCTGCAATTTATTTTTTGCGCTATAAACAAAAAAAGAGCGACAAATTAGAAAAAAATATATATATTTTTCACATTCTGCTAAAAAAATTTAACATCAACATTTTTTTACATTTTAGGCCAATTTGTTTTCTGCTACATAGTTTTGGTAAAAAAAATCGCACTAAGCGTTTTTTTATTGTTTTGCGCAAAAGTTATCGCATCTACTAACTACGGGAAAGATTTATGTCATTTTTATTGTTTTTTTTTCTTACTAGTAATGATGGCGATCTGCGATTTTTGTGCGGGACTGCGACATTGCGACGGACAGATCGGACCCCTAACTGACATTTTTGACACTTTTGGGGGGACCAGTGACATTATTACAGTAATCAGTGCTAAACATATTATTTTTACTGTAATAATGACACTGGCAGGGAAGGCGTTAACCCTGTGGGTGATCAAGGGGTTAAATGTGACCCTAGGGGAGTGATTCTAACTGTGGGGGGGGGGGGGGGCGTGGCTTCTGAGATGACCATAGAGACATGTGATCCTATATAGAAGGATCACATGGGCTCTATGGTCATAGCTGCCAACATTTGAAAAAAAATTCCAGGGACACTTCAATTACAAGCTATCAATTACTTACCACACCCACTTCTCTGAAGCTCCACCCACTCTGCATAATTAATCTCTGCCTACTTATCATCAGATTATAGGGTCTACTCAATAAAGAGAGAATTACAGGAAATTGAAAAGGGAATTTCAAACTTAAGGCCAAAGTAGCAGAGTTGGAATAATTCTCCCATTCAGCTGCACTACTTCTGCCTAAAGTTTAAAATTCTCATCACAATTCCCTGCAATTCTAAAGTGTGAAATGTACTCAGGTGTGTCCATACAAAAAATATAATATGTAAATATAATTAAAGTGCAAGGTGTAAATAAGTACAAAATAAACCTACTTATACTATCTGGTGTAATTAAATTTTAATGGTGCCAGGCGGCGCCATTACGTAACTGCGCATGCGCCCGCCCGAGCTCTCGCGAGAACGGCGCATGCGCAGTTACGATGTCGGCCCGCAACCATTTATTTTACGGGCACCGGCTGCCCATAACAGGCATTTATGGGCAGCCCGATTAACGAGCGCTTGCCGGGACAATGTAAATTACCCGGGGACAGGCTCCTATTTGCCGGGACTGTCCCGGGAAAAACGGGACAGTTGGCAAGTATGTATGGACATTGCAGGGAGAAGGACGGTCAGCTGTGTTTACAACAGCTGACCGTCCTTCTCTCTCAGCGGGGAGCGATTGCGGGTGTCAGGCGGCAATCGGAGCCGCCTGCCCTGTGTATCGGCTTCCGAGAGCGGCGATTCACCCAGGAGCGGCTGTCTGCCGCAGTATATCTGTGGTGGGCGGTCGTAAAGGAGTTAAAGCAAAATCGCAAAAAAATGGCCTGGTCATTAAGGGGGTAAAACCTTCCATAGCTGAAGTGGTTAATGGCAGCAGACTATCCCGCCATGCAACCCCCGACATGTAACACGATTTGTGGGTAAATTGTACAATATACTATCACAGATGAGACAATAGTGTATTATGCATCAGATAAATACGGCGTTCTCCTTCTTCTTACTCTCAGCGTCGTATTTTTCTCTGCTGACAAAACGCATCAGTCGGCGAATCACGGGTAATAAGCAGCAATTTGTTTGCGCAATTTATTTTTTTTTTCTTTTGACACATAAAGCGAGATAAGTAATTTACAGAGAGACGGGAATACTAAACCAGCTAAAACACAAACACGGCTCGAAGGAAGAGCAAGCGGCCCGCCATCCACTCCTGAGCACCGGAGGCGGCACGCGCGCAAATTCTGCCACCGCAAAACGAAATTGTCGATAACTTATGCGCTTTGTTCGCTAATGATTCCTGCTGGAACACCCGATACGTCTTCCACTTAAATCACTCATATTTGTTTAGAAATGCAGACATATTTTTTCAGCTCGCCGTGGCATAAATCAAACGTAAATCAAAATTTCTTGCGGAGATTTAATGCTGCGGCTGCTGACAGGCCAGCGGAGAGCCGTGAATAGGAAAGTGCACGCGTTCTCGAGTTCAGCTGCGCCATTTTTTGTACGCGGCGGCGGAGACCCCGAGCCCTGGCGGAAATTAGCAATTAAAAATCAGCAGAGGACGCGCTCGTTGTTATGTGGCCTCTGGAGGAGAACTCCGATCAGCATAAAAATGACAAGCAAGACCTTTCCGCTATTAAATTGTATTTTGCCCGAACAGAGACGCGCATAAATAGGACAAATGACAATATAATAAAAAAATAATAATAATAAAAAAAAAAAATGACTGCGCTCCAAAAAATGGTGATTAACCACTTCCCGACCACCCGCCGCCTATTTACTGTGGCAGGGTGGCTCTCCTGCGCAAACCGACGTAGATCTACGTCGGTCGCGCGCGGGAAGCTAGGGGGCGAGCGCGCGCTCCTGCCCCCACTCGGCAGCGGGGAAGCCAATGCGTGTGTCAGGTAGCTCCGATTGCTGCCTGACACCCGCGATCGCTCCCCGCTGGGAGAGAAGAACGATCAGCTGTTGAAAACACAGCTGACCGTTGTTCTCCCTGGAATGATCACAGAGCCTTCTATATAGGATCACGGGTCTCTATGGTCATTTCACAAGCCACTCCCCCCCACAATTAGAATCACTCCCCTAGGGTCACATTTAACCCCTTGATCACCAATACTGTTAACCCCTTCCCTACCAATGTCATTATTACAGTAAAAGTGTCAAAAATGTCAGTTAGGGGTCCGATCTGTCGTAATGTCGCAGTCCCGCAAAAAATCACAGATCGCCGCCATTACTAGAAAAAAAAAACAATAAAAATTACATACATCTTTCCCGTAGTTTGTAGACGCAATAACTTTTGCTGACACATAATGCTCATACATTTGGGGGGGGCGTCATTTGGCATGCTTGCCCTGGGTTCCAGGGCAGCAAAGAGGAGGACAAAACTCCTCCGCCAGATCCTGCGCTTCTCTGTGCAGCTGCCAAGAGGCTCGTGTCTATACCCCCCCCCCCCCACCACCCCCATTCCCCTGTCTCAGCAGTCGGCAGCTGAGAGAAGGACACAACTCTCCCTAAAGACCTTGCGCTTTTCTGTGCAGCGGAAGTATCCCTCTCCGCTTTCCCTGGTCTCAGCATTCAGCCCTCCTTTAGTCCTCCTCCAGACTATGCTTCCCAGCTCCTTCCTGGAAGCAGCATAAGGTAAGGGGAGTGCATTTTGTTATATAGGGAATTGTGGGGGACTTCTGATGGAGGGGGGGGGGCTCTTGACATCTGATGTAAGGGGGGGAGGAGCTCTGGATATTTAGTCTTACAGATACAACCGGCCCTTTGAGGGCAACCTCAATGCTGATGTGACCCACAATGAAATTGAGTTTGACATCTCTGCCCTAAGGCAATAGACTGTGCACACCTTTGGGCATGGATATGGGGGTGTGGACTGCACCCGAGTGACACCCGCGTAAAAGGGGGACACCATCAAGTAGGAAGTGATATACGACTGCGATGGTGTCACCCCCCACCCCCATAAGTGACAGCGCACAGATCAATGCGCCGGCGCCCACCGCTTCATTTACAGGGGACGGTTTGGGGTGCGCACCCTGCAGGCCACTGTGGCAGGCTACACAGGGGAGTTGTATATGGGGAAAAACATTTTTGGCGGGGTGATACCATGTTTTACTGCACCAGGTGACATCAACCCTGTCCCAGTATCAGGGACTGGGACTAATATGCTGGTAAGTATGCACATGGCTTTGTTATTCGTCAGCCATGTGAGTGCGGACTTGGATCACAAGACTTTGTTTATTTTTTTGCACTGGAAAAATTCCAGGATAGCTGATGATGGGGTGGTGACACCATTGCCGTCAAATATTACTTCCAGGATAGCCAGGGACTGAAACGAATATGTTGGTAAGTATGCACATGACTTTGTTAACCACTTCTGTACCGGAAGGTTTTACTCCCTTAATGACCAGGCCATATTTTGTGATTCGGCACTGCATTACTTTAACGGACAGTTGCGCGGTCGTGCGATGCTGTACCTAAATAAAATTGATGTCCCTTTTTCCCACAAACAGAGCTTTCTTTTGGTGGTATTTGATCACCTGTGCGATTTTTATTTTTTGCGTTATAAACAAAAAAAGAGCGACAATTCTGAAAAAATAAACAATATTTTTCACATTCTGCTATATAACATTCCCAAAAAAAAAAATCAAATGTTTTCATCCTTTTAGGCCAATTTGTATTCTGCTACATATTTTTGGTAAAAAAAAAAACCCTAATAAGCGTCTACTAACTAGGGGTAAGATTTGTCTGTGTAAAAAAAAAAAAAAAAAAAATTGTCATTTTTATTAATTTTTTTTTTTTTTTTTTTACTAGTAATGACGGCAATCTGCAGTTTTTAGCGGACTGCGACATTGCGGCAGACAGATCGGACCCCTGACTGACATTTTTGACACTTTTGGGGGGACCAGTGACATTACTACAGTAATCAGTGCTAAAAATATGCACTGTACTGTACTGTAATAATGACACTGGCAGGGAAGGGGTTACCTAGTGGGTGATCAAGGGGTTAAATGTAAGCCTAGGGGCGTGTTTACTAACTGTGGGGGGATGGGCTTGTGAAATGACCATAGAGACATGTGATCCTATATAGAAGGATCACAGGCGCTCTGTGATCATTCCAGAGAGAAGAACGGTCAGCTGTGTTTACAACAGCAGACCGTCCTTCTCTCTCAGCGGGCAACGATCGCGGGTGGCCAGCAGCAATCGCCGGCCCCATGCATCGGCATCCCTGCTCGCCCCCTAGCACCAGGCGCGCGACCGACGTAGTACTAATAAAACTGAGGTTGGCGGTCTGAAACTGGTTAAAGTAACGCAGGGCCGTATCGCAAAAATTGGCCTGGTCATGAAGGGGGGGTAAACCTTCCGGAGCTGTAGTGGTTAACCAGCAATACTGATCATTGTATTCTGACGTTGGGGAAGTTTCCCTTCTATCAGGATACAATGGCTCAGTGGAAAGGATTCCCTTATTCACATCGAATGTGTGGATTGGGAAATTGGCTAATTTTTTTTCCATTCAACCCGCTGAAAAAAAAGAATCCTGTATGGCTGGATTTAGGGACGTCGGTTTTTTGGCACAGAAACAGGTCCAGGATAGTTACATAGTAGGTAAGGTTGTAAAAAGACACCAGTCCATCCATGCCATATCAGTGCCTTATCCGTGCCACATCAGTGCTCATCCGTGCCACATCCATGCCACATCAGTGCTCATCCGTGCCACTTCAGTGCCACATCAGTGCTCATCCATGCCACATCAGTGCTCATCCGTGCCATATTCACGCCTCATCCTTGCTCATCCGTGCCACATCAATGCTCATCCATGCCTCATCTGTGCCACATCAGTGCACATCCGTGTGACATCAGTGCCTCATCCATGCCACATCAGTGCTCATCCGTGCCACATCCATGCCTCATCAGTGTTCATTCATGCCACATTCATGCCTCATCTGTGCTCATCCATGCCACATCAGTGCTTATCCATGCTCATCCGTGCCACATCAATGCTCCTCCATGCCACATCAGTGCCTCATCCATGCCACGTCAGTTTTTTGGCACAGAAACAGGTCCAGGATAGTTACATAGTAGGTAAGGTTGAAAAAAGACACCAGTCCATCCATGCCATATCAGTGCCTCATCCGTGCCACATAAGTGCTCATTTGTGCCACATCCATGCCACATCAGTGCTCATCTGTGCCACATCAGTGCTCATCCGTGCCACTTCAGTGCCACATCAGTGCTCATCCATGCCACATCAGTGCTTATCCGTGCCACATTCATGCCTCATCCGTGCTAACCGTGCCACATCAATGGTCATCCATGCCACATCCGTGCCACATCAGTGCCTCATCCATGCCACATCAGTGCTTATCCGTGCCACATCAGTGCTCATCCATGCCACTTCAGTGCCACATCAGTGCTCATCCATGCCACATCAGTGTTTATCCGTGCCACATTCATGCCTTATCCGTGCTCATCCGTGCCACATCAATGCTCATCCATGCCACATCAGTGCACATCTGTGTGACATCAGTGCCTCATCCATGCCACATCAGTGCCCATCCGTGTCGCATCCATGCCTCATCAGTGCTCATTCGTGCCACGTGAATGCTCATCCATGCCACATCAGTGCTCATCCGTGCCGCATCCATGCCTCATCAGTGCTCATTCGTGCCACATTCATGCCTCATCTGTGCTCATCCATGCCACATCAGTGCTTATCCATGCTCATCCGTGCCATATCAATGCTCATCCATGCCACATCAGTGCCTCATCCATGCCATATCAGTTTTATGGCACAGAAACAGGTCCAGGATAGTTACATAGTAGGTAAGTTTGAAAAAAGACACCAGTCCATCCAGTACAACGTGCGTGCGTGTGTTGAAGAACGAACATCACAAATATGGTGCAGACAGGGACTGCTATGAAGGCATATTTCTGCCTCAGCATGAATCCAGCACCTGTGACAGGAGCACAACAAGAGATCCGTCTGCCATCTGAATAATAGAGGATGTTGTGACAATGACAGTAAAGTAGGTGGAATAATAGACCCCGCTTGATACAATGTAACAACTCTTCATCCCATTGTCTGCAGTGATAATGCTGAGATTTTCAGCTCCAACAAAACAATGTGAAGCCGCGCCATCAATCTCAGACAAGCCGCACATCGTGGCCCTCCGCTCCGAGCGAACGTAGCCTTTTATTCATCAGGACGGGCCGTAAAAAGGTGACATTTAAAGGATGGAGCAGAAGGTTTGATTACGTGCACGGCACTGCACGCTATATATTGCTTTTATCTCAAATTTTTTTAGTGGCCGTGTAAGCTGAGTGGGCTGAGCGGGCCGCTGAGCATAATTTAGGCAGCTAATGCTGATGGAATAGTAGATATAATAAAGCTAATCGCAGGTATTAAAGCCTTTCCCGTATTTAATTACCGTTTCATTTTTACTTAATTTTCTATAATTGTTCGGAAAATTGTACAAATGCAGCTCCAAGTCCATTTATAGTTACCAGCTGAAATGGCGGAGGGAAGACCAGAACCACCCGGAATAAGGTGAACTCTGGTTTAATAGAAAGTCTCATTAGAGATTATTTTTATTGGATTACACTAAAATAATGTAAGCCAAGGATTTATAAAAAAAAGTATCTGCACAGCTGTTTGTGACAGACCCAGCCAGGACAGGGGCTTTTGGAGGGCACTGCATGGTGGCCTCTTACCCACTGACTATGGGCCCTGGCTTGTAAGGCGACACTACTCTTTGGAAGGTGTATGTTTGGGGGACCCTTGGAGTGGTCTTGTTTCTGATCAAGTTCATGTCTCCCCAAAACACACAGACTCTGGGAATCTAGGCCCGGGATTCATGTTTAGGGCCTAGATGTCCCATTACCAACAATGACTACTCCACACTGTGAGTGTCAGGGAATCCCTGTAAGACACCTGGCGCATAGTTATGCGCATGCGCATGGTATTTCCCGAAGAATGGCTAACAGGCGCACAATTTCTCTTTGCGCCAGAGGGGCTATTTAAAGGGAGCCCGTTCCCATTTCCTTTGTTGACTTATCTTCAGCTGTGCCCTGTGTCCTAATTGTTCCTGCATGTTCTCCTCATTGCTGACCTGGCGTGTTCTTGACCTGAATTTGGATTTCGCTTCTGCCTTCCTGTTTGCCTTTGAACTGGCTCTGTTCCTGACTTTGGCTCTGCACGTGACTTGGTACCTCGTTGCCCGCCTGTTGACAACCCCGGCAATTCCTGAGACTCCGTTTCTGCCTCTGATTCTAGCCCTTGGTACTCCAAACATAACTGCTGTTCCTTCTTCTCTGGTTCCATGGTCTCCTTGGAGTCGCATACTCTGCTGCTTCATTCTCCTATCAGGTACGCAACAGTGAGACTTCTAGCAGATGTTAATATCATCAGCTCAAGCCACCTGTCTTAGGTCTCCTGCTATAATGTGTTTATTGTAAGTAGGTCTCTCCCATTGTGTGCCTTTCACCCATTGGAAATTGTGCTAATTAGGTCACCTATTGTTTCTGTCTGTCCGATCATCTCTCGCAGAGGTGATTGATGTTGTGACCACTGTACCTTGTTAGCAAACCATTGTGGGATGTTTATGCTTATAATAATGTGTATTGTACTTTGTATTTAAGGTGGTGGGTTTGGTGCCAAATAGTCTGGATGGGCACTGAGTCATCTAGGTTGCTAGTTGTTTAAATTGCTTAATGTTTACTGTTTATGTTGGCTGTCCCTTAGTTAGGCTCCTTTCAGACGGCCGCTCCGCTGCTTAAGTCCGCTGCGGGACTTTTTTTTTTTTTTTCCACGGAGCGGATGACATTTCTGTCATCTGCTCCGTATGCCTGCATATCATCCCATCCGTTTGCGGATGATATGCGGACATAATGTAAGTATATGGCATTGCGGATGTCAGCGGATGACACCGCTGACATCCGATTTTTCTTCCTTTCCGTTTTTTACACGGATGGAAAAATGGGGTTCTGTTCCATTCGTAAAAATGGAACAGAACTGAAAGGAGGAAAATCGGATGTCAGCGGATGGTATTCCGCTGACACCCGCAGTGCCATTCACTTACATTAATGTCCGCAAATCATCCGCAAAAAAATAGGATGATTTGCGGACACACGGAAAGCAGCGGAGCGGCCGTGTGAAAGGAGCCTTATGTTAATTATGTTTCTGTATATAGTTGCTTTTACGATACAATTTACATACGATATTGTTATCAGCCTCACCTGATTGTGAGGTATATAAATTCTGTGTGAGCTTTCAATAAACAGTTCCAATTTTCATACAAGCTATTGTCGGCTAGTCTAGTATATGCAATGGAATATGCAGCTGTAATATCTGGTTCCTATGTCCAGACTGGAGGAAGCAGTATACTGACGGAAGCACTCAACCTGGGTGCTGGACGGTTCCGTCATATTGTTCATCTATTGAAAGTGCAGGTCATATTCTTCTATAATAATGTGTCAAAATCAAATGTTTTCAGGTTAAATTCCCTGCAGATTAAGAATGTGCAAATGAGGACAAAAACATTATTGCCATTAGATGGTGCCCATAATCCTGGCAAAGAAGTATGCTCCTCAGCTCTATCTAGTGGCCGTAACGCAGTATTTTTTGCATTCACACATTCGATCTGCAGAGACTATAGCCTGAAAACATTTGATTTTGCCCCATTCCCACAAAATGAATTTACATGCAATTTTGACGGACAGACAGCAATGCATTTTTTTTTTTATATAAATATACACATGCGTGTTCAAAGCCAACATAGTAAGAGCCAAGACTGTGATATAATGTGAACACTCCCAGCCAATGTACTGACATCCAGCTGGGTGACACCAAGGTGCTGGGTGTAATCCTAGACTCTGATCGCTCCAACAGCCCCCACATATAACCACTGGCTTCATCTTGCTGCCTTAACCTCTGCAACATTTCCAGAATTCGCCTCTTCCTGACTAATGACACCACAAAACAAATTATTCATTCCCTGGTTACTTCCCGCCTTGATTACTGCAACTCTCTCCTCACTGGCCTACCTGGTGTTGTGAGTTGGTTCACCATTTCATTTTTTGTGAAACTAATGCCTAGTAGAGATGGGCTGAACTCCCCACCCCCCAGTTCGGTTCGCTCCGCTCCAGAACTCTCAAACATCGCAAAAGTTTAGACCAGAGCTTCAAACCTCATTGAAGTCTATGAAACCCGAATTTGAAAAATCAAAAGTCCTCATTTTGAAGGCTTATATGCAAGTTTTTGCCATACAAAGTGTATGGGGGTCCGGGTACCGCCCTGGGGGACATGTACCAATGCAAAAAAAAAAAAAAAAAGTTTAAAATTATAATTTTTAAACAAGCAGTGATTTTAATGATGCTTAAAGTGAAAAAATAAAAATGAAAAATTCCTTTAAATATAGTGCCTGGGGGGGTCCCCTTGGTCTGCCTGAAAAGTGGCGCATCCGTACTATGCATAGAACCTGCTGCAGCAAAACTGACATTTATAAATGTAACATCACTCTCATGGGAGCTGCTGAGTGTGGGTTCCCCTGGGTTACCATTAGAAACAGTAGAACATTCAGGCATATTTCCAAGTGTTTCACCTCAGACAAGGACCAGTCCAGTTTCTTTGGTTTTTGTGTTTTATTGAGAACTTGGGTAGGAGAAGGGATGAGTGGGATACTCCAAACAAACTGAGTTATGCACAATAGGCAGGGACGATTTCCCTGCACGTGATTGGTTGGGTATTTTTGTAAACTGATGTAGCACCCTCCTAGGTAGGTGATAGTGAGAGAGTATAGTTTTTGGCTCTGTCTGCCTATCAGAGGAGCAGCAGGAAAATCTATATTGTTCTCTGCCTAGCAGAGAGCAGGATCTGTTAGTGAGGTCTACTCAGTGTGCTCAGTATGTGATTCATTATGTCTAGAAAGTGTTTCACACTGGTCCAATAGGGAGGCATGTTGGACAGTGGGAGGAAACCTGACCAATGGGTACACAGGCTTTGATACAGTCCTGATGATTGGCATACACAGGCTATCTCAGTGCATTGTGGGGTGTGGTATAAAAGCCAGGAGCACATGTGATGCGGGGTCTTTGGCTGGTGAGCAGAGTCCCGGAGGGAGGGTGGTGGCTGCCCCCTCTTCTGCAGCAGTGGCATGTGGCCTCAGGAGGTCGTCCTGAGGGCCAGGGGAACGGAGCTGAACCCAGAGGTCCAGGTAAGCTCACTGAGGGGGAGACACTGGAGACCCTAGAAAAACAGTATCGTGAGTACAGGGGATCGTGCCAAGGCTAGTCGCACTCTTTGGCTCTGAGGAAGAAGGTTCACCCTCGAAACGTGTCAGCCACAGCAGATTCATGCTGACATTAGCACGCTATGCAGCACCGTGGAGTGCCTTGGCTACCTTGGAGATCTTTTGTCTGATCATGTTTACATGTGTGCTATCTACAATTGTTTGTGAGTATAATGTATATTATTTTGGATTTTAATAAACCTTTTTAGTGGTAATGCACAAGGACGGTGCGCCCCTCTCTTGTTGTTGATCGTGTCAAGGGGCCTGACCTGAGGGGGGCCACCCCGGAGTAGGATAGTCAGTGGACAGGTGTCAGTGGTCAAGAAAGAGGATACTAGGAGAGTGTCCTGAAGATAACTTTAGTTCATCAAGTCATCTGGAAAGAGACTTAATCTTAAATCCATCTAGTAGCAAGGTAGATCAACAGCCTTGCTATACCGACAGATAGATGTCCTCCAAACTTTGTGCATAGGTAATCTGGAGTATCCCACTATTCCCTTCTCCCATCCCTAATTTATACAATAAAAACAACCACATACCCCTGGATTAATTATTGACTGAGCCAAGAAGTAAAGTAATAGACTGTAAATGTCAAGGTTGCCAACGGTAGCCCAGGGGGACCCAAAAGTGTGAAAATCCAGCAGTCCTCAAGGGAGCAGTGCTACACTGAAGATATACCTCATTGAGTAAATCAACATTACTGTGTTAGATGATCTGTTTTTGACAGCAACAGCTTCTACAGCTGCTGTATGTACACAACAAATCTCGGCTGTCAAGTTGACAGCCAGGATTTGACGTCACGTGTGAGGACTGAAGTGGGGCTGAAGGATAGGATATACCACGTATGTTCTTCACACGTCAATGGAATGTTTATGTAGCGTGTCCACAACTGGTTGAATGGGTGAATCTGGCATTCTCATTGCAGCTCTGATTCCCATGATAGAAGGGAAGTCCTCCCGCGGCACGTCCACCTGAATAAACAAACTTTACTAACCCACTTTAGGGGGGTGAAAATGGCTGCACCGACCAGTCAACGCGAAGACCGTTCAGATGCCAAATAAAACAAGACACAAAAAAAATCCACAAAGAAAACAATCAATAAACTCATTAATCGTGTCTGCGAAGCGCGGCGGCCATTGTGCGGATCAGCATTGTCTCCCCATAATTTATGTTCCCGGGTAATGAGAAAGACAATTATGCCAGTTATTCCAATCGAACATCGGCCGGAGCGACAGGCAGGAGAGCGCAGAGCAAATCCCATCACTGCGACAGCCTGACACCGCGAGACAACCGCGCCATTTATACACACTCATCAACCAGCAACACGCCAGATTTACATATCAATGAGCAATTATTTCTCCCGGATTTCACAGCCGATAAATCAAATCATTTACATAAACAATACACCCGGCATACAGGACAAGAGAAGTGGTACCGTGCAGAGTCCATACATACAGAATGAGAACAAATACTGAGAATTACACCCAGCATAGAGGACAAGAGAAGTAGTACTGTGCAGAGTCCATACATACAGAATAAGAACAGATACTGAGAATTACACCCAGCATACAGGACAAGAGAAGTTGTACTGTGCAGAATCCATATACTGTATACAGAATAAGAGCAGACACTGAGAATTACACCCAGCATACAGGCCTGCCTAGGAACATCCCCTTTTCTGGACTGATATCCACCCATGAAGGCATTTTGATATTTGCACAACTCCTCCCAATAGACAGCCCACTGCTTGCATCAAGGCTAAGTGCTCTGGAAAGGAGCACTGTGGCAGGGTGCTGTGATGTTTTCAGGAAGCTATGTACAGCACCCTGCCGGCTCCTCCAACCAGCCATGATCTGCCTTTATTGCATAGAGACGCACAGATGGAGCCAGGACAAGGGTTGGGCGGGAGGGGCAGGAGGAGTGTCTGCCCTGGGCGCAATGGTTTACTGTAGAAATGGGGCACCTTCCTTCCATTACAAGGCTGACAGGAGTATTGACAGCGATATTGATTTTGATAAGCGAGTGACTGCCAGGAAAAGGATCCCCTAACCTTACACAATGTGAGTGGGGGGGGGGGGCATTTTGGCATCTTTGCCCTGGGCACTGGGTGACCTTGTCCCGCCACTGCACACACAGACCTAGTGATGACATCACTAGTGGATCTAAAATAAGGTATGTCATAGATATATGCGGCTCCACCAGACTGGGCTTTTTTCCGTGGGGTCACATTATTGTGTATCTCCCTTTGTGCTGCCAGCACAGAGACAGGGGTCTCACCCTGAGCCCCGGGCCCCGTACTAATGATTGGGACCTGGAACTCCCGATTCTGAGTCATCTGATTGCTGTGATAGCCTCTGATTGGCTATAATAGGGATCAGTCACTGTTGAACTGTCCTAACCAGTTTGAAGGGGGCAGGAAAGCCGGTTCAGGGGGCCGGTGGAACTGTTCCTGGATGTAATGGGCTGAGGAACAGGATGGCGAGGGGAGGGCTTTCTCTCCTGGGTTTTGATCTGGCCTTGCAAAAGGCCTGTCCCCAGTGGTAGGCAAGCTCTCTCTAAGCTGTCCAGGTTCTGATGTCTGCTGGTGGGGATAGGCTACACTCGGTCTGGCCGGGGGCTGAGATTGAAAAAGCCCGTAGTGTAAGTGCCCCTGGGGTGGCAGCCCAGGGGTGCCTTAATTTCTCACTGGTGAGGGGCAGCTCGCTGTGAGTTTTTTCGGCACCTTGGTCACTGCACTATGCACACCTTTTTCGCACCTGCCTCTTGGGACAGGCCTTTTGGCTTGCACCAGAGGAATTTTTTATTCCGGCTGGAAGGCCTGCCTTGGTCCCTCACATGGCACCATCGCACTTTCCCCACTTCCCCTTCCCCACTTCTTTGTTTTGTTTGTCTTTTTCTTTGGAGTCCGTCACCTGCACTGTCACCTTTGTTTTCTTTATTTTGCACGACTGGAGTGTGTGGGTCCTCGGGCCCAGTCTTGAGTCTTGGGAGGGGGTGGATATGGCCTTTTGGCTTAGTTCGCCCTCTCTCATGGGGTCTCCCTTCGTGGGAGCTCCACTTAGTACTTGGGGTGGGCTGTTTCGGCAGTCCCCCTGAAGAACGGGGTCAGTTTGGTTTCGGCCAACTGACCACAAGTACCTTAAATCCCTGTCAGGAGTCTTGCGCCCCGGGGGATTGAGGTTTCGGGTCCTACCTCTTCGGAGGGAAGACCATACGATTTCGCACACCCTGTGCTTTTTTGTGTTCTCACCTTGTGTGTGTGCACTTTTTTATGCACCGGGTGGAGTCTTTTGAGTGTGTTGCACACGCTACGGGCTTAAAAAAAAAAAAAAAAAGGGATCAGTCACTGCGAAGCCCACCCTGTGTTTTTGTTTTTTTTTTTCCCTCTGTGAAAGGAGGAGAAATATACATCGTATCTCTCCTTGCAGTGAAAAAAAAAAAGTGTGTGTAAAAAATATATATATATATATATATTATATAATAAAAAATACCTAGATCAAGGTTTGATCTAGGTCAGTGCCAGGGTTAGTGTTTGGGTCAAGGTCAGGCTTAAAGGTCAAAGTCAGGGTCATTATTTTTTTTCTGGATGGAATTTTAATTGGTATCTGTGTCAGTTAGCCCCCATTCACACTGGGGCGACGCTACTTCGCACCGCGACCTCCGAGGTCGCGGTGCGAGCAGCGCGCCGCTACCTCGGAGCGGCCGCCACGGACTTCGTAACATTGAAGTCTATGGCGGTCGCCTCCTGGTCGCCCCAAAGAAGCTCCGGACCCTTTTTCTGAGTCGGAGCGACTTGTGTCGCTCCTATTAGAACGGGTCCGCAGCTTCCCTATGGGAGGCGACCTGTGAGGCGACCAGGTCGCCTCACAGGTCGCCCCAGTGTGAACGGGGGCTTAGAGTCAGTGTGTTTTAGGTAGGATAAAAACAACAACAACAAAAAAAAAAGCAAAATGTGAACTATTGTTTCTGGGCTGTACTACGGGTACAAACAACAATTAACATACACATGTGTGATATCGCTGTGATCATCAGAAGCAGAAGAATTTCATTTTGGTTGTTCTTTTGTGGAAGGTTGTGGTAGTAGCAAGAAATATACAGTTAAACTTAAAAAAAAGAGGTTTTTTTTTTTTTTTTTTACTATTTTGGCCCAGTTTTCTTTTGATAATAAAAAAAAAAATTAGAAGATACCCATTACCATTTACCTCCAAAAGAAAGCCCAATTTGTCCTGAGAACGCGGTATAATCCACCTGGATGCACAAAGTAGTTGATGCAAATGCTGAGGAACCATGTGCTGGAAGAAGCTAAGGAAGCAGGGAAAATAAAAAGGGAAGGGGGAATGTGGAGCAAAGGGGTTTTTTAGGGTACTGTAAAGATTATATTGAACACATAAAAACATATGATTTATTTATTACAAAATTGGTAAAAAAAAAAAAAAAAGACATTTACAAACAATTACATAGCATGATCATTTACAATTGGTCAATTCTAATACAGGCTCAAAAGCAGTACTGGCGTCTGGCGTGTTTACCCATGTTGTAATTAACCGCTTTCCCACTGCTCACTGTGCTGCTACTGCGGCACAGTGGCTCGTTATCGTCTGGCGACGTAGACCTACGTCACCAGACATTCCCCTCTCTCGGCCGCCGGAGGCTCGCTCCCGCTGTTTTCAGTCACAGCGGGAGTCGGGCCAGGGGAGGAGCGGCGGCGACCGCCGCCGCTCTTCCCCAATCGTCGGGGAATCTAGTTTGGAGATCCGCCCGCCTGTGTAAACAGAGCGGGCGGATATCCTAAGTGACAGGAAGGGTCAGATTGCAGGGTTCAGCATAGTTGAACCCTCGATCTGTCCCTGTGTCACTCAGTCACCTCCCCCCACACACGTCAGTAAGCACCAGGCATACATTAACCCCTCCCTCTCCAATAAAATTAACCCCTTCCCTGCCAGTGTCATTTTTACAGTAACAGTGCATATTTATAGCACTGATTACTGCAGTAATGTCACTGGTACCCCCAAAAGTGTAAAAAATGTCAGTCAAGGGTCCGATCTGTCTGCCGAAATGTCGCAGTCCCGCCAAAAAAATCGCAGATCGCCGCCATTATGTGTTAAAAAAAAAAACCACCAAAAATGACAAAAATCTTTCCCTTTGTTAGTAAACGCAATAACTTTTGCGCAAACCAATCAAAATACGCTTATTCTGATTTTTTTTACCAAACATAGGTAGCAGAAAACAAATTGGCCAAAAATTTTAAAAAAATTTAATTTTTACATTTTTTTGGGGGGGAATTTCATATAAAAAAATGTTAAAAATATTGTTATTTTTTCAAAATAAACACTCTTTTTTTGTTTATAGCGCAAAAAGTAAAAATCGCACAGGTGATCAAATACCACCAAAGGAAATCTCTGTTTGTGGGAAAAAAAGGACGTAAATTTCGTTTGGGTACAGCGTCGCACGACCGCGCAATTGTCAGTTAAAGTTGCACAGTGCCGAATCGCAAAAAGTGGCCCAGACTTAAGGCTCCATGTACACGGGACGTTGTTAAAAGTCCCTTTGAATGCTGGAATTTTTAGGACGTTTGAAACGTCTGTTCAGTCGCGTTTGTACCCGCGTTTAGCGGGCGTTTAGCAGCGTTTGCGGGCGTTTGCGTTTAGAAGCGTTCCTAGTGGTCAAAAAAAATTATTCCCCTTTAAAATGGAAAAACGCGAACGCTAAACGCGGGTCATCGCGTTCAGACGCGTTCGGACGCGTTTAGACGCGTTCGGACGCGTTTGTGCGTTTGAAACGCCGGGAAACACACTTTCGAACGCAAATAATTGCGTTCTAAAAAAAGTCCCTGAACGCAACTGCCTGCAAATGACTGTAAACGACCTGGTGTACATGGACAGATAAGATAAAATGTAGATGGGTTCAGGGGCTTCTGAAAAAAATGCCCAACTGCTCCTAAACGGCCATTTCCAGCGTCCCGTGTACATGGAGCCTTAGACAGCAAAATCCTCTAGTGGTAAAGTGGTTAAACAACAACATATGTAGGGGCTATAATCTGCAGTTGGGCCTTGCTCAACATGTTTCGCGGTCTTTAACCGCTTCTTCAGGAGTCTAAATATGAGAAAAAAAAACAGAAATCCTGCAGGGACAAAAAAAATAATCAAATATAAATAAACAAACAAAGTGTTATATACAATGTCTTTCCATTCATCACATGTCATGTGATAATTGTGGAATATCACAAGATGCTCACCCTGGGAAATAGTCCCACCAAGTATGACCTTCAAGATGGGCGCAAACATAAACTATCCCCTGGGGACAAGTGCGGGAGCGAATAAGGATCAGCCTAAATAATATATGCAAAACATTACTATAGTTGGGATTGCAAACATAATACTCAATGCTCTCCCTGTCCCTTGTACATACCCTACTTTGATCCAATTAAAGAGTCTTCTAAATAGTAGTGTCAAAAGGAGAGAAGTTCAGCTGTCCAATCAAATATGGCTGTCTTGGAAATTGTTCCCTGAGATTATTAACATCTAGATTGATATTATGAGGAAAATTATATATCTTATTTGATTTCATTTACAACAACCCATAATCTAGTTTGTGTATACTGAATATTGTTCTTATAGGTTGACAGAAGAGAAATTCATATATTATCTTGTATATGGGACAGCAAGGGCAAAGTAGTTGTGATGATATGTACGGTTTTACTAAGGCTGGCCATACGTGTTCAATCACCTGGTACAATTTTCCTTTAGATTTACCAAAAACCATATAATATGAGGTCAAAACTAAACAACTTTTAATTGTATCCAATGAGTCGGGCCCTTTCACCTACATAGTTTAAGGTAAATCTGAAGGAAAAGTGTATAAGAAAATTGAACATGTATGTTACATAGTTACATAGTTAGTGAGGTTGAAAAAAGACACAAGTCCATCCAGTTCAACCCATGATGCGTGTGTGTGTTTGCTTTTAACCGTACATTGTGTACCCCTGTATGTTGTGGTCTTTAAGGTGTACATCTAATAGTTTTTTGAAACTATCAATGCTCCCCGCTGATACGACTGCTTGTGGAAGAGAATTCCACATCCTTACCGCTCTTACAGTGAAGAACCCCTTACGCACTTTAAGGTTAAACCGCCTTTCCTCAAGTTTTAGTGAGTGGCCACGTGTCTTATTGTATTCCCTTTCTCTGAATAGTTTGTTCCTTATGCTAGGGTCGCCAGTACAGTATTTGTACATTGATATCATATCCCCCCTCAATCGTCTCTTCTCCAGAGAGAATAGGTTCAGTGCTTGTAGTCTTTCCTCATAGCCGATGTCCTCCATTCCCCTAATTATTTTTGGCCAGCCTAACACATGTCAAAACAAGTTGTTGTTAAATGTTACATGTTGTAACAAGATAACTGTACCAATTTGTCATTGTTTATACATTGTAGACTTATGTATGCTTTGTCCTTGCAGGACTTTGGTCCTTTTACGTTCTTGAACTCCTGAAGAAGCAGCTTTGGCTGCGAAACATGTTGAGTGTGGCCCAACTGCAGGCTTGAACCCGGAGGAGACATGTTGCATTGTTACAACACAGGTAAAAACCATGTTACTGCAATTGAGTCTCTTGAACTGACCAGTTTTTATGAATATGCAATGTACTATTGATTGTCATATTTCTACTTGTTATACTATTTGTTATAAAGATCTCTGATTTTATTTTATTTTTAATTGTTCATGTTCTTTGAAGGTACCAAGAAAAATCCTGCTTGCCCCACTCCCGTTTCCCGTCCGGTTCCCCCTCTCCCTTTTCCTCCTTGGCCAATATTGGCCTAGCAAGTCCATTATGATATAGGATGAAGGTACCTTGTTTATCCAATACTTTTAGGCTAGGCGTTTTTGGGAGATTTTCTGCTCTAAGCCTCAGCTCTAAAAACGCCCAATGAGACAAATATCATTCATTTCAATGGCCCCTGTTCACATCTGAGCGTTCTGTTGCCTAAGGCAAAACGCCCGTCCCTCGTAAAAGTGCATGAGCTTCTTTTTTGGCAGATTACAGGCCTTTTTTTTTTTTTTTATTGGTCACTTGTCAACCTAAAAAAGCTTGCACAAAAGGCTGCAGAAATGACTGTAAAACTCCCAAAAAAAACGTCTAAAAAATGCCTGTAAATATAGCAACGCCTAGATGTGAACTAGGGATCGACTGATTATCGGTTTGGCCGATAATCGGTGGCCGATATTCACTTTTTTTTAAAGTATCTGTATCGCCCACAAAGTTGGCCAATATTTTCTTAAGGTAGGGCTGCCTCCGGAGGGGAAGGGGGGGGGGGATTAGTGCACCGCCTGATTACACAGAGCAGGGTTCTTCTGCTTACCTGGTGCGGGCGCTGTCATACGAAGTCCCGCCTCCTGGACCGGCTCCTACCTATTATAGACAGCACACTGGTGACGTTTATCATAGGAGACGGTCCAGGAGGCAGGACTTCGTATGACAGCGCCCGCACCAGGTAAGCAGAAGAACCCTGCTCCGTGTAATCAGGCGGTGCTCTAATCCCCATGAATTGGTCACTTTGCATTGGATGGAGGCACTGGTCACTCTGCATTGGATGGGGGCACTGGTCACTCTGCATTGGATGGAGGTACTGGTCACTCTGCATTGGATGGGGGAACTGGTCACTCTGCTTTGGATAGGGGCACTGGTCACTCTGCAATGTTGGGGGCACTGGTCACGCTGCATTGTTGGGGGTACTGGTCACTCTGCATTGTTGGGGGCACTGGTCACTCTGCATTGGATGGGGGGCACTGGTTACTCTGCATTGATGGGGGCACTGGTCACTCTGCATTGGATGGCGGCATTGGTTACTCTGCAATGTTGGGGGCATTGGTCACGCTGCATTGTTGGGGGTACTGGTCACTCTGCATTGGATGGGGGCACTGGTCACTCTGCATTGATGGGGGCACTGGTCACTCTGCATTGATGGGGGCACTGGTCACTCTGCATTGATGGGGGCACTGGTCACTCTGCATTGATGGGGGCACTGGTCACTCTGCATTAATAGGGGCACTGGTCACTCTGCATTGATAGGGGCACTGGTCACTCTGCATTGATAGGGGCACTGGTCACTCTGCATTGATGGGGGCACTGGTCACTCTGCATTGATGGGGGCACTGGTCACTCTGTATTGGATGGGGGCACAAGTCACACTGCATTGTTGGGGGCACTGGTCACTCTGCATTGTTGGGGCAATGGTCACTCTACATTGGATGGGGGCACTGGTCACTCTGCATTGATGGGGGCACTGGTCACTCTGCATTGATGGGGGCACTGGTCACTCTGCATTGATGGGGGCACTGGTCACTCTGCATTGATAGGGGCACTGGTCACGCTGCATTGTTGGGGGTACTGGTCACTCTGCATTGATGGGGGCACTGGTTACTCTGCATTAATGCGGGCACTGGTCATTCTGCATTGATGGGGGTACTGGTCACTCTGCATTGATGGGGGCACTGGTCTCTCTGCATTGGATGTGTGATTGAATGTGCAGAATATCGGCCCATATCGGCTGATACCGATACGTTGTGACCAAAATATCGGTATCGTTATTGGCCCTGGAAAAACCATATCGGTCTATCCCGTATGTGAACGTGAAGGAGCACTAACAATTTTTAAACACATGTCAAAGTTGCAAAATTGTGCCAAGGCATTTAGATTTGTTTTACCCTTAGGGGTGAAGGGCTTAGAAATGTCATTGGCATGTTGATGAGGGGGAGGAAGGAACCAGGGAAAGAAAAAAATATAAGCATTTTAAACTTCAGCTTTAAAGATTTGTCTACATGGAAAGTTTGGATGTGACCTATGAATAATTAAAAAGCAGCCAATCTCCTTCTTCCAGGCTTTTAATTCCTGTTAAATATACCGTGTCTGAGGATGGAGACTCGGGCTATCCCAGCTCCACCGCTTGCCCTCTTTAACCTTAGTGCAGACAGCGTGAACTCGCCATACCTGCCCGCGGTTTGCCGCGCTCTCCGGATCGTCTCCATGAATAATGCAGACAAACCAACCGCTTGACCTGTTTTACTACGCTTCATAAATTGGGCGCCGAGTTCGACCCTCTTCCCCAGCTGCAACCTTCAGGAGCCGCATGCATTAATTAACACCGGCCACATCTATTATTAAGAAAGACAAAATGCAGAACTGTGCTGGGAGAAAATTTGTAACAAAGTTTCATCTGAAGAGTTTCTCCAATTATTCGATGGAAACTAAGTGCAAGTTTAACAAACTGTTCTCTGGAGGAAATCTATCCCATGATATTTTAATTGGCTATCTGGCCCCTTTGTCCAATGTTTAAAGTCAATGTAAACTTTAACTGGGTGACATTTAGTTAGTGATGTGCGCTCTGTATTATAAACAATTGCTAATTTTTAATTAAACCCTATTTTTACTTTTCTTAATCCTTACTATTGAAACTCTGCCTTTCTCAGGAAGATTTCCGGATGGTGACAACAGTTGACTATCCCTGTGTAATGTGTGCTGAAACTTGTAGCTTCCTTGGGAAGCCCATGTGGCAAGGTGACAACACAGGAGTACAATTGGGAGACAGGGACAGAGCGTTGTCACCCTATAGGAGGAAGTGCCTAAACAAGGCATTGATGATGGGATCACCAGGGATCATTTTAATTAATGGTTTTCACCCTATAGTAGGAAATGCCTGAACAAGAACATTGATGGTGGGATCACCAGGAATTATTCTAACAAACAGTTGTCACTGTATAGGACGAAGTGCCTGAATGAAGACATTGAGGGTGGGATCACCAGGGATTATTTTAATGAACGGTTGTTACTCTATAGAAGGAAGTGCCTTAACAAGGATATTGATGGTGGGATCACCAGGGATAATTTTAATGAATGGCTGTCCCCCTATGGAAGGAAGTGTCTGAACAAGGACATTGATGGTAGGATTACCTGGGATTATTTTATTGAATGGTTGTCACCCTATAGGAGGAAGTGTCTGAACAAGGACATTGATTGTAGGTTTACGGGGAATTCTTTTATTGAATGGTTGTCACCCTATAGGAGGAAGTGTCTGAACAAGGACATTGATGGTAGGTTTTCCAGGGATTATTCTAACGAACAGTTGTCACCGTATAGCAGGAAGTGCCTGAACGAGGACATTGATAGTGGGATCACCAGGGATCATTTTAATGAATGGTTGTCACCCTATAGAGGGAAGTGCCTGAATGAAGACATTGATTGTGGGATCACCAGGGATTATTTTAATGAATGATTGTCACCCTATTAGTGACCCTATATGAGGAAATACCTGAAAAATGCATTGATGATAAGATCACCAGGGATTATTTTAATGAATGGTTGTCATCGTATAGAAGGAAGTGCCTGAGTGAGGACATTGATGGTAGGATTAGTAGGGATTATTTTATTGAATGGTTGTCACTTTATTATAGGAAGTGTCTGAACAAATAGATTCACGGCGGTATCATCAGGGATTAATTTAATAAACAATTTTCACCATATAGGTGAAAGTGCCTGAACGAGGACATTGATGGTAGGATCACCAGGGATTATTTTAATGAACAGTTGTCACCCTATAGGAGGAAGTGCCTGAACTGGAACATTGATGGTGAGATTACCAGGAATTATTGTAATGAGTGGTTGTCACCATTTAGGAGGAAGTGTTTAAATGAAGACGTTGTTGGTGGGATCACCAGGGATTATTTTAACCACCTAAACCCCCTGGAGGATTTGGCTGCTCAAAGACCAGGGCCTATTTTGTGATTCGGCACTGCGTGACTTTAACGGACAATTGCGCGGTCGTGCGACGCTGTACCCAAATTAAATTTACGTCCTTTTTTTCCCACAAACAGAGCTTTCTCTTGGTGGTATTTGATCACCTGTGCGATTTTTACTTTTTGCGCTATAAACAAAAAAAGAGTGACAATTTTGAAAAAATAACAATATTTTTCACATTTTTTTTATATATGAAATTCTCAAAAAAAATGTAAAAATCAAAATGTTTTAACATTTTAGGCAAATTTGTTTTCTGCTACATATTTTTGGTAAAAAAATTAGCAATAAGCGGATTTTGATTGGTTTGCGCAAAAGTTATTGCGTTTACTAACTACGGGAAAGATTTTTGTCATTTTTATTGTTTTTTTTTAACTAATAATGGCGGCGATCTGCGATTTTTTTTTTTTTCGGGACTGCAACATTGCGGCGGACAGATCGGACCCCTGACTGACACTTTTGGGGGTACCAGTGACATTACTACAGTAATCAGTGCTATATATATGCACTGTTACTGTAAAAATGACACTGGCAGGGAAGGGGTTAACTTTATTAGTGATCCAGGGGTTAAGTGTGTCCCTAGGGGCGTGATTCTAACTGTGGGGGGGGCGTGGCTTGTGATGTAACCACAGAGACATACGATCCTACATAGCAGGATCGTATGATCTTTGCTGTTACACAGGGGAGAATGACAGACGGCTTTGTTTACATCAGCCGCCTGCCTTTCTCCCTCTCCAGCAGGAGATCGCGAGTGGCCGGCGGACATCGGAGCCGCCCGGGATGTCAGGGAACGAGCGGGGGCGGAAGCGCGCCTCCGGCGGCACGCGCTCGCCCCCTATTGGCTCGCGGGCTAGTGACGTACCGGTACGTCACTTTGCCCAGGAGGGGCTGACTGCCGCAGTATATGTACTTGCGGCGGTCGGCAAGTGGTTAATGAATGATTGCCACCCTATTAGTGACCCTATATGAGGAAATACCTGAAAAATGCATTGATGATAAACTCACCAGGGATTATTTTAATAAATGGTTGTCACCCTATAGGAGGAAGTGCCTGAGCGAGGACATTGATGGTAGCATTACCAGGGATTATTTTAATGAATGGTTATCACCCCATTGGAGGAAGTGCCTGAACAATGACATTGATGGTAGGATCAACGGGGATTATTTTAATGAATGGTTGTCACCCTATAGGAGGAAGTGCCTGAACAAGAACACTGATGGTGAGATTACCAGGAATTATTGTAATGAGTGGTTGTCACCCTATAGGAGGAAGTGCCTGAACAAGAACACTGATGGTGAGATTACCAGGAATTATTGTAATGAGTGGTTGTCACCCTATAGGAGGAAGTGTTTGAATGAAGACATTGTTGGTGGGATCACCAGGGATTTTTTTAATGAATGATTGTCACCCTATTAGTGACCCTATATGAGGAAATACCTGAAAAATGCATTGATGGTAAGCTCACCAGGGATTATTTTAATAAATGGTTGTCACCCCATAGGAGGAAGTGCCTGAACAATGACATTGATAGTAGGATTACCAGGGATTATTTTAATGAATGGTTGTCACCCTATAGTAGGAAGTGACTGAACAAGGACATTGATGATGGGATCACCGGGGATTATTTTAATGAAAATTGCACATTTTAAATGTTTGAGAACAGGGCACCACAGTGGCTAGCACTTTGAAGGACTGGGTTTAAATTCACATCTAGACACTAACTGTATGGAGTTTGCATATTTTCCCAGCGAGCCCTTAGGAAAGAAAAATCTGTTTGCAATGGTTTTTCTTTTCTTCTTTGAACCAATGATATTGCCAAAAACTCTGGACTTTAAACATTTGTTTGGTGCTTTCATTAGACTGTGTATATGTGGAAACCAATGTCTAAGTCTCAATGGCTCCGGTGAAGCTGCTTTTGTCAGATAGGGTAACAGTACAGGGATATTTAGATTCAGTATTGTTATGTGCCCCATGGCAGGTGACACAAGCGCACCTAAGGCAGGGAGATTTATGACTTCTCAAGAGCTTTTGATAGGAATATTGGCCCTAAGGGTACCGTCTTTCTCTACTGCAAACTGCCGCTCGGTCAGCGGCCTCATAATTGCCTCACCACGGGGCAGTTAGAATGGCTACCATGTGTAGACTGTACGTGAAATGATAGAAAGAAGAGTAGTCAGGTCCAGGTATAGGTCATGGGCAGGTGGCAGGCAACAGAGTAGTTAGGTCTGGCAGAGGTTGTGGGCAGGTGGCAGATAAGAGAGTAATTCAGGTCTAAGGAGAGGCAGCAGTCAAAATTGTTGTCCTGTCTAGGCAGAGGTCGTGGGCAGGCAGCAGGCACGAGAGTAGTCAGGTACAGACAGAGGTTGTGAGCAGGTGCCAGGAAATAGAGTAGTCAGGTCCAGGCAGGGGTCAAGGGCAAGTGGCACGCAAGAGAGTAGTCAAGTCTGGCAGACAAGATAGTAGACAGTGGCAGACAAGAGAGTAGACAGGTCATAGCAAAGGTGCTATATAACATTCCCCCCAAAAAATTTAAAAATTACAATTTTTTAACATTTTAGGCCAATTTGTATTCTGTTACATATTTTTCGTAAAAAAAAATAAAAATGCAATAAGTGTATTTTGATTGGTTTACGCAAAAGTTATCGCGTCTACAAACTACGGGAACGATTTAAGTAATTTTTATTGTTTTTTTTTTTTTTTTCCCCACAAATAGAGCTTTCTTCTGGCGGTATTTGATCAATTGTGTGATTTTTTTTTTTTTTTGCGTTATAAACAAAAAAGTGCAACAATTCGGTAAAAAATCAATATTTTTCACATTCTGCTATAATAACATTCCCAAAAAAACTAATTTAAAAATCGAATTTTTTTAACATTTTAGGCCAGTTTGTTTTCTGCTACATATTTTTGGTAAAATAAGCGTATTCTGATTGGTTTGCGCAAAAGTTATCGCGTCTACAAACTAGGGGAAAGATTTATGTAATTTTTATTGGTTGTTTTATTTTTTACTAGTAATGGCGGCGATCTGCGATTTTTAGCGGGACTGCGACATTGTGGCGGACAGATCGGACCCCTAACTGACATTTTTTACACTTTTGGGGGGACCAGTGACATTACTACAATAATCAGTGCTAAAAATATGCACTCTTACTGTAATAATGACACTGACAGGGAAGGGGTTAACCCTGTGGGTGATCAAGGGGTTAAATGTGAGCCTAGGGGAGTGAGTCTAACTGTATGGGGGCGGGGCTTATGAAATGACCATAGAGACCTGTGATCCTATATAGAAGGATCACAGGCACTCTGTGATCATTCCAGAGAGAAGAACGGTCAGCTGTGTTTACAACAGCTGCTCGATCTCCTCTCTCAGCAGGAGTAATCAGAGCCGCCTGCCCTGTGCATCCCCGCTGCTGAGTGGGGGGCGGGAGCGCGCCGACGGCGGCGCGCGCTCGCCCCCTAGCTGCAGGCACGCGACCGACGTACGCCTACATCGGTTCGTGCAGGAGGGCCGCCCTGCCGCAGTATTTCTGCGGCGGGCGGTCCGGAACAGGTTAAAATGAGGACTTTTGATTTTTCATGTTCGTGTCCCATAGACTTTATTAGAGTTCACATGTTCGCTAGAACTTTTTCCCTGTTCGAGATGTTCTGGTGCAAACCGAACACGGGGGGTGTTGGGCCCAGTGTTGGAGTAGTTACTCAAAAAATGTAACTAGTTACTAGTTACTTCTGTAAATTGTAATGAGATTACTTTACTAGTTACTGCATTTGAAAAGTAACTTCACTACTCATTACTTTACTTTACTTTTGAAAAAAAATAGGAACAAATTCCAATGCGCATATTTATTTGTAGTGCACAAAAAACAATACAATATTTATTGTTATATATATATGACCACAGCGTGCCCCCTTTCAATGCCAAAGTGACCACAGTGTGCCCCCTTTCAATGCCAGACTGACCACAGCGTGCCTCTTTTCAATGCCAGATTGACCACAGCGTGCCCCCTTTCAATGCAGAGTGACCATCGTGCCCCCTTTCAATGCCAGAGTGACCACAGTGTGCCTCCTTTTAATGCAGACTGGCATTGAAAGGGGGCACGATAGTCAGTCTGCATTAAAAGGAGGCACACTGTGGTCACTCTGGCATTGAAAGGGGGCACGATAGTCAGAGTGACCACAGCGTGCCCCCTTTCAATGCCAGAGTGACTACAGCGTGCCCCCAGATTGACCACAGAGTGCCCCCAGATTGACCACAGCGTGCCCCCAGATTGACCACAGCGTGCCCCCAGATTGACCACAGAGTGACCACAGCGTGCCCCCAGATTGACCACAGAGTGACCACAGCGTGCCCCCAGATTGACCACAGAGTGACCACAGCGTGCCCCCAGATTGACCACAGAATGACCACAGCGTGCCCCCAGATTGACCACAGCGTGCCCCCAGATTGACCACAGAGTGACCACAGCGTGCCCCCAGATGGTTGGAGAGTGCACAGACAGAAGGACCCGTGATCGATCATTTACATCATGCCAGCGGGCAGCGCCAGGGAGCTGAAAAAGCCGACCATTTATGGAGGCAGTGAGAAGACTGTCTGTGCTAAATGCTGCTTTTGCCAGAAGCAAAACTGGGGGCACGGCTGAGCAGTGACAGTGAGCTAGGAAAGGGGCTGTCGCGACACTTACCTGCTAGGCTAGACCGACTCTGTGCTAAAAAAGCGGAGCGCCGCTACCTCACTTCTTCTCCCTCACTGTCTCCGAGTCCACGCCCACGGCTCCTGCGGCGGGAGAATCACTCCGCTGACGAGGAGGGCAGAGCCGCAGAGGATAGGCTAGGCAGGCACTCAGGCAGTGGGCGGACTGGCCGGCGCCCAGCCGGAACTTAGTTCAAGTGCAATGCAGCGGCCCTTCTTCATGTATACCTACGTGCCCGAAAATGGAGAAATAGTTCGCCTCCTGGGACCCTCCTGGGAATCTTATTTAATGTAAAAGCCCCTGGGAATAAAGCTGCCCTGATGATTATATGACCTCACGGCTTGAGTAACGCAGGAAAGTGCGTTCCTCAAGCCATGTAAAGTAATTTAGTTACCGATCTTACCAATGTAACTCGTTACATTACTACGTTACCAAAAAAAGTAATCCGTTACATTGTAACTCGTTACCCCCAACACTGGTTGGGCCCATCCCTAGTCATTCCTTTGCGCTGTACATTGCCAGGTGCTGCAGAGTGACAGTTGATATTGGCAAAATCTGGGCAAATCAAAGTCTGACCTGAAAAAGAAAAGTTTGTGTTTTGTGGTGGAAGCGTTCGCTCGGAGATGACACGTGTGCGCCCATACAGCGTCTCCGAACAGCAAACGGGGTTCAATAAAGCAAATGATTTTGTGAAGGCTCCCGGCAGCTGCAGTAATAAGAACTTGTATAAAACATCTGTCTTCTATGTGCGTAATGAGACGGCCGCCATGGGACTTGTTTGTGTAACCTACTGACATTTGCAAGTCAAGTGCCTTAATGATGCCACGTGTCAGTAAAAAAATATCTCACTGTAACTAGTTACTAGAAAATGAGGAACCTCCTAATGAGGCCATAATTCATCCAATGTGAGAGGTGAAAACGACAAGACACAGCGAGGGGGCGCGCCGAGCCAACGGCTGAATGATCGTGCCGCTGTCTATGGAGAGCGTCCAAGTCCTGAGGTCACCAGGAGTCTGCAAAACGCGCAGTGACCATCCACTGGTGGCAGATGGGTGTTAGCGCCACAACAGCAACATTGAACTATTCCCTTCTGAATGATGGCGGCCAGACTTTCCCCGACACCGCAGGACATCGCTCCATCCCATCCACCCCTGATATATGTTGCTATATTCTGCAGATTATTCCATAACTGACCTTTCTAGAGAGCTGCAGAACATTGCTCCATCCCATCTCCCCCTGACTGACACATATTAATATATTCTGCAGATTATTCCATAACTGACCTTTCTAGCAATCTGCAGAACATTGCTCTGTCCCATCAATCCCCTGACTGATATACATATTGATATATCCTGCAGGTTATCCCATCATTGACCTCACAAGAAATGGACTCCCCATTTATAAATAGTGATATTCTGCAGATTATTCCATAACTGACCTTTATCAAGATCTGCAGAACATTGCTCTGTCCCATCTCCCCCTGACTGATACATATTGATATATCCTGCAGATTATTCCATAACTGACCTCACTAGAAATCTGCAGAACATTGCTCTGTCCCATCTTCCCCTGTATGATACATAATGATATATTCTGCAGATTATTTCCTCATTGATCTCACTAGAAATCTGCAAAACATTGTTCTGTCCCATTAACCCCCGACTTATAAATTGTGATATTCTGCAGATTATTCCATAACTGACCTTCATAGAGATCTGCAGAACATTGCCCAAGCCAATCTACACCCTTACAGACAAATAATAATATGTTCTGCAGGTTGTTCCATCATTGACCTAACTAGAGATCTGCAGAATATTGCTCCATCCCATATACCCCTCACCGATATATATTGATATATCCTGCAGATTATCCCATCATTGACTTCACTATAGATCTGCAGAACGTTGCTTCATCCCATTAACCCCTTGACTAATACATATTGATATATCCTGCAGATTATTTCATCATTGACCTCACTATAGATCTGCAGAACATTTCTCCATCCCATCTACCCCCTGACTTATACATATTGATATATTATGCAGACTAGACCTGCAGAATATTGCTCCATCCCATCCACCCCCTGACTTTCAAATATTGGTAAATTCTGCAGATTACTCCATAACTGACCTTTCTAGAGGTTTGCAGAACATTTCTCCATCCTACCCTGTGACTTATAAATATTAGAATATTCTGCTGATTATTTCATACCTGATCTCTGGTGGTGGTGTGGCACATTGGTGGTGGGGGTCTGAGTCCTCCTGACTTAAAGCGGTAGTATCCCGCTTTTTTTCACTTTTACCTACAGGTAAGCCTATAATAAGGCTTACCTGTAGGTACAATTAATATCTCCTAAACCGGCACGGTTTAGGAGATATTTGCAGTGCATGCAGCCGCTCACGCGAGCGGCGCATGCGCTCTGAAGGTCCGGGGGGACCTTCAGTTTTCCTTGCCGGGAGCTTGCCGGAAAATCACTCGCGCGCATGCGCGGGAGTGACGTCAGCGCGGCTCCGGCCAATCACAGCGCCGGAGCCGCCGAACCCGGAAGAGACGCCGAGGGATCATGGCAGCGCCCGCGGCGATGTCCGGGGGTCCGTGTTGGGGCTTCATTCTAAGGTAAGTAATACATAATGAGCTAGTATGCGATGCATACTAGCTCATTATGCCTTTGTCTTGCAGGTTTTTTTTTTTTTTAATTTTTGGGTTTACAACCGCTTTAAGTAACCATATTTTGTTTTTTGTTTTTTTTTGGCACCTGCTGTTGCCTGGACTTGGCTGTCTGCTGGTGGTGGTGTGGCACACTGGTGGTGGGGGTCTGAGTCCTGAGTCCTCCTGTCCTGACTGTGACTGAGTCTGTGAGTAACCGTATTTTGCTTTTTTTTTTTTGTATTTGGTACCTATGCTGCTGCTGCAGTGCTGCCTGGCTGCTGGTGGTGGTGTGGCCTGCCCAGGCAGGCACACTGGGGTCCGCTGGCCCCCTTTCCTCCTCCAGGCCTGTCTGTCTGCCTGTGTGCCTCTCTCTTTTTGCTGGCTGTGCCTGTGACGGTGCGGACTGCCTGCTGCCTGGACTATATTTCATTTTATATTAAATTAAATTATATGGCCAGGCTGGCAAAGTGGCAATGGCATTGGCCTCTGCCCTCCTGGGCCTGGCACGCTCTACTCAGTCCGGAGTCCGCACTCTCTGCTCTCTCACAGTCACAGTCTCCTCCTCCTCTCTCGTCGACTGAGGCCAGAACCGCGGACAGCGCCGGCCTCGGTCATAGAGGAGAGGAGGAATTACAATTACATTACTGCCATCTAGTGTAATTGCGGTAACGCCGCCCAAGTGATGGCAATGGCGTTACCGTGAGGGGAAGAGTAATCAGTTAGATTACTGGTTACCCTCTAAAGTAACTGCGTTAAGTACCGCCGTTTACTTAACCACTTTACCACCGGAGGATTTTGCTGTCTTACGTCTGAGCCACTTTTTGCGATTCGGCACTGTGCGACTTTAACTGACAATTGCGCGGTCACGCGACGCCGTACCCAAACGAAATTTACGTCCTTTTTTCCCCACAAACAGAGCTTTCTTTTGGCGGTATTTGATCACCTGTGCGATTTTTACTTTTTGCGCTATGAACAAAAAAAGAGCGTTTATTTTGAAGAAATAACAATATTTTTAACATTTTTTTTTATATGAAATTCCCCCCCAAAAAAATGTAAAAATCAAAATTTTTTAAAATTTTTGGCCAATTTGTTCTCTGCTACCTATGTTTGGTAAAAAAAATCACAATAAGCGTATTTTGATTGGTTTGCGCAAAAGTTATTGCGTTTACTAACTAAGGGAAAGATTTTTGTCATTTTTGGTGTTTTTTTTTTTTTAACAAGTAACGGCGGCAATCTGCGATTTTTTTTTTGCGGGACTGCGACATTGCGGCGGACAGATCGGACCCTTGACTGACATTTTTGACACTTTTGGGGGTACCAGTGACATTACTACAGTAATCAGTGCTATAAATATGCACTGTTACTGTAAAAATTACACTGGTAGTGAAGGGGTTAATTTTATTGGAGAGGGAGGGGTTAATGTATGACTGGTGCTTACTAACGTGTGTGGGGGGAGGTGACTGAGTGACAAAGGGACAGATCGCAGGTTCAGCTATGCTGAACCCTGCAATCTGTCTCTGTTTGTCACTAAGGAGATCCGCCCGCTCTGTTTACACAAGCAGGCGGATCTCCAAACTCGATTCCCCGACGATCGGGGAAGAGCGGCGGTGATCACCGCTGCTCCTTCCCTGGCCCAACTCGCGCTGTGACTGAAAACAGCGGGAGCGAGCCTACAGGGGGAGGAGTCCAGCGACGTAGGTCTACGTCGCTGGACGGAATTGAGCCACTTTGCCGCAGTACAGTCAACGTGACTGGTCGGCAAGTGGTTAAACGCAGTTACTACCATCACTGATCACAGGTGATATCATTTGCTGCTCAGTGATTGCAGTATTCTATTCTGAATCTCCCCAAGGTAATACTTAAAATCTGGCCGCCCCTTTCACACGAGCGATCCAATCCGATCCGCCTGTCAGTTTTTCAGGCGGATCTGATCGGATGCTCCATGTATCCCTATGGACAGGGCTGCTGTTAGGAATGATGGGGCCCCGTACAGCCTACCTGATGGGGCCCCCTTCAACCCCATCCCTGGCCCCGCCTCAAAACAAAATGCAGGTTTGTCACCGTTTACGTATATATGTGCGGGACCAACATGCATGTTTGCAATTACTCATGAACAAGGGGGAATGGGGGCTTTAAAAAGGTTTTACATTTTATTTTATTTATGTTACTTTGTGCAAAGTTGCTGGGGCTATTATGATGCAGGGATGACCAAGATATCACCCTTCCAATGCAGGGACGTGCCAGTGTTCTGTCAGAATAGCGCTACCTATCAGATTCTGCTACCGGAAGTAATATACAGACTAGAACAACTTACTGCGCATGTGGCATGCATTCCAACATGGCCGCTATGCATACCAATAGCTTTCCTAATGACACGAAGCAGCGGCGGACATCTTCTTACACCCACGCAAGTCTTCAATTTTACATTTATTTTATCAGTAAACTGACCTTATAGAATAAATCACAGTATTACATTTGTATTATTATTGTATTCTAGTAAATATAGCGAGAAATCTGCGGCCAATGTGGTGACGGCCACCTTGGTACACCCCGCACTGCTCAGCGACAAACTGATTCTATAGTGAAATAGACTGTTCCACTCGGCTGCGGTGAAATAGTCTATTTCAGTATATAAGGTGAGTTTACTGCTAAAATAAATGTAAAACTCCAGACTTGCGTGGGTGTAAGAAGATGTCCGCTGCTGCTTGGTGTTCTGTCACATTAGGAAACCTATTGGAACGCATAGTCGCCATGTTGGAACACATGGTGCATGCGCAGTAAGTTGTTCTTTCCGAATGCCACTTCTGCTAGCAGAATCTGATAGGTAGCGCTATTCTGACAGAACACTGATACATCAATGGGCGGGAAGAGGTTAAAGGGGAGTGGTTTGACTGTGCATGTTTACTGTCCCCCAAACACAAGTTTAAAGTAGCATCTCACTGTGTCCTATGATCACCAGCATGAAAATCACACAGGCTACAGGTGCCCTGTCACAGTGTCATATGGATGCTGGGGATGCTGACTTTGTTATGCAGTAACACTCACTACAGCCATAGCTTAAAGTCAGCATCCCCAGCATTCATGTGACACTGTGACAGGGCACCTGTAGCCTGTGTGATTTTCATGCTGAGATCATAGGACACAGTGAGGTCTCTGTCCTCTGCTCTTCACTCACTGTGTCCAATCCAGCCACGCTGTCCTCCTGCTGTTCCCTGTCAGCTGCTGAGCAATCTGCCTCCGTACATGATCACACTCTGCACTTGAGTAAGGGGAGGCGGGGCTGAGCAGAGAATAATTGTATCCCTCCGCCAGGCAAGGCAGTGGACAGCAGCAGCCAGGACTATATTGCAGCAAATCACCATGGAACTAAATCCCATGTATACATGCGACCCGAAAATGGAAAAAAAGTCCCGCCACTGCACTCACTTCCTGGGCCCTTCTGCTGTCATTATAGGGCCCAGGAAAATGTAATTACACCCCCAAGAAATTACAAATTAGGAAAAGGTTTAGAAAAAACTATTTTTTTTGAACATGCAGAAATTTACTGTGATGCTGCCCGGGCCCCTTGTAGAGCTGATGGAGCCCGGGCCCGGTACAACAGGGCTGGTTGTACTGCCCTATCAGCGGCCCTGCCTATGGAGCAGCGGGTGTCAGCGGTGACATGTCCGCTGACACCCGCTGCTATCCGATCCGATCCTGTCCGTGAAATCAGGATGGATGGAAACCCTATTTTCCATCAGTCTGGAGGATAGGATCGGATCAAAATGGACAGGCGGTCAGTTCTCATCCGATCTTCCCATAGAGGGCAGCGGGGATCTGACAGCTCCGTCTCTGCACACAGAGCGTAGACCGAGCTGTCACCCGCCTGCTCAGCGGGGATCGGCAGATTGATCCCCCGCTGAGCAAAATGGGCTCCGTCGGGCGCACCGCCCCTGTGAAAGGACCCTTAGTGTGTCCTGAGGAACACTGCTCTAGACAATATTTTCACAAAAAATACAGTAAAATCATTATTAGCGGACACAAACATAACAGAGAACTTGTGTGAAATAGCTCTTTTTAATTGTTTTTTACATTTTAAAAAAAAGGTTTTTTTTTTAAATGTTAAAATATTTTACAATTATTTAATTTTATATTTTTTTTAAATTTTTACAGGACAGAGAAGCTAGCAGCACTGCGGTGGTGGTGGTGGGGGGGGCATCACAGTCAGAGAGGCAATTACAGGAATGTTGCCCTGTGTCTGTGTCTCTCCCTGCAGCAGCTGAAAGCTGGCAGGAGGGGGAGAAGCTGGCTTTCAGCTGCTGCAGAGAGCCGCACAGGGCTTCCTTCTGTAATTGCCCCTCCTCCCGACTGCACCGATTCCCTGTGCTGTTGGGGCCCCCTTGTGTGCCCGGGCCCCCTACAGGAGGACTGGTGATTCCCCCCCCCCCCCCATCAACGGCCCTGCATATCAATACACGCTATGGATCGATTATAATCTCTGCAATCTGCAGAGCATCGCACCAATCCCATGCTGTTGGGGCCCCCCTGTGTGCCCGGCCCCCCTACAGGAGGACTGATGATCCCCCCCCCCCCCCCCCAGTGGTGTATTTAGATTTTATGCTGCCCTAGGCAAGACTAAAATTGGGCACTCCCCCCCTTCTATGTAAATTTGCCCCACTCCTTTTTTAACGGATGTGACTCCCTCCAAAACTGAAGCACTACAAGTCCCAGCATGGACACTTGAGATCTCACGAGAGGGGGTGGGAGAGAGAGAAGGGTGAGGGAAAGAGAGAGTGAGGGGGTGGGTGAGGGAGGGAGAGAGAGGGGGGATGAGAGAGAGAAAGAGGGGGTGAGGGGGAAAAAAGAGAGGGGGGATCAAAG
Organism: Pelophylax lessonae; assembly: GCF_965119305.1. Lineage (NCBI taxonomy): Eukaryota > Metazoa > Chordata > Amphibia > Anura > Ranidae > Pelophylax > Pelophylax lessonae. Next base: position 183,293,679 of record NC_138780.1, on the reverse strand, counting down.
AGTGAGAGAGAGGATGAGAGAGAGAGAAAGGGGGTGAGAGGGAGAGAGAGGAATGGGAGAGAGAGGGGGAGAGAGAGGAGGGGTGAGAGAGAGAAAGGGGGGTGAGAGAGAAAGGGGGGTGAGAAAGGCGGCTCTAGCAACCAGTGGCCAATAGAGTCTCAAGTGGAGGGGGGGGCAGGAGTCGTGGGACTCGGATTTTTTGCTGCCCCCCTGCAAAGCGCCACCCTAGGCCTGGGCCTTGTTGGCCTAGGCCAAAATACAGCACTGTCCCCCCCCCCCCCCCCCCAATCAGCGGTCCTGCATATCAATACACGCTATAGATCGATTATAATCCCTTCAATATGCAGAGCATCACACCGATTCCCCGTTCTGTTGAGGCCCCCCTGTGTGCCCAGGCCCCCTACAGGAGGACTGGTGATCCCCCTCCTCCATCAGCGGCCCTGCAGATCAATACACGCTATAGATCGATTATAATCTCTTCAATCTGCAGAGCATTGCACCGATCCCATGCTGCTGGGGCCCCCCTGTGTGCCCGGGCCCCCTACAGGAGGACTGGTAATCCCCCCTATCAGCGGCCCTGCATATCAATGCATGCTATAGATCAATCCTTCATTATAATCCCTTCAGTCTGCAGAGCATCGCGCCGATCCCCCCATCCTCTGGTGTTTGGCGGTGTGCGGTGAGGATATTGTGTGATCTCTACGTTGTTCGCTCACCTGGATTCACAGGAAGCAGCTGCTGGCCATACATTTATTTATGTTGGCGGTGACGGCACATTCATCATACGCCGTTCTCAGGCCATATACACAATGTAACAAATTGGAGCGTTGTCAGCTCTCTCCAGTCCTCAGCACTTTCCCCCGTTATTAATGCTCTGCGAGATGCTGGAAGTGAGAAATAAACAACGCCGTCTTATTGCCCAGTTCAGCATGTTTACTCTGCTGGGTGAGCGCCGCCGCCGTACACTTCAGAGAGGCCGGGGGACCTAAATCATTCCAATGTCCTATATACAGCGCTAATGTATACAGCGCCAAACCTCCAGGAGAATACATGGGAAGTGCTACTGTGCGTTCATATATCACATACTAGGAACCGGGGGTGGGATGTGGGGTGGGCATAGAGGCAAACGCCTTGGGTGTCTGAGCAAAAAGGGGGGTGCAAAGAGAGCAATACCGGCAATCTTTACTGCTGATGTAGTTCACAGCTCATGTCATATTATTGACACTAGATGGAGCTGAGGAGCATAGGAAATACATATGTCAGTGAAGAGAGAGATATAATGATACAAGAGATGCAAGAGATACAATGTAACATTTCTAGAGAACGCTAGAAGGAATTAGTAAATAAATATAATGATTGTTTCAAAGATATACAGTATGTATTTCCTGTGCTCCTCAGCCCCATCTAGTGGTCATAATGCAGTATTTTACCACAGTATTTCATCTCCCAGTATCTTTCCTTATTCTGTATGTACAGACTCTGCACAGTACTACTTCTCTTGTCCTGTATGCTGGGTGTCATTCTCAGTACATAGTACTCATAGTACTGTGCAGAGTCCATACATACAGAATAAGAACAGATACTGAGAATTACACCCAGCATACAGGACAAGAGAAGTGGTACTGTGCACAGTTCATAGATAAAGAATAAGAACAGATACTGAGAATTACACCCAGCATACAGGACAGGAGAAGTAGTACTGTGCAGAGTCCATGCATATAGAATAAGAACAGATACTGAGAATTACACCCAGCATACAGGACAGGAGAAGTAGTACTGTGCAGAGTCCAAACATACAGAATGAGACCAGATACTGAGAATTACACCAGGCATACAGGACAGGAGAAGTAGTACTGTGCAGGGTCCATACATACAGAATAAGAACAGATACTGAGAATTATACCCAGCATACAGGACAGGAGAAGTAGTACTGTGCAGGGTCCATACATACAGAATAAGAACAGATACTGAGAATTATACCCAGCATACAGGACAAGGGGAGTAGTACTGTGCACAGTCCATATATACGGAATAAGAACAGATACTGAGAATTACACCCAGCATACAGGACAGGAGAAGTAGTACTGTGCAGAGTCTATAGATAAAGAATAGGAACAGATACTGAGAATTATGCCCAGCATACAGGACAAGAGAAGTAGTACTGTGCAGAGTCCATATATACGGAATGAGAACAGATACTGAGAATTACACCCAGCATACAGGACAAGGGGAGTAGTACTGTGCAGAGTCCATACATACAGAATAATAACAGATACTGAGAATTACACCCAGCATACAGGACAGGAGAAGTAGTACTGTGCAGAGTCCATACATACAGAATGAGAACAGATACTGAGAATTACACCCAGCATACAGGACAGGAGAAGTAGTACTGTGCAGAGTCCATACATACAGAATAAGAACAGATACTGAGAATTACACCCAGCATTTAGGACAGGAGAAGTGGTACTGTGCAAAGTCCATGGATAAAGAATAAGAACAGATACTGAGAATTACACCCAGCATACAGGACAGGAGAAGTAGTACTGTGCAGAGTCCATACATACAGAATAAGAACAGATACTGAGAATTACACCCAGCATTTAGGACAGGAGAAGTGGTACTGTGCAAAGTCCATGGATAAAGAATAAGAACAGATACTGAGAATTACACCCAGCATACAGGACAGGAGAAGTAGTACTGTGCAGGGTCCATACATACAGAATAAGAACAGATACTGAGAATTACACCCAGCATACAGGACAAGAGAAGTAGTACTGTGCAGGGTCCATACATACAGAATAAGAACAGATACTGAGAATTACACCCAGCATACAGGACAGGAGAAGTAGTACTGTGCAGAGTCCATATATACGGAATGAGAACAGATACTGAGAATTCAGGCTTATTGATAGTACATAGAGTTTATTATCATCATTTCTCCTCTCTGAATGAATTGTAGATTTCGGATAATCCGAGTGTCGCGGTCGGACGTCCCCTATTAGAGGAATTCTCTCATAGATCGACCCGGTGACACCCGCCGCCCCGTTCTCCGGAGAAGTTTACAGACTTATTTTATGAATTCGGTGTTTGTAAATATTTCAGGATATTTCTTTCTCTATGAGAAATCTCACGTTGGTCTTTTTTTCTCGGTGTGACTTATTTCCTTCCCTCTCACGTTACAGTAAGCGCCAACCCTCCAGCTCAGCCGATCACCCCCAGGGGGGCGATAACCGCGGCATCTACTTAATAAATACATGTTGATATTTCACATCTAATTGCTTCCACAGGGATAGTGAATATATGGGGGGAGCCGAGAGGACATTGTAAGTCATAAACTGTGTAAAACACGCAAGTCGTAAAAATCCCAGTCCCACGACTCCTGCACCGTAATGATCCACAATCCCATTCATCTTCACATCGGGGGTCTGCGGGGGGGAGTGATGGGTGACCACAGAGCACAACCCAATAATTCCCCACTGCGTCATCCCACTGCTTCTTATTACACCTACAATCTATATTAGGAGCTGACAGACTTAAAGGAACGCTCCATTTTTATAAAAAAAAAAAAAATTCATTAAATGCGGAAATTTAATCTGTTTTTATTTGCCTTACCTGGTTCATCCTAGAACTAATTTCATTTTTAATTAAACCCTTACCTTTGTCTAATATAGTAATTCCTATTTTCATTAGCCCCATCTAGTGGCCACAATGCAGTATTTTACTAAAATTCCTCAATCAGAAAAATTCTACATTATGGCCACTAGATGGAGGTGTCATAGGAAATAAAACCTAGAAAAATTACAGGGATTAATAGTGTTGATCTCTCGCGCTAATAAAATTAATAGTGCTAATATGTGACAATCTTCTTAAAACTGCTGCAACTTATCATATAATAAATTATATCATGTAATATCATGTAATCATTATCATATAATAAATTCACCAAATTAGTGCAATAAATCAAATAATATACACCAAGTTGCGCAAAATTATTGATAGATGTAAAAAATATATGTGAAAAATCAGTAAATCATATAAAATATTAATATTATGGCTGTGCAAGATTCGCATATAAAAATAATATATATAATAAATATATATAAATATATGTGAATCTTGCACAGCCATATTATTAATATTTTATATGATTTACTGATTTTTCACATATTTTTTACATCCATAAATAATTTTGCGCAACTTGGTGTATACTATTTGATTTATTGCACTAATTTGGTGAATTTACAGGGATTACTTCTAATGGTTCTATGAATGCTTGAGACATTCACACAGCAATTTATTCTTAATTATTAAAATATAATTGTGTGCTACCCTTGTAAAAACCAAACTGTCATAAATTAAATACCAGCTGCTGCTACCACCTAAATGTGTTCCCACATATAAAAATAAATGAAATGAATGAATGTGGTAGCGCTGCTAAAAAAAAAAGAATGAATTAATATATAAAAAGTAAGCAGTGTAAAAAAAACACACATTAAACACCATAATATGGTAAATATCTTACTAAAGTGCGATGTGATGCAGAGACACCGTCTCTGATTACATACAGTGCAACCAAGAGGAATAAATCCAAAGTGAAAAAAAAACGAGTAAATGAATGAATGAATGTGATAGCACTGCTAAAAAATTAGTATATATAAAGAAGAATATATATATTTTCAATTATACCACCCTATTTATCATTTACCTTTCACATTTTTAAAATATATAACACATATATTATATTATTTTTTAGATCAATACGGGATGTGCTCATATTTTTTTTTTCCATTCTATGGATCATACTCCAAACTTGGCCTGCCCTCTGGATGTCCCCTTGACCAGGATGGGCTCTCCTGCGACAGCCCCGGGGGAGACGTTTGTCTGATGCCCCTTCACCCCCCTTTTTTAGATGCTGGTCTCACTTATTGAGCTGACTTGTGAGTAATCAGGTTTTCTTTTTTTTTTTTTTTTTTGGACTTATTTATTATCTTTATACATGTTTCATATTTACTTATATTTATAGACATCTTCTTGCATCACACTCCTGATGAAGCAGACAGGGTTCAGCGAAATGCGTTGAGTTTTAGGATGTCAAGATATTTTGTGTATTATATTTATACTAATCATGTATTTTTATATTTTTTACACATATATTACCATGTACCAATGGCGGCCCTTCCATTAGGGGCACAGAGGTGCCGCCCCTCCCCCTATCCATGCGTCTGGCCCCCTAATCTACATGCAGGGCGCCGGACGCATGGATTCCAAAGAGAATTTTTTTTTTTTTTAAGCACGTTGTTTAGAGCCAGAGGCTCTAATAGGCTTCATAAAAGGCCCACCCAGTTGTGTGACAATAGCGAATGAACATTTGCTATTGCCAAACTGATTCTCCTCCTGGCCAATCAGGAAGCGCGTCCGGAGACCTGTTTTCCAAATTGGCCAAAGGAGAAGGCATCCTATTGGCGGAGGAGGAGGGAGGAGACGGCCGCCAAGAGGGGACATGGAGGAGACTGGGGGGGGAAGCCGTCGCTGCCTGGCGTCCGGAGGAACAAGGTAAGTGAACTGGCACCCGGGGGGGATATGGTGTGGACTGGACTCTGGAGTGACCAGGGGGGGGGGGGGGAAATATGGGGTGGACTGGACTAGTGTAGTGGTTAGCACTTTCACCTAGCAGCAAGAGGGTCACTGGTTCAAATCCCAACCACGACACTACCTGCCTGGAGTTTGCATGTTCTCCCTGTGCCTGCGTGGGTTTCCTCCGGGTACTCCGGTTTCCTCCTACACTCCAAAGACATGCTGGTAGGTTAATTGGATCCTGTATAAAAAAAAAAATTGTCCCTACTGTGTATGTATGTGAGTAAGGGACCTTAGATTGTAAGCTCCTTGAGGGCAAGGACTGATGTGAATGTACAATGTATATGTAAAGCGATGCGTAAATTGACAGCGCTATATAAGTACCTGAAATAATAATAATAATATACAATGCACACAATATAATATAAAATAATATACAATGCAATGTACACAATATAAATAATACAATATGCATTGAATATAATAAATACAATATACAATGTACACAATATAATATAAAATAATATACAATGTACACAATATAAAAATAACACAAACCATAATACAATATATACAAAATAATACAATATAATGTACATTATACAATGTATATAATACAATACAAAACAATACACAATGTATACAATGTGATATAATACAATGTACATTATACAATGTATACAATAAATTATGTTGCAATATACAATGAATATAATACAATATGATGTGAAATATACAATGTGCTCAATACAATGTATAATGTATACAATATAACAGAATCCAGTACAATATACCATATGTGCGTGTAAAGGCAGGTGTCACAAAAATTTTGGTAATCTAGTGTATACAATATAATACAATACAATATATACAATCTAATATAATACAAAACAATATGCAATATTTACAAAATAATACAATGTATACAATACAGTACAGCATACAATGTGTAAAATACAATGTATGCAATATAATATAATAGAAAATAGTATACAATGTATACAATGCAATGTACACAATATAAAATAACACAAACCAATATGCAATATAAACACACTATTACAATACAATATAATGTACATTATACAATGTATGTAATACAATACAAAAACAATGCACAATGTTTACAATGTAATATAATACAATGTACATTATACAATAAATTATGTTGCAATATACAATGAATATAATACAATACGATGTGAAATATACAATGTGCACAATACAATATATGGTATGTGCGTGTAAAGGCAGGCGTCCCAATACTTTTGGTAATATAGTGTATACAATACAATACATACAAATTTATATAATACAAAAGAATATGCAATATTTACAAAATAATACAATGTATAAAATACAATGTATACAATATAATATAATGTACATTATACAATGTATACAATAAATTGTGTTTCCATACACAATGAATACAATACAATGTAATTTGAAATATACAATGTATACTACATAATGTACAATGTATACGATATAACACAATACAATGTACAATATACAATGTATAAAATATAATATAAATCGATGTACATAGAATTGATGGCATGTTGTACAATGCATGCAGATATGAGTCCAGAGTCTGGAGCAAACCCATCCCGTGACCGATATCTCCAATCATGTAATACACAGAAGAGGGATTTGTCCTTCTGCAGCACGGAAGGGGAAATTTTCAGGTTCACGTTCAGCTTTGACACCGCGTTGAGATTTTACTTTGTGGTTTCAGATTAATTACATCCTATTGTTTTTCATTTAAATTGTAATTTTCCGCTTTAGTCCTGGGCCAGACGGTGCAAATAGGAAATGGTGGAACAACCTTCAAAGTTTAATTAAGAAGTGCGAGAGATGGAATGAGATCATACTGACCGCTAGGACTCCAACACTCTGCGAATCCTACAACCCCACACTCCTATTATTATTATACATTTATATAGCTCTGATATATTCCATTGCCATGTACAGAGAACGCTGAGCCAGTCATATCAGTTTCTGCACCAAAGGAGCTTACACTCTAATGTCCCCCACAGTCACATACTATTATTATTATACATTTATATAGCTCTGACATATACCGCAGTGCTGTACAGGGAACACTGAACCAGCCACATCATTATCTGCACCAGAGGAGCTTACACTCTAATGTCCCAATTCAGTCACACAATATTATTATACACTTATATAGCTCTGACATATTCTATAATGATGCATAGAACTCTGCACTTTTCTTGGGCACACTGTTACCCTACCTTTCACATGGAACTACCTGCCTACACAAGACACATTATTGGATGGCTAGCTGAGGCATTAGTGATCCCTTTATGAAGATTGGCCCCTGTCCCGCATTCCCGTTTCTCAACCTCACGTGCGCTTGGCACTGCTCCCTCAGTTCCTGGGTTAGACACTCTCAGAAGACCCGCCACCACAGGCCCTATGTGGCAACAGTTTGAACTGACTTAAATAGATTGTACCTTCTCCTGAAGAAGTGATTTTTACGAAACGCGTAGAGAATATTAGGATGCAATCTCTATGATTTCTCTACCATCACTTATATGTCTGTCTTTTCAACCATATTTTTCCATCATGGATTTATACCATTATGATTGTTGATGTATTTTATACCTTGAAGTATGTCCTGGTTATATTGTATTATCCATATGTAATCATTTCATGAATTGTTTTAATCATGATATAATATTACTACCCATTGCTGCATACAATTAAATATATATTTTGATTTTATTTCATATTTACCTTTTTCATATACATACTTTACGTTTGTATGTTATATATTCATGTTTGGTCACACGCCTCACTCAAAGTCCCAAACCTTCCTTTTTGCATAATGATGTATATGGCGCTTTTCCACTGCATAGAACCGTACCGGCTCGGCACGCTTTTGTGCTTTTCCACTGCGGTACCGCATGGTATAGGGTCGGAACGGTTCGGTACGGTACGGTATAGGTTTGCTTTTCCAATGCATGGAACCGAACGGTACGGTACGGTACGGCTCTGAAAAAACAGTACCTACTCGATTGTGGTTCCAACAGGTACCAAACTGGTACCATATCCCACAATCCTTTGCATGCAGTCACTACTAGCCACTGATTGGTCAGAGAATCACACCCACCCCGTTGTTATCCCACCCACTTAACTTTAGTACTACTTTAGTGGAAAAGCAAACCTATACCGTACCGTAGCGAACCGTTCCGACACTATAGCATGCGGTACCGCAGTGGAAAAGCAAACCGGGCCAAGCAGGGCCGAGTAGGGCCGAGTAGAGCCGAGCCGGTACTAGCCGGTACTTGCAGTGGAAAAGTGCCAATAGAGAACACTGAGCCAGTCACATCAGTCTCTGCACCGCAGGAGCTTTCACTCTAATTTCCCCACCACAGTCACACACTATTATTATTATACATTTATATAGCTCTGACATAGTCTTTAGCGATGTATAGAGAACACTAAGCCATTCACACCGGTCTCTGCACCAGAGGAGCTTACGCTCTAATGTCCCCCACAGTCATACACTATTATTCCTATTATCTTACATTTATATAGCTCTGACATATACCATAGCCATGTACAGAGAGCGCTGAGCCAGTCACATCAGTCTCAGCACCAGAGGAGCTTCCACTCTAATGTCCCCCACAGTCACATCAGTCTCTGCACCAGAGGAGCTTCCACTCTAATGTCCCCCACAGTCACATCAGTCTCTGCACCAGAGGAGCTTCCACTCTAATGTCCCCCACAGTCACATCAGTCTCTGCACCAGAGGAGCTTCCACTCTAATGTCCCCCACAGTCACATCAGTCTCTGCACCAGAGGAGCTTCCACTCTAATCTCCCCCACAGTCACATCAGTCTCTGCATCAGAGGAGCTTCCACTCTAATCTCCCCCCACAGTCACATCAGTCTCTGCACCAGAGGAGCTTCCACTCTAATGTCCCCCACAGTCACACACTATTATTCCTATTATCTTACATTTATATAGCTCTGACATATACCATAGCCATGTACAGAGAGCGCTGAGCCAGTCACATCAGTCTCTGCACCAGAAGAGCTTACACTCTAATGTCCCCCACAGTCACACACTATTATTATACTTTTATATAGCTCTGACATATTCCATAGCGATGTATAGAAAACACTAAGCCAGTCATATCAGTCTCTGCACCTGAAGAGCTTCCACTCTAATGTCCCCCCACACATCTGCACACTATTATTATTATAACATGAAATGAGGATATAGTATACATCCGGTCAAAATTACGAGGTTTGTATACCAATGCCAGAAGCCTGGCCAACAAGATGGCAGATCTGGAGCTGCTGATATTTGAGGAGGACTTAGATTTTGTGGGGATAACTGAGACTTGGTTTGACAGCTCTCATGATTGGATGGCGACCATTCAGGGGTATTCCCTTTATCGCAGGGATAGAGAGGGTAAAAAAGGGGGAGGGGTATGTCTGTATATTAAGAACAGTATACAGGTAAATATGAGGGATGATATTAATAATGGAGCTATGGACGAGGCAGAATCCCTATGGGTAGAGCTTCAAAGGGAAGGCACGGTGGGGAAGGTAATATTGGGTGTATGCTATAGGCCCCCCAACCTGAGGGAGGAGGGGGAGGCGGACCCCCTATCACAGCTTGGATTGGCAGAAGGAACCGCGCACTCAGCCAAGGCTAGGCAGTTCCTAAATGTTTTGCAGGACAATTTCATGGGTCAGATGGTGAACGCACCGACAAGAAACAATGCGGTTCTTGACCTACTGATTACCAACAATACAGACCTGCTCACGGATATAGAAATACGGGCCAACTTAGGAAACAGTGACCATAGGTCAATTAGTTTCAGTATTAATCGTAGAAATAGGAAAAACAAGGGTAATATAAGGACACTGAATTTCAAAAGAGCCAATTTCCCTAAACTGCACTCTTTGCTAGACAATATAAAATGGGATAGAACCCTGGGAACAAAGAACACGGAGGAAAAATGGGATTGCTAAAGAGCATACTAAATAAAGAGATTGACCAGTGCATTCCAAAGCGAAATACATTTAAAAGAGCAAAATTAAACCCTGGGTGGCTAAACTCCAACATAAATATGCATATTAGTGCTAAAGGAAAGGCCTTCAAAAAATACAAGGCTGAGGGGTCATTGGCAGCATTCAAGCATTACAAAGAGTGTAATAAGAAATGTAAAGATGAAATCAGGGCGGCTAAAATAGAACACGAGAGGCATATAGCGGAAGAGAGTAAAAAGAACCCCAAGAAATTCTTTAAGTATATAAACAGTAAGAAAGCGAGGCCAGAACACATTGGCCCCATAAAAGACGATAAGGGAGATTTGGCCACAGAGGACAGGGAAAAGCAGTGGCGGAGCCAAAGGGTTAGCTGGGGTGGCAATTGACACCCCAGAAGAAGCCCTTGCCACCCCTGTTGCCACCCCAATCCTGGGCGGGGGTGGCCGGGTGCATGGCAGGGCAGCGGGAGAATCACAGGGGATCGCCGTACGGGCGGGAGCTGCGTGCGGAGGGAGGCGGATGGAGAGCAGGGAAGACTGGACTCCTGCTTCTATACACAGCCAGTGGTGTCGGCGGGGGGGGGGTGGCTGAACGGAGCTTCAGCCCCGAGTGTGCCCCCAAAAAGCCCCAGGTCTCGTGTGGATTGTTAACCTCCTTCCTTCCTTCGGCTCTCAGCTGCAGCGCTGCAGCCAGAAGAAGACGGAGGGGGTGGAGGCGGAGCCAATGCTAGGCGGCAAGGAGAGGAATTTGAAATCCTCCTCCTCTCGTCATGACAGCAGAAGAGGTTCTCGGAGCGGAGGAGGATTTCAAATTCCTCTCCTTGCCGCCTAGCATTGGCTCCGCCTCCACCCCCCTCCGTCTTCTTCTGGCTGCAGCGCTGCTCTGAGAGCCGAAGGAAGAAGAATGTGAGTACCCGAGAGGGGGGGGGGGAGAAGAATGTGAGTGCCCGGGGGGGGAGAATAATGTGAGTGCCCGAGGGGGGGGAGAAGAATGTGAGAGCCCGAGGGGGGGGAGAAGAATGTGAGTGCCAGGGGGGGGGTGGAAGAAGAATGTGAGTGCCCGAGGCGGGGGAGAAGAATGTGAGTGCCGGGGGGGGGGGGAGAAGAATGTGAGTGCCACTGCCCGAGGGGGGGTGGAAGAAGAATGTGAGTGCCCGAGGGGGGGGGGAGAAGAATGTGAGTGCCACTGCCCAAGGGGGGGGGAGAAGAATGTGAGTGCCACTGCCCGAGGGGGGGGGTGGAAGAAGAATGTGAGTGCCCGAGGGGGGGGAGAAGAATGGGAGTGCCCGAGGGGGGGGGAGAAGAATGTGAGTGCCCGAGGGGGGGGGGAAGAAGAATGTGAGTGCCACTGCCCGAGGGGGGGGGTGGAAGAAGAATGTGAGTGCCCGAGGGGGGGGGGGAAGAAGAATGTGAGTGCCCGAGGAGGGGGGGAAAGAAGAATGTGAGTGCCCGAGGGGGGGGAGGGAGGACAAACCCCTTGCCATTTGCCACAAGACAAACCCCTTGCCATTAGCCGAGGAGGAGGCGGAAGGATTCGTGGAGACGCGCCGCCGGTCACCGGGACTGAGAAGAAGCCGCCCGCTGCCGCTCCAGGTAGGTAAGGGGGCACGCACGCTGATCTCTGCATTGGGGGCATGTACGCTGGTAACTACATTGGGCGCACACACGCTGATCTCTGCATTGGGGGCATGTACGCTGATCTCTGCATTGGGGGCATGTACGCTGGTCACTGCATTGGGGGCATGTATTCTGGTCACTGCATTGGGGGCATGTATGCTGGTCACTGCATTGAAGGGGGCATGTACGCTGGTCACTGCATTGAAGGGGGCATGTACGCTGATCTCTGCATTGAAGGGGGCATGCACGCTGGTCACTGCATTGAAGGGGGCATGTACGCTGGTCACTGCATTGAAGGGGGCATGTACGCTGATCTCTGCATTGAAAGGGGCATATACGCTGATCTCTGCATTAAAGGGGGCATGTACACTGGTCACTGCATTGAAGGGGGCATGTACGCTGGTCATTGCATTGAAAGGGGGCATGTATGCTGGTCACTGCATTGAAGGGGGCATGTACGCTGTTCACTGCATTGAAGGGGGCATGTACGCTGGTCACTGCATTGAAGGGGGCATGTACGCTGGTCATTGCATTGAAAGGGGGCACGCTGGTCTCTCTGCATTGAAAGGGGGCACGCTGGTCTCTCTGCATTGAAAGGGGGCACGCTGGTCTCTCTGCATTGAAAGAGGGCACGCTGGTCTCTCTGCATTGAAAGGGGGCACACTATACCTTAATGACTGAAGGCCCCTTTCACACTTTTGCGACCTCAAAGTCACGCAATTTTTTACAGCATTTTTTGCCACAAAGCAATGCCTGTTACATTTTTCTGTTTGCGCCCCCCCCAAAAATTGTGAGCACCAGCCGCCACTGTCCCCAATATACCTAGAATAATGTGCACATATTAATCTGCAAGTGTTCACAGATATGTATAGGTCAGAGTGTTTAACTGACAAAGAATGATGTGCCATAGAACTGCTGATGTTGATGTATTTTTCTTCTCTGTATCTAATAAATGCACACTTTACACCCCCCCTTTCCAGTACCCCCCAGAGCTCTTCAGGCCCCCCCCACCAGTGCTCTTTAGTCCCCCCTCCCCCAGGGCTCTTCAGCTCCCCACAGTGCTTTACAGCTCCCCCCTATTTTCATAAATTTAGGCTAATATGTATTCTGCCACATATTTTTTGTAAAAGTGCATTTTGATTGGTTTGCAAAAAAGTTATTACATCTACAAACTATGGAACTTTTTATTTTTTAATTGTTTTTACTAGTAATGGCAGCGATCAGCGATTATTAGAGGGACTGCGACATTGCGGTGGACAAATCTGACACTAAATGACACTTTATATATTGACCCCCCAAAATAATACCTTGCCACCCCTTTGCCACCCCTGTTTTAAAAGTCTAGCTCCGCCACTGGGGAAAAGGCGGAAGTGTAAAATAATTTCTTCTCTTCAGTCTTCACAAAAGAATTGGGGGGCTACACGAACCCAGCTTGTAAGGCCGAACTAAACAACACACCTCAGGTAATACCGCCATGGCTAACAGAAGATAGACTTAGAACTAAACTAGAGAAACTTAACATGAATAAATCACCGGGACCGGTTGGCTTGCACCCGAGGGTTCTTAAAGAGCTCAGCCAGGTGATAGCCAGATCATTATTCTTGATCTTTAAGGATAGTCTACAGACGGGTATGGTGCCAGCTGATTGGAAAAAAGCCAACGTGGTACCAATACGAGATATATCCCGGGTAACTATAGGCCGGTCAGCCTAACATCAGTAGTCTGCAAGATTTTGGAGGGGATGTTAAGGGACCACATACAAGACTTTAGTAATGAAAATGATATTATTAGTAGTAATCAGCATGGATTTATGAAAAATTGTTCTTGCCAGACCAATCTATTAACCTTCTATGATGAAGTGAGCTGCCACCTAGATAAAGGAAAGCCGGTGGATGTGGTGTATCTGGACTTTGCCAAGGCATTTGACACCGTTCCCCACAAACGCTTACTGTACAAACCAAGGAAGGTAGGTATGGATCATAGTGTCAGTACCTGGATAGAGAACTGGCTCCAGGGGAGAGTACAGAGGGTGGTGATTAATGGGGAGTACTCGGATTGGGCGGGTATGGAAAGTGGGGTCCCAGAGGGTTTTGTCCTGGGACTAATCCCGTTTAATTTATTCATAAATGATCTAGAGGAGGGGATATCTAGTACAATCTCAGTATTTGCAGATGATACTAAACTAAGCATGCCAATATCTTCTATGCAGGATGTGGAAACCTTACAAGCGGACCTGAACAAAATAATGGGGTGGGCAACTACATGGCAGATGAGATTTAATGTTGAAAAATGTAAAGTAATGCACTTGGGTGCCAGAAACCAGAAAGCAAGCTACTCACTAGGGGGGGAACCTCTGGGTGAGTCTAGGATGGAAAAGGACCTGGGGGTACTGGTAGACAACAGGCTTGGCAGTGGCATGCAATGCCAAGACTCTGCAAGCAAAGCCAACAGAATACTGGGATGTATAAAAAAGGGGATTCACTCCAGAAATAAAGAGATTATTCTCCCACTCTACAAGACTCTGGTCCGGCCACATCTGGAGTATGCTGTCCAGTTCTGGGCACCGGTCCTCAGGAAGGATGTGCTGGAATTGGAGAGAGTCCAGAGAAGGGCAACAAAAATAATTAGTGGAATGGAGGACATCAGCTATGAGGAAAGACTACAAGCACTGAACCTTTTCTCTCTGGAGAAGAGACGATTGAGGGGGGAATATGTTATCAATGTACAAATACTTTACTGGTGACCCGAGCATAAGGAAAAAACTATTCAGAGAAAGGGAATACAATAAGACACGTGGCCACTCACTAAAACTAGAGGAAAGGCGGTTTAACCTTAAAATACGTATGGGGTTCTTCACTGCCAGAGCAGTAAGGATGTGGAATTCTCTTCCACAAGCAGTGGTGTCAGCAGGGAGCATCGATAGTTTCAAAAACTATTAGATGGGCACCTTAAAGACCACAACATACAGGGGTATGCAATGTACAACATACAGGGGTATACAATGTACGGGTAACAACACACACATCATAGGTTGAACTGGATGGACTGATGTCTTTTTTTCATCCTCACAAACTATGTAACTATGTAACTATGTAACTATGTAACTATGTAAATTATACATCTATATAGCTCTGACATATTCCATAGCGAAGTATAGAGAACACTGAACAATCACATTAGCTTCTGCGCCAGGGAGCTTACACTCTAATGTTCTCACCACAGTCACACAGTATTATTAATAATATACACTTACAGTATATAGCTCTGACAAGGTGCTGTACAGAGAGCACTGAGCCAGTCACATCACTCTCTGCACCAGAGGAGCTTACACTCTAATGTCCCCACCATGGTCAAACATTATTATTATACATTTATATAGCTCTGACATATTCTATAGCGATGTATAGAGAACACTAAGCCAGTCATATGAGTCTCTGCACCTAAAGAGCTTACACTCTAATGTTCCCCCACATATTTCACACTATTATTATTATTATACATCTATATGGCTCTGACCAGGGCTTTGTTTTCAGCAGGAACGCAGGGGAACGCAGTTTCGGCACCTCCAGCACTGAATTTACAGTATGTAGTGACATTGAGTGCTGGAGGGTCTATTATTGCAGGCTGCTGGAGGATCTATTGTCGCTGCTGGGTATTTTGTTATGGTGGTTTCTATTGTTGCTGGGGGATCTGTTGTTCCAGGAAGCAAACTATTGTTGCGGTAGGGGGTTCTGTTGTTGCTGGGGATCTATTGTTGCAGGGGGGGTCTATGGTTGCTGGATGCAGGGGATCTATTTTACTGTTTTTCTGGTTATCATTATCAAATTCCATACAGATTACTTAGCACCACAAAATTATACTTGGCTATTTTTTCTCTAAAAGGGACATTGCTTGGAGGTGGGTAGGGGGTGGAACCAAGGGACGGTGCTCGGAGTTGGGTAGGGGGTGAAACCAAGGGACGGTGCTTGGAGGTGGCTAGGGGGTGGAACCAAGGGATGATGCTCGGAGATGGGTAGTGGGTGGAACCAAGGGACGGTGCTCGGAGGTGGGTAGGGGGTGGAACCAAGGGATGGTGCTCGGAGGTGGGCAGGGGGTGGAACCAAGGGACGGTGCTCGGAGGTGGGTAGGGGGTGGAACCAAGGGATGATGCTCGGAGGTGGGCAGGGGGTGGAACCCAGGGATGGTGCTCGGAGGTGGGCAGGGGGTGGAACCAAGGGACGGTGCTCGGAGGTGGGTAGGGGGTGGAACCAAGGGACGGTGCTCGGAGGTGGGTAGGGGGGGAAACCAAGGGACGGTGCTCGAAAGGGGGGTAGGGGGGGGAACCAAGGGACGGTGCTCGGAGGTGGGTAGGGGGTGGAACCAAGGGATGATGCTCGGAGATGGGTAGGGGGTGGAAACAAGGGACGGTGCTTGGAGGTGGAACCAAGGGATGATGCTCGGAGATGGGTAGGGGGTGGAACCAAGAGACGGTGCTCGGAGGTGGGCAGGGAGTGGAACCAAGAGACGGTGCTCGGAGGTGGGCAGGGGTTGGAACCAAGGGACGGTGCTCGGAGGTGGGTAGAGGGTGGAGACAAAGGGAGACTCTAAAAGGGAGTACCTGCCCCTATTTTCTGAGAAAAAAAGCCCTGGCTCTGGAAAATACCATAGCGAAGTACAGAGAACACTGAGCCAATCACATTCATTTTTGCGCCAGGGAGCTTACACTCTAATGTCCCCTACAGTCACACACTATTACTAATAATATACACTTACAGTATATAGCTCTGACACAGTGCTGTACAGAGAGCACTGAGCCAGAAACACCATTATTATACATTTATATAGCTCTGACATATTCCATAGGGTTGTACAGAGAGCGCTAAGCCAGTCACATCAGTCTCTGCACCAGAAGAGCTTACACTCTAACACTCTCCCATCCCCCATAGTCCATTTACTCTATCAGTACAATTTTTGGACTGTGGTAGGAACCCACAGAAACCCCAGGTGAAGACATACAAACTCCATGCAGATAATGTCCCTGGTAAGGACTGAGCCCAGCACCTCAGTTCTACAAGCCATACTGCTGCTCAATCAGACACATGTTATGGCGGTCCCCCGCGTTTATTGCCGTGTTCTATACGTCAGTGATCCCATCTACCGTCCTGTGTGATGTGAGCGGGGTAATTGATATTCCATCCATTAATAAGCACATAATGCTGATTAACCCTCTTTGTTCTCTCCCCCCCCCCCAGGATTAGAGCTGATAAGTGCAGGCCCAGCACGCTTCCAGCACATTTGTGCCGATCGATCCTGCGACCAGCCGCTCTCAACTCCCCCTTTGTTGTTTAATAAACACCGGGATTCATTGAACTCCCATAAATCTCCATTTCACAGATTTCCATATTCAAAGGCGTCTTATCTGTACAAGGCACGCCATTGTTTCTATAGAACTGGCTGGAGAATAATTAATGTCCTCTGCTAGACACAATCAAGGAGCTGTTAATTGTGTTATTAATAAAGTTAATTGGGTTTGCTGTGTGTAGAAAGGACTCAATGGCTTTAACCCTTCGGGGCCCGGGGGTCTGGCGATGCAACGACTCTCGGCGATGTGGTTTTCGGAGCAGAATTTACCCTCTAAACTGAACCCCGAATGGCAAAGGCTGAAATTTGATCAGCTTATATTTTGCCTTATCTGTCCCCCCCCCCCCCCCCCATCAACATTCTAATGCAATCTTTAACTACTTCTCTACCGGGCCCTTTCACCCCCTTCCTGCCCAGGCCAATTTTCAGCTTTCAGGGCTCTCACACTTTGAATGACAATTGCGCGGTCACGCTACACTGTATCCATATGAAATTTTTATCATTTTTTTCACACAAATAGAGCTTTCTTTTGGTGGTATTTAATCACCGCTGGGTTTTTTATTTCTTACAAAAAAAAAGACAGAAATCTTTGTAAAAAAAAAAAAGTTTTTCTTATTTTCTGTGAGTACATTTTGAAAATAAATAATTTTTCTCCTTCACTAATGTGTGCTGATGAGGCGGCACTGATGGGCACTGATAGGCTGCACTGATGCGCACTGATGAGGTTGCACTTATGGGCACTGATGAGGTGGCATTGATGAGGAGGTACTAATATGCCACACTGATGGGCACTGATAGGTGGCACTGATAGGCGGCACTGATGGGCACTGAGAGGTGGCACTGATGGGCACTGAGAGGCGGCAGTGATGGGCGGTACTGATGAGCACTGACGGGCAGCACCAGCAGTGCCCACAATCAGTGCCCACAATCAGTGCCCATAGTGCTGCCAGTCAGTGCCTAGATGAGCAGGCACTGATGGGCACTGACTGGCAGCACTAGGGGCACTGATTGTGGGCACTGATGGTGGGCACTGATGGTGGGCACTAATTGGCGCTGTTTTTTACTTTTTTTTAATCAGGGCACTGATGATCTAACGCTTTTATTTGGGTACAGCATCGCATGACTGCGCAATTGTCCGTTAAAGTAACGCAGTGCCGAATCGCAAAATATGGCCTTTTCATTAAGGAGCAAAATCTTCTGGTCCGGAAGTGATTGAGGTGGTAATTAAACTCACTTGGTGCCTTATCTGCATTATATCAGCCCCAGAACCTGTGTAATTATTATGTATCCTGGTTTAATATCTTCCCGCACATTTACTGCGGCAGGCTGGCTCTCCTGCGCGAACCGACATAGCCCTATGTTGGTCGTGGGCATGGTGCTGGGGGGGGAGCACCCCCATTAGCCAGCAGGGAAGCTGATTCACGGGGCCGGCAGCCGCGATCGTTCCCCGCTGAGAGAGAAGGACGGTCGGTTGTTGTAAACACAGCTGACCGTTCTTCTCTCTGGAATGATCACAGAGCATCTGTGTTCCTTCTATATAGGATCACAGGTCTCTATGATTATGTCACAAGTCCATCCCCCATACAGTTAGTAAACACCCCCCTAGGCTCTCACTTAACCCTATGATCACCCCTAGGTTAACCCCTTCCCTGTCAGTATCCTTTTTACAGTAACAGTGCATATTTTTAGTACTGATTACTGTAGTAATGTCACTGCCCCCCCCCCCAAAAGTGTCACAAATGTCAGTTAGGGGTCCGATCTGTCCGCCGCAATGTCGCAGTCCCGCAAGAAATCGCAGATCGGTGCCATTACTAGTAAAAAAATAAAATAATTAAAAATGACATAAATCTTTCCCCTAGTTTGATAACTTTTGTGTAAACCAATCAAAATACGCTTATTGGGATTTTTTTAACCAAAAATATGTAGCAGAATACAAATTGGCCTAAAAGGATGAAAACATTTGATTTTTAAATTTTTTTATGAGGGAATGTCATATAGCAGAATGTGAAAAATATTGGTTTTTTTTTTCAGAATTGTCGCTCTTTTTTTGTTTATAGCGCAAAAAATAAAAACCGCACAGGTGATCAAATACCACCAAAAGAAAGTTCTATTTGTGGGGGAAAAAAGCACATCAATTGTATTTCGGTAGAATGTCGCACAACCGCGCAATTGTCCGTTAAATTAACGCAGTGCCGAATCGACAAAATGGCCTGGTCATTAAGGGGGAAAATCTTTTCGGTCCAGAAGTGGTTAAAGGGATGAGGCTGCAACAATATTTTGCAAGAGACAATGAATACATCCCACAACAAAAACTTTAGTCTAGTATTTTGTATAACCTCCATGATTTGTAAGGACAGCACCAAGTCTTCTAGGCATGGAATGAACAAGTTGGCGACCTTTTGCAACATTTATCTTTTTCCATTCTTCAAGAACGACCTCTTTTAGAGCCTGGATGCTGGATGGAGGGTGATGCTCATAGGCGTGCGCAGGGGGTGTGCCAGGTGTGCCTGGGCACACCCTAATCACCCAGTGCGGCGTAGATTCTCCCTATTGTCCAGGGCCCACTGCCCTACTGTCACCGTCCATGTTTTTATAAATAGTTCAATGTTTGTTCACATTTATTCATAACAGTGTGTGTGTCGGTTTGTATATATATATATATATATATATATATATATATACTGTATATACACAAACACACACACACATATGTTTGAGCTTTGGGGTGCACACCCTAATGCAATAGGCTGGGCACACCTATGGTGATGCTCGGCTTGTCTCTTCAGAATTCCCCATAGATGTTTCCCGATTGGGTTCAGATCAGGAGACATACTTGGCCACTGAATCACTTTCACCCAGTTCTTCTTTAGAAATGCAACAGTGGCCTTAGATGTGTGTTTTGGATCATTGTCATGTTGGAAAAGTGCACGACGACCAATGGTAGGGGGTGATGGTAGCATCTTATCTTCCAATAAAGAGCAGTAAATCTGTGATTTCATGATACTATCAATGAAATGCAGCACCCCAACACCAGCAGCACTCATGCAGCCCTACAGAAGGACCCAGCCACCACCATGTGTCACAGTAGGCACCATGCATTTTTCTTTTTACTCCTCATCTTTGACGCCATACAGTTTTGAAGCCATCAATTCAAAAAACATTTATCTTTGTCTCATCACCCCAGAGTACAGAGTCCCAGTAGTCTTCTTCTTTTTCAGCATGGGCCCTGGCAAATTATAGGCTGGCTTATTTGTGCATAGGCTTTAGGAGAGGCTTCCTTCATGGACGACACCCATACATGCCGTTCCTCTGCAATGTACCATGTATTGTGTCAAACAATCACCCCAGTTTGGCTTCCTATTTCTTTAGCTAACGGCAGTGAACTTGCATGGCAATTTCCTTCAGCCCTTCTCATCTGAAGACTCTCCTGTTGAGGTGATAACTTCCATGGACGGCCTGGACGTCTCTGTGGGATGGTTGCAGTTCCATCTTTGTTACATTTTTGTATCACTTTTGCTCCAGTATTCTGACTAAGGTGTCCATTTATGAAACTGTGAATTTTTTTCCCCGTTCACTTCTCGGCAGTTCTCCGAGGAAAATTATCACCTCTGGCACCCTGTTTATGAAGCGGTGAACTTCAGTTCTCACAGGGTGAACCAGTGGCGTAGCGTGGGGGGTGCGGGGGGGGCCGGCCGCACCGGGCGCAACATTTGGAGGGGCGCATCCGCAGTGTCACTCTGTCTGTCTGACTCTGACATACACAGTTCACACACTGTCTGCACTGGTCTGTCTGCATTGAAAGGGGGCACGATGATCTCTCTGCATTGAAGGGGGGCACAGCACGCTGGTCATTCTGCATTGAAAGGGGGCACGCTGGTCACTCTGCATTGAAAGGGGGCACGCTGGTCATTCTGCATTGAAAGGGGGCACGCTGGTCATTCTGCATTGAAAGGGGGCACGCTGGTCATTCTGCATTGAAAGGGGGCACACTGGTCTCTCTGCATTGAAAGGGGGCACGCTGGTCATTCTGCATTGAAAGGGGGCACGCTGGTCTCTCTGCATTGAAAGGGGGCACACTGGTCATTCAAACTTGTATTTAGATGCATTTTACTTTAATTACATCAGTATTTTCATAACAAAAAATACATGTGCTTAGGGAGTAAGGGTTTCTTTAACTAATCTAGTGGAAGAGACTCGAGTGCTAAAATCCCACGGGTTAGGGGGCGCAAATTACTTGCCTTGCCCCGGGTGCTGACAACACACGCTACGCCACTGGGGTGAACAGAGGAGATGTTTTTCCTCTGAGAATTGCCGAGATCTGTGTACGAGTGAATGGGCCGCCTGTAATCTCGTGAGACAAAGCGAGATTATAGTACGAGAAACCGTTTAAAAAGCAGTGATAGAATATCACTGCTGAGTACATGTGAGTTCGACCCCCAATAATGTTAATAAAATAGTCCCCCTACATAAATATACATATATACTGCATACACACACATACATTTTATATATATATATATATATATATATATATATATATATATATATATATATAAATATATATATATATATATATATATATATATATATATATATATATATACACATGAAATATATATGTACATGCATGTGTGTATATATATATATATATATAAATATATACTGTATTTTCCGGCCTATAAGACGACTGGGCGTATAAGACGACCTCCCTAATTTTCAAGTTAAAACATAGGTTTTGGGGGCGTGGCCGGGATGTGAGCCTGAGCGGACGTGTGGCTGCAGAGCTCCGTGGTCATCCGTGCTAATCCTTCTGTTTTAGGGCTATTTTGTTCGCACTACCTGCTCCTCTGGATCGTCCCGGTCCTGCTGCCATGTCGACCAAGCCGAAGGGTAAGCTGCCCAAGGATCCGAAGCCTCAGCGCCCGGGAAAGAACCGGGTCACGTGTCCTCCCGGCGCCATCTTGCCAGTCTCCAGCAGTCCCCAGGCAAGTCGCTGCTCCAGGGCCTCGGCGGGGATGTCTTCCTCCCCTGGCTCGCAGCCGTCGGGCTAACAGACGCCGGAGCGGAGCTGTCCTGCGCCCGCGGAAGTGGTGGTGGAGGCGGCGGCGATCACTGCACCCATCCTCGCGGCCATTGAAGGCTGCAAAGCTTCCCTCATGCTCCGCATCGACAGCGTGGCCTCCGAATGCACCCTGATACGCCACGATCTGGACAAAATCAGGGGCAGGGTGACGGAGGCTGAAGATCGGATTGACGAGGTGGAGGACCGGCAGCGCTCCCATTCGGCTCAGCTAGCGGACTTACAGGCGTTGGTCGCCGCGCTCACTAGTAAGGTGGATGATGCCGAGAACAGGCAGCGCAGAAATAACGTCCGTGTGGTGGGCTTGCCGGAGGGCGCGGAAGGTGATCGCCCTGAAGCCTTTGCCGAGGACTTCTTCAAATCCCTGCTGCACCTGCATGACCTTCCTGCTACCTATGTGGTTGAGCGGGCTCACCGGGTGCCCACGGGCAAGCGGCCCTCGGGGGCCCCCCCCAGACCGTTCCTGGTCCGGATGCTGAACTACCGAGACCGGGATATGATCCTTGCTGCGGCTAGGAAGCAAGAGGAGTTGCCCTATGAGAACACCAGGGTGATGTTATTCCCGGACTTCTCGGCTGAAGTACAGAGACGCCGCAGGTCCTTTAATGATGTGAGACGTCGCCTGAGGGAGAGGAATATCAAATACAGTATGCTGTATCCCAGTCGGCTGAGAGTGGCCCATCAGGGCACGGTGCGATTCTTCGCGACCCCTCCAGATGCCAGTGGGTGGATCGACACCTTGGGTGCTGCGGCCTGATTGTTGCTGACCCCCTGGGTCCCCCTCAGCTGTATGATGTCCTGGATTCTGTAAGTGGATTTCTGCACTGACTCCTGCCCTGTTTGTCCCTTTTATTCCCACTCCTGCTCTCCTTTATGCTCCTAAAACATAGGTTTTGGGCTATACTCGCCGTATAAGACTACCCCCCTTCCGAAGCAAGGCAACACCATTGAAAAACATCAGATTTCTCATAGATCTCCAAGGTACCCCAAGTACTGTAATACATGTAATCTCTTATAATATCTCCAAGGTACCCTAAGTATTACCAGTAGATGTAATCTCAAGGCGCTGGCTGTGTGGGAATCCTGTACCGGTATACCGTATGTACCGTAGCTTCGGCTACATACAGTATACCGCGCTGAGCCAATCACAGTGAGCGATGTATTCTATTATTGAATGCAAAGCCTGCTCGGATTGGCAGAGTCAGAGAGGCGGGCTGATGTTGCTCTGCCAATCCGAGCAGGCTTTGCATTCAATAATAGAATACATTGCTCTCCCTGATTGGCTCAGCGCGGTACACTGTATGTAGCCGAAGCTATGGTACATACGGTATACCGGTACAGGATTCCCACACAGCCAGCGTCTTGAGAGATTACATCTTTCGGTAATACTTATACTTAGGTTACCTTGGAGATATTATACTCGGCGTATAAGACAACCCCCCATTTTTGGTGGATTTTTTTGAGGTTCAAAAGTAGTCTTATACGCCAGAAAATACAGGATATATAGATATATATATATATATATATATATGTATATATATATATATATATATATATATATATATATATATACATATATATATATATATATATATATATATATATATATATATATATATATATATACATACATACATAAATATGGCAGGGGGCATGATTACTGTGTTGGGGGGTCTGAACGAGGAATAAAGAAGTTGATAATCTTCTTTCCCCCCCCCCCCCCCCAGTTCTCCCCCAATTCGGTCTTCTCTCCCCGGTTCACCACCTCCAGGCTGGTGAATCCGGGAGTGGGAATTCTGACACAGATCACCAGTGAAGTGCGGAGATCACAGCTTCATAACCTGGCCGTTTCTGTGTCAGTCAATGTCAGATTCTCCTATGTTGAGATGATCAGCGGAGAACATGTTCTTCCCCGATCATCTCTGTTTCATAAACCAATAAGGATCGCAAATGAGCTGCGATCAGCAGGATCACTGCTCATCTCGGTTTCATAAAAGAACACCTAAGTAAAGCTTTGCTGATCTTCTTGTAGCCTTCACCTTTCTTGTGTAAATAAATTATTTTCTTTCTCAAGCCTTGTGACATTTCTCTTCCATGTGGTGCCATCTCATTAGTACCTCCAGCTCTGCTGATCCCCTGCTCAGCAGTAACCCCCAACTCTTCTGATGCCATTCTTAGTAGTAACCCCCAGCTCTGCTGATCCTTTGGTTTGTTGATCCTCCTCTTTCTAGTCCACTCTCATCTCACGCTATATTTCTCCCATGCTCCACACAATATGTGACATCTGCTAATTTCTCCTGCTCTGATTCCCTCAGCTCTGCTTATCTCCCACTCAGTAGTAACCTCCAGCTCTGCTGATGCCCTGCTCATTGGTAACCTCCAACTCTGCTTATCTCCAACTCGGTAGTAAGCTCTGCTGATCCTTTGGTTTGATCCTCCTCTCTCTCCAGTCCCCACTTGCCTCCCGCTATATTGCTTCCATGCTGCTCACATGTGACATCTGCTAGTTTCTCCTGCTCTGATCCCCCAGCTCTGCTGATCCTCTGCCTCTTAGTCCTATCTCTCCAGCCCCTGTTCACCCCCCCACCCCCGTTCAATCCCCTATAGCGCTCCCATGTTGCATACCACGTGTGCCCTCTGCTAGTTGCTTCACTCTGGTTTGGACCCCATTTACCTTCTTGCTGCTCCATGCTGCACACCAGAAGTGACATCTGCACCAGACACTCCCTGAATATATACACATGAACAGGAAGTGACTACTGATGATGTCCTTCTGGTTTACTGGTTCATGACCAAATCTCTGCTGATCCCCTGCTCATTAGTGGCCATCAACTCTGCTGATCCCCCGCTCATTTGTAATCTCCAACTTTGCTGATCCCCCACTCAGAAGTAACCCCCAAGCTTTGCTCATCCTCTGGTTGGTTTGCTGATACTCCTCTCCCTCTCCTGTCCCCACCCACCTCCCACTATATTGCTCCCATGCTACATACCATGTCTTATATCTGCTAGTTTCCCCTGCCCTGTTCCCCCAGCTCTGCTGAATCTCCATCACTCTGTCCTTTCTCTCTCTAGCCCCTGCCCACCTCCCGCTATATTGCTCCCATTCTCAGGGCTGGCCCAAGGCATTGTGCTGCCTAGGTCCAAGAATGAAATGCTGCCCACCCCCCAAAAAAATACGCCCACCAAAAGGCCCCCCCCCCCACATCTATTATTTTATTAAAAATATAACACTTTGAAAATATTGTATACACTCTTATCTTCTTCTTCATAACTCACCACTGGACCGGTCCACCAAACACCTACTGTCTGTCCTCAGTCCTCCTATCAATCCTGTGTCTGCCTCGGCCACCGCCCTAGAAGATCCAGCCTGCCCTGCGTGAGATGGAGTTCGCTGATATCTGATGACATTGTGCACACCATGATCACACAAGGGACGTTCTCGGGACCCGTGGGACCCATGGTAGGGCCAGCTCTGCCCATGCTGCACACCATGTGTGACATCTGCTAGTTTCCCTTGCCCTGTTCCCCCAGCCCTGCTGATTTCTCATCACTCGGTCCTTTCTCTCTCTAGCCCCTGCCCATCCCCTACTATATTTCTCCCATGTTGCTTACCACGTGTGAACCCTGCTAGTTTATCCTGCCCTGGTCCCCCTGCTCTAATGATCCTCCACCCCTTGGTCTTCTCTCTCTGGTCCCTGCCCACCTTCTGCTATATTTCTCCCATGCTGCTCACTATGTGTGACATCTGCTTCAGTAACCCAGCTTCGCTGATCCTCTCCCCCACCCCCAGTCCTCTCTCTCCGGTCCCCACACACCTTTCGCCATAACGTTCACATGTTGCGATCCACATGTGCCATCTACTAGTTGCTCCACTCTGGTCTGGATCCCACTTACCTTCTTGCTGCTCCACGCTGCACCCCAGACATGACATCGGCACCAGAATATATACACATGAACTGGAAGTGACTGCTGATGATGTCTTTGTGGTTTGCTTGTTGGTTTCCCAGTGCATCCTGGGATATCTCATACCTAAAATACCTTTAAAACAAAGCAAAGCTAAAGCTGAATAAAAGCCCCTCAAATGCTGCAGGTGCTGTTGGCGAGTATTGTCATAGACTTCTATGGAGGCTTTGGAGATGTTTTGAAGCACCAAGAAAGTGACATGGGGGATCATTTTTGAAGCAAAGCAAATGCAACATGTGACCAGGACTGTAAGGTGACAATTTTATTTAGTGACAGGGGATTTGATTGGCATTCAGAATGCTTTAAAAAAAATGCCACTAGCGTAAAGAAGCCCTAAGTGTATCTAAAGTCAAAATGTTAAATTTTCTTAGTTACTGTCACATCAAGCCGGCAGGAAGCTTGGAGGACAGGCATGCGGGTGACTGGGAATTGTATTTACGGTCGTCTCCCTCATTCGTAATAAAATCTAATTGTCTCCGTTTACTTGACACCATTCTGTTTATGTTCTTGCGTGTGAATCCAAACCGTCTCATTACACGGCCCGGGCCGGAGTCCTCTGCTGCCAGGAGAGACATTTAACACGATGACACTTTAGAGCCGTTTCAATAATACAATACAAATGGACACGCTGTTCTACGGCGGCAATAAAATAAAGACAATTGCGTTTACAGCGTAACGCGACAGACTTGTATTCATCTTACCGACAAACTGGGAACTGCTTTGAGCGGCTTATAGCTTCTTCAAATAAGTTGGTCATTTTTCAAGATTTAGGATGTCTGTAAAAAGAGCAATTCAAATATATAATACGTAGTAAGGACATCACACCAATGGACATTGAGGCCAGAATATATTTTCATTATATAATTAATGGAACAAGAGAGCTAATGCTTTTTGGGGGTGGGAGGCATCCCCTGTTCATCAGGGCTTATATATTATGTGACCTCAAAAATGGTTAGACTCAGTAGGATTATAATATTACCTGTCTTTAGATTGTCCCTCTTGTTCTTGAATCTGTAAGGAGACAGCTATCAACCGGTCTGTCCAGAGGATTTATCATGGAAGTGGTAAAGGGAAAAGTGGGTTATGTGACATATCAAGCAGCAAAGCCTGGGCTATGCTTCACCCGACCAACCCAAACCATCCACTCTGATAGAACACATCGATCCAACCACAATATATGAGATGGCAAGCAGCAAAGTCCAGAGTATGAGGCTACACTTCGCCAGAACAACCCAAACCATCCACTCTGGTGGAACGCATTAATCCAACCACCATTTATGACATGGAAAGCAGCAATGTCCCGGCTACACTCCACCAGACCATCCAAAACCATCCACTCTGGTCGAAAACATTGAGCCAACCCCAATGTATGACATGGCTACACTTCACCAGACCATCCCAAACCATCCACTCTGATGGAACGCATCGATCCAAACATAATTTATGGCATGGAAAGCAGCGATGTCCAGACTACACTTCACCAAACCATCCCAAACCATCCACTCTGGTAGAACGCATTGATTCAACCACCATTTATGACATGGAAAGCAGCAATGTCTGGGCTACACTTCACCAGACCATCCCAAACCATCCACTCTGGTCGAAAACATTTATCCAACCCCAATGTATGACATGGCAAGCAGCAATGTCCAGGCTACACTTCACCAGAACAACCCAAACCATCCACTCTGGTGGAACGCATTAATCCAACCACCATTTATGACATGGAAAGCAGCAATGTCCCGGCTACACTCCACCAGACCATCCAAAACCATCCACTCTCGTCGAAAACATTGAGCCAACCCCAATGTATGACATGGCAAGCAGCAATGTCCAGGCTACACTTCACCAGACCATCCCAAACCATCCACTCTGATGGAACGCATCGATCCAAACATAATTTATGGCATGGAAAGCAGCGATGTCCAGACTACACTTCACCAGACCATCCCAAACCATCTCCTCTGATGGAACGCATCGATCCAAACATCATTTATGGCATGGAAAGCAGCGATGTCCAGACTACACTTCACCAAACCATCCCAAACCATCCACTCTGGTAGAACGCATTGATTCAACCACCATTTATGACATGGAAAGCAGCAATGTCTGGGCTACACTTCACCAGACCATCCCAAACCATCCACTCTGATGGATCGCATCGATCCAAACATCATTTATGACATGGAAAGCAGCAATGTCCGGGGTACACTTCACCAGACCATCCCAAACCATCCACTCTGGTGGAACGCATTAATTCAACCACCATTTATGACATGGAAAGCAGCAATGTCCAGGCTACACTTCACCAGACCATGCCAAATCATCTCCTCTGATGGAATGCATCGATCCAACCACCATTTATGGCATGGAAAGCAGCAATGTCCAGGCGACACTTCACCAGACCATGCCAAACCACCCCCTCAATGGAACGCATCGATCCAACCACCATTTATGGCATTGAAAGCAGCGATGTCCGGACTACACTTCACCAGACCATTGCAAACCATCCATTCTGGTGGAACGCATTAATTCAACCACCATTTATGACATGGAAAGCAGCAATGTCCGGGGTACACTTCACCAGACCATCCAAAACCATCCACTCTGGTCGAAAACATTGATCCAACCACAATATATGACATGGCAAGCAGCAATGTCCAGGCTACACTTCACCAGACCATCCCAAACCATCCCTCCAATGGAACGCATCGATCCAACCACCATTTATGGCATGCAAAGCAGCAAGGTCTGGGCTACACTTCACCAGACCAACCCAAACCATCCACTCTGTTTGAATGCCTTGACCCAGCCTCAATGTATGACATGGCAAGCAGCAATGTCTGGGCTACACTTCACCAGACCATCCCAAACCATCCACTCTGATGGAAAGCATTGATCAAATCACAATGTATAAAACGGGAAAAAAATCAGCACCAGGTGAAGCAAAAAGAACGAAAAGGTAAGCAGCCACCTAACCAACTATGATACCAGCTGTAAATGATCAATATAAATAAGAGGCGGTGCTAAATCCTAATAGTGCAATCAGGAATAATCCTATAAATAATGTGGCATGAAAACAACTAAACATGCAGTGAATAAATTATGAGCAAAATATATCATTGAAAAAAATCAATCCTATGAAAGTGACATAATGAAATAGGATCAAACTCCAGTGTTAAGTGAACATAAAAAAGTCCTTTCAATGAAAAAGTCCTTTTCAATATTATTAACCACTTAAGGACCGGAAGGTTTTACCCCCTTAATGACCAGGTCATTTTTTGTGATACAGCACTGCATTAATGTAACTGACTTTTGCACAGTCATGCGACGCTGTACCCAAATAAAATTGATGCCTTTTTTTCCACAAATAGAGCTTTCTTTTTGTGGTATTTGATCTCCTCTGCGATTTTTATTTTTTGCGCTATAAACAAAAAAAGAGCGACAATTATGAAAAAAAAAAAAAAAAAAACAATATTTTTTACTATCTGCAATAAAACATTTCCAACTAAAAAAAAAAAAATGTTTCATTATTTTAGGCCAATTTGTATTCTGCTACATATTTTTGGTGAAAAAAATCCCAATAAGTGTATATTGATTGGTTTGCGCAAAAGGTTATCGCGTCTACAAACTAGGTAAAAGATTTAAGTCATTTTTTATTTATTTTTTTTTAATTTGTTTTACTAGTTATGGAGGCGATCAGCAATATTTTTAGCTTTTAAATTTTAGGCCATTGCGGTGGACAGATCGGACACCTAACTGACATTTTTGACACTTTTGGGGGGACCCATGACATTACTACAGTAATCAGTGCTACAAGTGTGCTCTGTTACTGTGATAATGACACTGGCAGGGAAGGGGATAACACCAGGGGCGATCAAAGGGTTACATGTGTGCCTAGGGGGTGCTTTCCAACTGTGTGGGGGATAGGCTCACTGGATGAGCACAGAGATTTGTGTTCCTCAATAGGAGGAACACAGGATCCCTGTGTTCCTCAATGACAGAACAGCGGTCTGCTGTGTTTACATCCGCCGGATGTTGAAAAGCGTTTGTTAACAGAGGCTAACAAACGCTTTAAAAATAAATTCTGTAGTTTCCCCATTAACCACTTTCCGACCACCCGCCGCCTATTTACTGCGGCAGGGTGGCTCTCCTGCGCAAACCGTCGTAGATCTACGTCGGTCGCGTGCGGGAAGCTAGGGGGCGAACGCGCGCTGCCGGCGGCGCGCTCCTGCCCCCATTCGGCAGCGGGAGAGCCGATGTGTGTGTCAGGCGGCTCCGATTGACACCTGACACCTGCGATCGCTCCCCGCTGAGAGAGAAGAACGGTCGGCTGTTGTAAACACAGCTGACCGTCCTCCCAGAAATGATCACAGAGCTCATGTGATCCTTCTATATAGGATCACAGGTCTCTTTGGTCATCTCAGAAGCCACGCCCCCCTCCCCACAGTTAGAATCACTCCCCTAGGGTCACATTTAACCCCTTGATCACCTATACTTTTAACCCTTTCCCTGCCAGTGTCATTATTACAGTAACAGTGAAAATTTTTAGCACTGATTACTGTAGTAATGTCACTGGTACCCCCAAAAGTGTCCAAAATGTCAGTCAGGGATCCGATCTGTCCTCCGCAATGTCGCAGTCCCGCAAAAAATCGCAGATTGCCTCCATTACTAGTAAAAAAAAACAATAAAAATGACATAAATCTTTCCTGATGCGATAACTTTTGCGCAAACCAATCAAAATATGCTTATTGCGATTTTTTTACCAAAAATATGTAGCAGAAAACAAATTGGCTTAAAATGTTAAAATAAATTTGATTTTTAATTTTTTTTTTGAGAATGTCATATAGCAGAATGTGAAAAATATTGTTTTTTGTTTTTTTTTTTAAAATTGTCGCTCTTTTTTTCTTTATAGCGCAAAAAATAAGAATCACACAGGTGATCAAATACCACCAAAAGAAAGCTCTATTTGTGGGAAAAAAAAGACATCAATTTTATTTGTGTACAGCTTCACACGACCGCGCAATTGTCCGTTAAAATAATGCAGTGCCGAATCGCAAAATAGGGCCTGGTCATTAAGGGGGCAAATCATTCTGGTCCAGCAGTGGTTAAAGGAACAGGATCAATATATAACAAACGCTATAAAAATAAATTCTGTTGTTTCCCCTTTAAAAATAAATACTCGCGAGTCACGGCTCGCGTGGTGACTGACGTCGCCTTCGTGACATTGTTGAAAAGAGGCGGGGCATGGGTGACCTTAAAATGATGACCCCCCTGAAAAAAGTTCTGCTGACGCCCATGGACTTATCATGTGATTTGGAACTGTCGCACCGGTGTAAATGGTGGCTTAAAGCGGAGTTCCGGCCTCGGGGGTCAATTTTAGATAAAAATACCCCCGGGACAGTCAGGGCTAGTACATTCCACAATGGATAGCCTCTGTACTGTCCCGGGTCGCACTTACCTTTTAGAAGAAATACTTACCTTGAAATTTTCTTCTCCAGCGCTGCCATCTCAGGTGTGGGCAGCTGAAGCCGCAGCGTCCCTCTTCGTGTCCTCTTCCATGACGTCGGAGTCCCACAGTGCACTGCACCGGCCCCGCTCGTCATTTCCGGTGCAGACGCGGCATCCCTGCACAGCTTCTGGGCATCTGATCCTGATGACGTCAAATGACGAAACGCGTAGAGCGTCCTTCCGTCATTTCTACTATCTGAACTTGTGACCCACATTTCCGGTATTTGGAGCGCATCGCGTTCCGGAAGTAACCCAGGAACCGGGAAGGAGTGGACCCACGCTTCTTGTATTTGCTCTGCCTGTGTTTTCACCTCTGTTTGTCGGGACTTCCAATTCATATTTTTGACTGATATACACACCGTTTTATGAGTCTTTATGGAAGGAAGGAGATGATATATACCCCCAACTGACTAAGGATGCCCTTGAGGAGAATTTATCTCTGAGACATACCACGCCTGTAACCCCTGCAGGGGTGCCTTAATCTGGTGAGTGCGCCATTCATTAGGGGAGCACAGGACTCACCTGCATGCGTCACCTTCAAAAGTTTCACTTTATCCTTCGAGATTTTTGGAATCGGATTGTAAACAATCTTTTTCACATTATGGACTCTTAATTTATACCGCACTGACTCACCTTTTTGTCACTTTTCCTTGATGTGACACTTATCACTTTTAGGATTGTTTTTGTATCTCACCCAGATACAAATTCCTTTTTCATTATTTATAACTAATTTTATTTAGGTTATATATTTATTGTCTTTTGTTATACCTAATCCACATATATGGGATTTTCCATCTAGTTATCAGCACATAAGGACCCCCCCCCCCTTTCTTTTCCCCCCTTTTTTGGGGCACGCCTTAATATTTCACTATCACGTCACCTTGTTATTGTTTACCTTATCATCACATCTATGTGATTTATTGTATCTTCTTGCTTGGCACTTTCCTTCTTTTTGATCCTTTGTCACTTTGGGGTCACCTCCACCCCTCCCCTTCCTTTTTGAGGAGCACTGTCACTTTATTTGGAACTGCACTTTAGCACTGTTTCACTTTATTTTGTCATTATTCTGAGGGATATATGTACATGATATTCAGATTTACTCATTTGTATATTTCTGCTTGATTGCTACCCACCTTACCCCCTTTATTTGGAACTTCACTTTAGCACTATATCACTTTATTATGCCATTTTCCTGAAGGATATATGTACATGATATTTATACTTACCCATTTGCATTTTTTTGTTTGTTTGCCCATTACATCTTGCACTCATTGGCAGCGCCAATTACCTTCCCCTCCCTTCATTTTTCTTATTTGGTATACAGTAAACCCCCCTCCATTGCGGGGGTTACGTTCCGGACCCAGCCGCGAAAAATGAAAACCCGCAAAATAGAAAAACCCTATTAAAATGCATTGTAGGCATGTTTTTTTTACTGTCATTGTACGTGTAAAAGCATTTTAAGGTCTTTACGCCCCGTTCACATTGCCGCGATCCGACTTGGGGGGGGGGGGCGACCTCCGAGGTCGCGGTGCGAGCAGCGCGCCGCGACCTCGGAGCGGCCGCCACGGACTTCATAACATTGAAGTCTATGGCGGTCGCCTCCGGGTCGCCCCAAAGAAGCTCCGGACCCTTTTTCTAAGTCGGAGCGACTTGTGTCGCTCCTATTAGAACGGGTACGCAGCTTCCCTATGGAAGGCGACCTACGGCGACCTGTGAGGCGACCAGGTCGCCTCACAGGTCGCCTTAGTGTGAACGGGGACTGAAACACACTTTTAAAACAATAGAAACTCATTTAAACACATAAAAGATACTGAGAGACATAGCAAGAGCTATGGAAAACACAAAAATATTTCATTTTTAATGATTTATATAGTAAAATAACGTTACAAAAAAAAACGCAATATACCGGGACCGCAAAAACTGAACCGCGATGGAGCGGGGGTTTACTGTACTGCCTCCCTTGAGGTATATACCTTTTTTTTTTTAAGGTAGGCTGCAGCCCTATACCCTTTTCTCCATAAGCGCGGATTTTTTCCATTTTCAAACTCAAATACTATGTTATGTCCTCAGGAAGAGGAACTCTCACATGTACATCTGGCAACATTTTTTTGTAACTTTTTGCAACATTTTGTTACAACTTTTCAACTTCCTTTCTGCCAACACATTCCATTCCAAACAAACAATTTACCTCTTGTGATTTTCACACTGCGAGTCTCACATGAAGTGACAACATCCCAGCATATAAAATATTAATATAATTATTAGCGGTGATGAAAGCGTGTAATAATTGTGATCAGAATGGAGAGCATCGCTGGGTAAGAACGACTCTGACTTGATTACAGTGTGTGAAGGATGAGCTTAATAATCTCCGCCATTAAACCCCAAGCATGATGATGGGCAGCGGAATGGCTTTATCGCTCGGTAGGAGAGCGGAGTTCCACCAGGACAGGTGAGTGTGATGAAGGGATATTACCATATAGTGGGAAGAACATCCAAACCATCCAACCTGACTTATTACCCCTCCGCTGCAATACTCCCAGCGCTGACTGATCTGTTTAATCCGATTCTTCCAGGATCACCGGTGTGATAATGAGGCTTTCCATCAGATGTTATCAGAATGGATGAAAGTGGAAAATGATCAGAAAAGTTGCTGTTGTACACAAATTTCTAAGTTGTGCATTCAGTTTCTCTTTGAAATCACAATGTATGTTAAACACTTGCCGACCGCCGCACGACTATATACTGCAGCAGTCAGCCCCCTACAGGCAAAGTGACGTAGGGGTACGTCGCTCGCCCACGAGCCTGTAGCCTGCCTGCCTAGCCAGCGCGTGTGAACGGCGGCTCCGATGTCCGCCGGCCACTCGCGATCTCCCGCAGGAGAGGGAGAAGGACAGACGGCTGATGTAAACACAGCCGTCTGTCATTCTCCCTGAA
The DNA here is from genome assembly GCF_965119305.1 of Pelophylax lessonae. Taxonomy (NCBI): domain Eukaryota; kingdom Metazoa; phylum Chordata; class Amphibia; order Anura; family Ranidae; genus Pelophylax; species Pelophylax lessonae. The sequence continues at coordinate 183,258,622 of NC_138780.1, read as the reverse complement.
GTAATGACAGAGGCTATGTGATCCTGCCAGGGGCGTAACTACAGGGGTTGCAGGGGTTGCAATCGCTACCGGGCCCCATGCTCCAGGGGGCCCGGTAGCAAACCAGTGGGTGAACTTCCAGGATCGCAAGGGTCACACTTGCGACCGGACCCTGGCATTGCACCACTGTGGGGAGGCCCCAAGATTGCAGGAAGGGGGCCCACAAGATTGCAGGAAGGGGGCCCACTGCAGAACTTGTGAAAGAATCCTGCTGCGGGACCGTAATAAAAGGCCATGCAACGAGTGCAAAGAGCCCCAGGATTAGTGGGAAGAGCCCTGGGCTTGAAGGGAAGGGCCCTGGCCAGGGATCTGAGGGGCCCTTCATGGTTTCTTGCATCAGGGCCCTGAAGGTTCTAGTTACGCCTCTGGATCCTGCTATGTAGGATCGTATGTCTCTGTGATTACTTCACAAGCCACGCCTCCTAACAGTTAGAATCACGCTTCCAGGGACACACTTAACCCCTTGATCACCAGTAAAGTTAACCCCTTCCTTGCCAGTGTCATTTCTACAGTAGCAGTGCAAATTTTTAGCACTGATTACTGTAGTAATGTCACTGATACCCCCAAAAGTCAGGGGTCCGATCTGTCCGTTGCAATGTCGCAGTCCCGCAAAAAAAAAAAAAAATTGCAGATCGCCGCCATTACTAGTTAAAAAAAAAAACAATAAAAATGACATAAATCTTTCCCGTAGTTAGTAAACGCAATATCTTTTGCGCAAACCAATCAAAATGCGCTTATTGCAATTTTTTTTACCAAAAATATGTAGCAGAAAACAAATTGGGCTAAAATGTTAAAAAATTTTGATTTTTACATTTTTTTTTTTTGTTGAGAATTTCATATAAAAAAAAATGTGAAAAATATTGTTATTTTTTCAAAATTGTCGCTCTTTTTTTGTTTATAGCTCAAAAAATAAAAATCGCACAGGTGATCAAATACCACCAAAAGAAAGCTATGTTTGTGGGGAAGAAAGGACGTCAATTTAATTTGGGTACAGGGTCGCACGACCGCGCAATCGTCCGTTAAATTCACCCAGTGCCGAATCGCAAAATAGTGCCTGGTCATTGAGCAGCCAAATCCTCCGGGGCTTAAGTGGTTAAAATATTAATTTTTTGGAAAAAAAAATACAAGATACATACACTATATTACCAAAAGTATTGGGACGCCTGCCTTTCCACGCACATAAACTTTAATGGCATCCCAGTCTTAGTCCTTAGGGTTCAATATTGAGTTGGCCCACCCTTTGCAGCTATAACAGCTTCAACTCTTCTGGGAAGGCTGTCCACCAGTGTTAATTTTGATAGCAAATTTCAATTTAGTTTTAGTCTTAGTCTTAGGACTAAAATGGCATTTTAGTTTTAGTCCCATTTTAGTCTTCTGCAAGTGTTTTAGTTTTAGTTGTATTTAGTCGACTAAAACTCCAGTACATTTTAGTCGACTAAAACGTCCTACATTTTAGTCGACTAAAACTCATTTTAGTCATTTATAATCGAATGGGTGTAGTTCAATTGTAATTTGTAATGCATTATTTAAGCATTTCTCTACAATTTCCAAACTCATTATATACTACTGCTGGTCCTGGAGTGAAAAATTTAATATGTTATTATTTATGGTATTAAGCTTTGAGCATGCACCAATTTTGGCAGCAAATTTCGATTTAGTTTTAGTTATAGTCTTTTGACTAAAATGCCATTTTAGTTTTAGTCGTATTTTAGTCATCTGAATTGTTTTAGTTTTAGTCGTATTTTAGTTGACTAAAATTGTATTAATTTAGTCGACTAAAACGTTTTAGTCGGTTTTAGTCGACTAAATTAACACTGCTGTCCACAAGGTTTAGGAGTGTGTCTATGGGAATGTTTGATCATTCTTCCAGAAGCACATTTGTGAGGTCAGGCACTGATGTTGGGTAAGAAGGCCTGGCTCACAGTCTCTGCTCTAATTCACCCAAAGGGTGTTCTATTGGGTTGAGGTCAGGACTCTCTGGAGGCTAGTAAAATTCCTACACCCCAAATTCGCTCATCCATGTCTTTATGGACCTTGCTTTGTGCACTGGTGTGCAGTCATGTTGGATCAGGAAGGGATCATCCCCAAACTGTTCCCACAAAGTTGGGAGCATGAAATTGTCCCCTTAACTGGAACTAAGGGGTCAAGTCCAACCCTTAAAAAAAACAACCCCACAGGCCAGTCAAGTTCTTCCACCTCAAACTCGCTCATCTATGTTTTTATGGACTTTGCTTTGTGCATTGGTCCAAATCATTTGGTGGAGGGGGGATTATGGTGTGGGGTTGTTTTTCAGGAGTTGGGCTTGGCACCTTGGTTCCTGTAAAGAGAACTCTTAAGGCATCAGCATAGGAAGACAATATCATGCTCTTACCTTTGTGGGAACAGTTTGGGGTGGCCCCTCCACCCCAAACTCGCTCATCCATGTCAATCTGAACCTTGCTTTGTGCACTGGTGCGCAGTCATGTTGGAACAGGAAGGGGCCGTCCAAGTTCTTGAAGCACCTAAACGCCTTTGCAAAGACGCAGTTTTAGGTTGCGTTTTTGACACTGCTTTTCTTCTTCCAGCAGAAAGGCGTTTTAAAGAGCTGGGCAAATGCTTAGTGTGCATGGGGCCTATAAATACCTGTAATAAATATTCATACAGGCATTTGATAAGCTCATGGACACCTCTACTGAAGCATTAAAAAAGGTTTTAAAATAAGCATCAGTAACACCACTCTCCAGATGTATTAACCACTTTACCACCGGAGGATTTTGCTGTCTTACGTCCAGGCCACTTTTTGCGATTCGGCGCTGTGCGAATTTAACTGACAATTGCGCGGTCGTGCAACGCCGTACCCAAACGAAATCTACGTCCTTTTTTTCCCACAAATAGAGCTTTCTTTTGGTGGTATTTGATCACCTGTGCAATTTTTACTTTTTGCGCTATAAACAAAAAAATAGCATTTATTTTGAAAAAATAACAATATTTTTAACATTTTTTTATATGAAATTCCCCCCCAAAAAAATGTAAAAATCTAATTTTTTTTAAATTTTTGGCCAATTTGTTTTCTGCTACCTATGTTTGGTTAAAAAAAAATCACAATAAGCGTATTTTGATTGGTTTGCGCAAAAGTTATTGCGTTTACTAATTAAGGGAAAGGTTTCTGTCATTTTTTGTTTTTTTAACGCGTAATGGCGGTGATCTGCGATTTTTTTTTTGCGGGACTGCGACATTGCGGCGGACAGATCGGACCCTTAACTGACATTTTTGACACTTTTGGGGGTACCAGTGACGTTACTGCAGTAATCAGTGCTATATTTATATGCACTGTTACTGTAAAAATGACACTGGCAGGGGAGGGGTTAATTTTATTGGAGAGGGAGGGGTTAATGTATGCCTGGTGCTTACTAACGTGTGTGGGGGGAGGTGACTGAGTGACACAGGGACAGATCGCAGGTTCAGCTATGCTGAACACTGCAATCTGTCACTCCCTGTCACTTAGGAGATCCGCCCGCTCTGTTTACACAAGCGGGCGGATCTCCAAACTAGATTCCCCGATGATTGGGGAAGAGCAGCAGCGATCGCTGCCGCTCTTCCCCTGGCCCGACTCCCGCTGTGACTGAATACAGCGGGAGCGAGCCTCCGGCGGCGCGCGCGCGCCGCCCACAAGGGGCGGAGTCCAGCGACGTAGGTCTATGTCGCTGGACGATAACGAGCCACATTGCTGCAGTAGCAGCAATGTGAGCGGGGCTAAAGTGATTAAACAGCCCCAGCCAGTGCTCCTCCACTGACGTGTTTTGCCCCATAGGGACCTGCCCTATGTGGCCTTTCTTTTTTACCACCTTGATGAACTGAAAAACATCAGATACAGCTGATGTACATGGCCACCGAAGTGGCAAAGAGAGGGCTGTGGGTACCATGTAGGTACCATTTTATATCTTATCTATTAATTAGTCTAACCCTCTAATGACACACCCTAAATCTTTAACCTTGATGAACTGAATACATTTATAGTACAGGCATCCTTTTATACAGGTGCTAATCCCATCAAAGTAAAAAGTCTGGGGGGACATCATGTGACCTCACATAGGATGAAGCTGACATAATGGTGGGTGTGGATAGGATGCAAAACAATTTAAAGCACAACAGTATACAGTAAACCCCCGCTCCATCGCGGTTCAGTTTTTGCGGTCCTGATATATTGCGTTTTTTTTTTTTTTGTAATGTTATTTTACTATATAAATCATTAAAAATGAAATATTTTGTGTTTTCCATAGCTCTTGCTATGTCTCTCAGTAACTTTTATGTGTTTAAATGAGTTTCTATTGTTTTAAAAGTGTGTTTAAAGACCTTAAAATGCTTTTACACGTACAGTGACAGTAAAATAAACATGCCTACAATGCATTTTAAAAGGGTTTTATTCTATTTATTCTATTCTAATCGGGTCTATTTCTCGGATTTTCACTTTTCGCGGCTGGGTCCGGAGCGTAACCCCCGCAATGGAGGGGGGTTTACTGTAGATGCAAGGGAGCAAAGTTTGCAACTATTCTTCATATCCATATCCTACAGCCATAAAGAGTACATTGTATACTTTCAGCTGTGCTTGGCATAGTTAAGAATCTTTTAATTTAGATGATAGTCCTCTGCCATTTTTCCTCTGGACAAAGATCGGGAGCAAATATGGTCATTATCAGGACATGTTCGCTCCTTTGTATATATATATAAGAGGCCATAAAATGTAATCAAGTAATATATCACGGGAACGTAACGCCAGGGACAAGCCAGTAAATCGCCCATTCCAGCGTACGTCGCGCAGTTAATTTCACGTATAAATTGTCAGACATATAACTGTATGTTTAGACTTAAGAGAAAGAACACATCTTCTCCTATATAAAGAGTAATCGCCCGTGTACCGGCCGTAAATCTGGCACTTCCGCCCCATTCATCGCTCATTTTTCCACTTATGTTTTATGATGGTTTGAATTAATTTGAATTAAATTTAATTAGGTTTTAGATTGAGTGCCAGAATTCAGCCCTGTCCCCGTATTAACGTTCCCATTTCCCTCTATATTGTTTCCTTAATTATCGCTGGATGAGATTGCGTTGGGGGGTCTATGAAGGGAAAAAGTTACTTTGTATTGTTTGATAGAAAGACCCGGGCGGAGTTGATCAGTTTCCTGTCTGTGTCTACAAATTGAAACATAAGGGCTCTTTCACACAGGCGGACCGTTCAGATCCGCCTGTCCGTTTTTTTGGCGGATCTGAACGGTCCCCCCATGCATCCCTATGGGGCATCGGATGTCAGCGGAGACATGTCCGCTGACATCCGATCTGTCAAATCTGGACGGATGGAAACCCTATTTTCCATCCGTCCAGCGGATCGGATGGGATCGGATGAGAACGGACCGACGGTCCGTTCCCAATCCGATTTCCCCCATAGAGATGCATGGGGAACTGACAGCTGTGTCTCCGCGCTGTCATCCTCCTTCTCAGCAAGGGGATCGGCGGATCGATCCCCCCGCTGAGAAAAACGGAGTCCGTCCGACGGACAGAGTGTGTGGAAGGGGCCTTAGCCATGGGGATTAATCTGCTTGATCATGTAGATCAGGGGTGTCAAACTCAACAATATCAGCATCAGCAATCTGGTTGCCCTCAAAGGGCCGCTTGTATTTGTAAGACTAGATGTCCAGAGCACCCCCCCCCCCCTGCATCAGATGTCACAGCCCCCCATTATCAAAAGTCAAGAGTCCCCCTACCTCCCTTACATCACAGTGCACCAGTGGCAGCTGGTGATAAGGGGCGCAGGGGCGCCGTCCCACCCATCCATGCATCCGGCCCCCTAATCTACATGCGGGGCACCGGACACATGGAGTTCAATGGGGATTTTTTTTTTTTTTTAGCCACGTGATTAGAGCCAGAGGCTCTCACAGGGTAAAAAAAAGGGTGGGCTCAGGGTGCAGAGCACCCCCCCTTGCATCAGATGTCACAGCCCCCCATTATCAAAAGTCAAGAGTCCCCCTACCTCCCTTACATCACAGTGCACCAGTGGCGGGTGGTGATAAGGGGCGCAGGGGCGCCGTCCCCCCCCCATCCATGCATCCGGCCCCCTAATCTACATGCGGGGCACCAGACACATGGAGTTCAATGGGGAATTTTTTTTTTGCCACGTGATTAGAGCCAGAGGCTCTCACATTAAAAAAAAAAAGGGTGGGCTCGGGGTGCAGAGCAGTGCGCCCCGAGCCCACCCGGTTGTGTGACAATAGCGAATGAAAATTGGCTATTGTCACACGGATCCTCCTCCTGGGCAATCAGGAAGCGGGTTTTGGCCGAAAAGGAGAATCCATGCCATTGGGCATGCAGGAGGAGGGAGGAGACGCAGAAGACGGGGGAAGAAGCTGAAGCTGCCGCCACTGCCTGCTGCTGCATCCATGCAGGGTGAGTGAGCGGGGGGGTCCTGTCTGGCCTCTCTGTCCTCTCCTTTCCTCTCCTCTCCTGTCTCTCCTGTCTTCCTGTGGTCCGAAGGGGGGGGGGTATGGTGTGCGGCCTGGTGTGGTCCGGGGGGGGGTGTGGTGTGGTCGGTCTGCCGGCCCATGAAGCACCAGCCGCCACTGCATTGCATCCTGCTTACCTTGTGCTGCTGCTGGGAAGAATCTGAGGGCGGAGCTGGGAAGCAGAATGTTCAGGGTCTGGAGGAGGACCAGGAGTCTGCTGAATGGACCAGTGGAGGAAGAGACAAGGGGGTGCTGCGGCTGCACAAAGAGGTGCAGGATCTATAGGAGGAGTTTTGTCCTCCTGTCTGCTGCCTCCTTCTGAGACAAGGTGGCGGCAGAAGCGAGGGGGGTGCCAAAGCTGCAGGAGATGTGCCAGGGCCACATTAACCACTTCAGCTCTGGAAGGATTTGCCCCCTTAATGACCAGGACATTTTTTGCGATTCGGCACTGTGTCGCTTTAACGGACAATTGCGCAGTCGTGCGACGCCATACCCAAATACAATTGATGTCCTTTTTTTCCCACAAATAGAGCTTTTTTTTGGTGGTATTTGATCACCTCTGCTGTTTTTAGATTTTGCCCTATAAACAAAAAAAAAAAAAAAGATTTTGAAAAAAATATATATATTTTTTTACTTTCTGCTATAAAACATTCCCAATAAAATTTTTTTAAAAATCTATTTTTTTTATCAGTTTAGGCCAATTTGTATTCTGCTACATATTTTTGGTAAAAAAAATCCTAAAAAGTGTATATTATTTGATTTGCACAAAAGTTATAGCGTTTACAAACTATGGGATAGATTTTTGGACTTTTTATTTATTTTTTGTTGTTTTAATTAGTAATGGCGGCAATCAGCGATTTTTAGCGGGACTGCGACATTGCAGCCGACAAATCTGACACTGGGAGACACTTTTTGAGGACCAGTGACACCGATACAGTGATCAGTGCTAAATATTATGCACTGTTACTGTATAAATGACACTGGCAGGGAAGGGGTTTATACTGGGGGGTGATCAAGGGGTTAAGAGTGCTCCTTAATTGTGCTTACTAACTGAAGGGAGGGGCTCTGTGACAGGCTCATAGAGATTGGTGTTTCAGCTTAGCTGAGACACACGGTCTCACTGTGCCTGTCTGATAGGAGAGCCGCCTGCTTTGTTTTCATAGGCAGGCGGCTCTCCTGTCAGTTTCCCTGAAGATCGCGGGAGGCAGGCGGCGATCGAGCCCGCTCCTCCTGCGGTATGGCTCCTGCTGTGCCTAACTGCACCCCCGAGAACACATGCACATAATCACGAAGATCTACGTGATTTTGCGCAGCCGAGCTGCCCTGCCGCAGTAAATCTGCGTGGGGTGGTCGGCAAGTGGTTAGGTGGCCTGGTGGGCCGGATTTGGCCCACGGGCTTTGTGTTTGACACATGTCATCTTTTGATGGATCATCACACCCACACCCAACAACTATACTTCCATTTTCTCCATCAGCCCATCCCCCGCAGTTATTGCCTTTTGTTTCACTTGACCCTCCCTTCTAGATTGTAAGCTCTAAGGAGCAGGGCTGTCCAATTCCTCCTGTATTGAATTGTATTGTAACTGTATTGTCTTCCCTCATACTGTAAAGCGCTGCACAAACTGTTAGCTCTATATAAATCCTAAAAAAAAAAAAAATATTTTTTTATTTTTTTTTACTTTTTTTCTTTATTTGTTAGTATTTGTGTAGTTTGCACATTTAAAGGGGCAGCAGGTCGCTAACAGCCTTCACCTATATCAAAAGACCCGGCGCCTTCACACAGTTTCACAGCTATATAAATCCTGTAAAATAATAATAATCTTGTGATCACACTACAACTCCAATTCCAAAACAGTTGGAACTCTGTGTAAAATCGACAAAAAAACTGAATGCATCGATTTGCAAACCTCATAAACTCAAATTTTATTTACAACAAAAAAAATTAAAATATATCAAAAACTGAGAAAATGGACCATTTTAAGAAAAAATTAAGGTCATTTTGAAATCGATGGCAGCAACGTCTCAAAAAAATGTTGGCACAGGGCCAAAGTAAGTGATAGAAACAAGGAAGAGCTGGAAGAACATTTCACAACTAGTAAAGTTAATTAGCAACAGGGCAGTAACATGATTGGGTATAAACAGAGATGTATAGTAACTAAGTAGAACTACTTCACTACTGAACTTAAGTACGGAAAGGCGGTATCTGTACTTTCCTAGAGTAGAATTTTTTTCTCCTACTTCCACTTTTACTTCACTACATTTTTTCAATGATTTCAATACTTCTACTCCAATATATTTTTGTTGTGCTGCATAGTTACTCGTTACAATTATAAAAATTACCACTGCCAGAACAGTAGATGGCAGGTTTCATGAAGCTCAAAAACATGTGTATTATCAACGCATACGAAAATAAATGCTACTGTGTGTATAAATAAAATGGTCTACATATCTGCTGTTAAGGGGAAAGAGAACCTCCCCCAATCAAGGAGAGTCACAAGCGTACATAGAACTTTTTTCTGGTAAGAGGCTGATTTTGCTTTTTTCACTGGAAGTTGAGAGCACAGGTTTTGCAGTTTTGTTTCACTGGAAGAGTCTATCTGGATATTATTTTGCACTTACCTTCATCCGCTGGGTAAGAGGGAAATCCTCAAGGTGGTGGCAGTCTGCACCTATTATTTGGAATAGCACCTGTTTGATTCCTGCACCTTTGAAAATATATTCATCTTGTTGTGTCACATATATATGGTATTATGGCATTATGGCATTATATATATATAGACTTTTTATTGACTTTGATTTCATACACTCTTCCTTTATTTCATTATTGGAATATATTGTTGTATATCACATGGGTTTATATATGATTTTGCGCACCAATAAGCCGTGGGGAAAAAAAACATGCAGGGAAGAGAAGGAGGGATGCTTTAAAGGGGAAAGGGAGGGACATACTTTAAATGTTTTTGTTTACAGCCAAAGGAATTGTGATTGTCCTTTAGGTTAATCATTTGAAATAATAAAAAACAATATGATGTTCAAACTTTTGACTTCTTTCTTTAATAACTACATAACACAGTACTTGTACTTTTACTTTCAGTACTTGAGTAGCAAATTTTTTTAAAAAACTACTTGTACTTTTAGTTTTAGTACTCGAGTAGCAAAATTAAAAAAAAAAAAACTACTTGCAATACTTAAGTACAAAAAAATGTTGAATACTTTAGAACTTCTACTCAAGTCACTTTTTGATAGAGCACTTGTAATTTTACTCAAGTATGGGTTTCGAGTACTTTATACAAGTGTGGGTATAAATAGAGCATCTTGGAGAGTCAGAGCATCTCAGAAGTAAAGATGGGCAGAGGATCATCAATATGTAAAAAGCTGCCTCTAAAAATTGTCAAACAATTTCAGAATATTGTTCCTCAATGAGAAATTGCAAAGACTCTATGTTTCATTGTTTTTTATTGGTTTCAGAAAAAAAGGCATACAAAAGGTACAAACAGTCCATGACTTTAAAGAAAGTCAAAATCCTTTTAAAACATATATCATGGTACATATAGTCATAAAACTGTAACATAAACATCTGTAAACGGAAGGGCTCCTCTGTTTTGACTGCTACTGTGCTGGCCGGTCTGGGCCGCGCCGCCCTCCCCTCCGATGCCCCAGCGGGAACAAACTGCGTCACGAGGAAGAGAGCAACCTGCCCCGACCCCAATTGCAAAGACTTTAAATATATAATCACCTACATTACATAGCATCATCAAAAGATTCCAAGAACCTGAAGAAATCTCTGTGTGAATGGGAGAAGGCCAAAACACAATACTGGATGACGGTGATTTTCGGGCCCTCAGACTGCACTGCATTAAAAACAGGCATGATTCTGTGATGGACATCACTGCATGGGCTCAGAAATTCTTCCAGAAATCACTACCTGTGAACACCGTGCCATCCAAAAATGAAAGGTAAAGCTTTATCATGCAAAGAAGAAGCCATATCTGAACATGATCCAGAAACACAGCCATCTTCCCTGGGCCAGAGCTCATTTTAAATGGTCTGTTGCAAAGTTGAAAACTGTACTGTGGTCAGGAGTATCACAGTTATAAAACACATTCACCGACCATTTTTGCCTGCATATTTGTTGGATTTAGATGCAATCAGCACTTTTCTCCAACATTTGGGCTTTAAAGTGTATTTCCACTTTTACAATCAAATTTGAAAATATCCCACTATATGCTTGTTATGTGTTCCCATTCACAAAACATGCAAAAAAAAAATGTTTTCTAACTATTTACGGAGCACCCACCATATTTACCGTACCGTACGGACCGCTCACCGTATTAGCGTTAGCTCGCGCAGAAGCAGACACATACGCAGGTCGCGCCCACATATGTAAATGGTGTTTAAACCACACATGTGAGGTATCACCGTGATCATAACAGCGAGAGCAATAATTTGAGCCCTAGACCTCCTCTGTAACTCTAAACTGGTAACCTGTAGAAATATTTAAAATGTTGCCTATGGGGATTTTTAAGTACCAATGTTTTTCGCCATTCCGCGAGAGTGCGCAATTTTGAAGCATGATATGTTGGGTATTTATTTACTCGGTGTAACGTTATATTTTACATTATAGAAAAAAATTGGGCTAACTTTACTGTTCTTTTATTTTTTAATTAAAAAAAGTGATTTTTTTTTTTTCAAAAAAAATTGCGTTTGTAAGACCGCTGCGCAAATACGGTGTGATAAAAAAAATATTGCAATGCTCCCCATTTTATTCTTTGTTTTGTAGATGACTGTGTAGTATAATGCTCGGATCATTATGCTTTTGTTATTGATGTCTTGATATGTTCCACCTGCGTTGTGGGCCTTTCTTACTCTTTGACGTCATGATTTGTCTACAATTTGTTTATTCTTAATAAACATATTAAAACAGAAAATTTGGAGAACATTTGCTCCCCTCGCCCATCTATTTAATAACCCCAACTTTACCCCAGATATGGATATTCGAGCATTTCGATAACGAACTGATAAGGGGCTTTACCACATTGGCCTCTTTTTCACTCACAGAGGACTCTTCACCATTCAACACTGACTTGCCAACCTAGAGATGCCCCAAACCGAGCAATTTTGTTTTGATCAAATCTCCCACTTTTGGGGACCTTGAATTCAATTCCTGGTGTTCCCTGTCCCAATCCCCCTTTAAGGCGATTTTGAATATTTCCTTGATAGAAGCCAATCTCAAGGTGCTGACTAGATGGTATTTGGTCTCTTCTCGCCAAGCCATAATGTACCTCCACTCATTCCAGGACAGCCCGTAGCAAAAAAATAAAAATAAAGCGCAGTGTTGCATGACTGGGCAGTCAGGGGGATCTGGCATAGATAGGGTTAATGGTCGGTTTTGTAAGGCCCATCCCCAATTAGAAGGGGGTCTCATTTCAGGGGGTGGGGCTACTGGGAGGTCAGGTAGGGACCACCATTAGCTGGCCGCCATTTCAAGCGTGGCTGCATGGGGAAGAACATTCCCGCCCACCCTCCCTTTATCGTGTAGTTTTGACATCACAATGTCCTGTGCCTGGCGGTTGGGGTCTTTGGAGGCGGGTAAAATAACATGCTATGTTTATCAGTTTAGGGACCCATCTAAGGTATGGAGTCACCTGTGGAATGCCAGTTAATGGGTGTTTAACCACTTGCCGACCAGTCACTGGGACCGTACTGCGGCAAAGTGGCTCGATTCCGTCCAGCGACGTAGACCTACGTCGCTGGACTCCTCCCCTTGTGGGCGTCGCTCGCGCGCCGCCGGAGGCTCGCTCCCGCTGTTTTGAGTCACAGCGGGAGTCGGGCCAGGGGAGGAGCGACGGCGATCGCCGACGCTCTTCCCCGATCGGCGGATCTCCTAAGTGACAAACAGAGACAGATTGCAGGGTTCAGCATAGCTGAACATGTGATCTGTCCCTGTGTCACTCAGTCACCCCCCCCCCCCACACGTTAGTAAGCACCAGGCATACATTAACCCCTCCCTCTCCAATAAAATTAACCCCTTCCCTGCCAGTGTCATTTTTACAGTAACAGTGCATATTTATAGCACTGATTACTATAGAAATGTCACTGGTACCCCCAAAAGTGTCAAAAATATCAGTCAAGGGTCCGATCTGTCCACCGCAATGTCGCATTCCCGCAAAAAAATCGCAGATCGCCGCCAAAAATGACAGAAATCTTTCCCTTAGTTAGTAAACGCAATAACTTTTGCGCAAACCAATCAAAATATGCTTATTGTAATTTTTTTTTACCAAACATATGTAGCAGAAAACAAATTGGCCAAAAATTTTAAAAAATTTAGATTTTTACATTTTTTTGGGAGGGAATTTCATATAAAAAAATGTGAAAAATATTGTTATTTTTTTCAAAATAAACGCTCTTTTTTTGTTTATAGCGCAAAAAGTAAAAATTGCACAGGTGATCAAATACCACCAAACGAAAGCTCTGTTTGTGGAAAAAAAAGGACGTAAATTTCGTTTGGGTACGGCGTCGCACGTCCGCGCAATTGTCAGTTAAAGTCGCACAGTGCCGAATTGCAAAAAGTGGCCTGGACGTAAGACAGCAAAATCCTCCGGTGGTAAAGTGGTTAACTGGTAGGTTAAAGTGATGGTATCTGCTGAATATCGAGGTCGTCCCCGAGCCGGAATGTGCGGCTGGGGACCAAGAAAATAGTTAAGCAGATACAAAAGTGGATGATTGATAATTGGTGCCTCCAAAGATCGGCAACCTCAGTTTTCTTGTTACTGTATTATTATTTGTTTTCCTGATTTAAGGAATGTTTGTTATAATTTGGTTTGGTTTTTATAAACGCCCATTACAGACAATATTTTACTCCAACAATTGTGTTTGCCATTTTTATAGAGATAGTTGGGGTAGCAAAAAGAGGGGTTGGATTGGGGACAGGTTTTGGTGTTCAAGAGCACATCTGAAGTGCCTTAGTCATGGATTGCTTTAGACATCAGTGGTTCTTAACTCCGGTCCTCGAGACCCACTAACAGGCCAGATTTTAAATATTACCTTGGGGAGATGCTGACTGGAATACTGCAATCACTGAGCAGCAAATGAGATCATGTGTGATGTAATTTACTTATCTTGCAAACCTGGCCTGTTGGTGGGTCCAGAGGAACGGAGTGGAGAACCACGGCTTTAGAGAATGTTCCATGAGGGGAACTATGCTCCACATATGGTGGGAATGTCCAAACATCAGGGATTTCTGGAATAGGGTTTTTTTTTATCCCTGCTCCGCTGAATCACAGGCCTTCCTATCCGCAACCGCCTCAAATATCACTGCATAGCGATCAATCACCAGGAATTTCCCATGTTTCCAAGCGCTTGATTATTTTCATTCTACTAGCAGCCAACAGTTGCAGGAGCATGGAAAAAAAATCCTCTGCTTCTCTGACGCAGGTCAAATAATGGATCTCCTGGATTATGGTTCATGCCAAAATAGTGAACATTCTCAATGATAAGAAGCAGCATTTTCAGCAAATATGGGAACCGTGGGCTATCTATGTGAATGTACCGATTACTTCTTCTCAGGACACCATTTAGGCAATCCTTCGAGGGTCCTAGGTCTACTCTTTACTTTTTTGTTTCGGCCATTCTTTCTTCTTTCCTTTTGATTTCCTCTTATGGTTTTTGCTTACCTAATTTGTTAGAAGCTGATTGGTTTACATTAACCACTTAAGCCCCGGAAGATTTTACCCCCTTCCTGACCAGGGCCTATTTTGCGATTCAGCACTGCGTGACTTTAACGGACAATTGCGCGATCGTGCGATGCTGTACCTAAACGAATTTGACGTCCTTTTTTTCCCACAAACAGAGCTTTCTTTTGGTGGTATTTGATCACCTGTGTGATTTTTTGATCATGCGCTATAAACAAAAGAAGAGCGACAATTTTGCAAAAATAACAATATTTTTCACATTTTTTTTATATGAAATTCCCCAAAAAATGTAAAAATCTAAATTTTTTAACATTTTTGGCAAATTTGTTTTCTGCTACATATGTTTGGTAAAAAAAAATCACAATAAGAGTATTTTGATTGGTTTGCGCAAAAGTTATTGCGTTAACTAACTAAGGGAAAGATTTTTGTCATTTTTGTTGTTTTTTTTAACGCGTAATGGCGGCGATCTGCGATTTTTTTTGCGGGACTGCGACATTGTGGCGGACAGATCGGACCCTTGACTGACATTTTTGACACTTTTAGGGTTACCAGTGACATTACTGCAGTAATCAGTGCTATACATATGCACTGTTACTGTAAAAATTACACTGGCAGGGAAGGGGTTAACTTTATTGGGGAAGGAGGGGTTAAGTGTGTCCCTAGGGGCGTGCTTCTAACTGTGATAGGATGTGGCTTTGCATGTAACAGCACAGATCAACAGTCCTACATAGCAGGACCTTATGATCTGTGTTGTTACACAGGGAAGAATGACAGGCGGCTTTGTTTACATTAGCCGCCTGCCTTTCTCCCTTGACAGCGGACGATCGCGAGTGGTCGCTCTCGCGGAGGTGTCCGTGAATGAGCGGGGGTGTGAGCGCGCCTCCTGCGGCACGCACTCGTCCCCTATTGGCTTACAGGCTAGTGACGTACCCATACGTCACTTTGCCTGGCCGGGGCTGACCGCGACAGTATATGTGCTTGCGGTGGTTGGCAACCGGTTAAAGCTTTCTTGGGTATGGAATGTAAGTTATATAAGACTATAGAGTGGCGGAACTCATGGAAGAGGAGCTGTTTCTGGTGAAGAGGGAGAGCCGCCTTGAGTGATGTCCATTGGGGGGATCCATACCATTTCCAACACCTTTCCGTCTTTTCGGGACCAACAAAAGGAATAAAGTGCTTTATCCTTACCAGGCCTAAGCTTGAGTGACCCACATGCAGTACTGCTAAGGGGTCCACACAGTCTGGTAAGTGCATTCACAAGTGGGGGTGCACCATCACGAATTGCATGAGAAAGCATGGATTGGCACAATTTGTATTTAAGTACAGAGCACTGAGCACGATATACATTCTTTCACTGGACACTTGCTGATTTGAACTTTTTATTGATTGGATTATTCAAATATTTTTTCTTTGGGAAATTATTCCTTTTGGTACATGTTTTGCACAAAAAGTATTTCACTGTATACATGCTTAATACATTTTTGGTTTGTATTTTAATTTCTGCAATATGCAACTTATTGCACTTACATTCATCTAGGTTTTATACACATTTAGATAGAAAGTTCTGTTTCACTGTTTTGCGCTGTGTTTTTTTTTATAATGTAAGTTATATGTTTTTGCTCATCCATACACTGAGGTTGATTTACAAAAACTGGAGGGTGGAAAATCAGGTGAAGCTCTGCATAGAAACCAATCAGCTTCCAGTTTTTTTTTTTTTTTGTCAAAGCTTAATTAAACATCCTGAAATTAGAAGCTGATTGGCTATCATGCTCAGCTCCACCAGATTTTGCACTCTCCAGTTTTAGTAAATCAACCCCATAGTGTAACTTACCTCTACTGATCCACAGAGATTGTGATATTCACCATATCTGATTGCCATATTACATGCTGATACCTAGTAGGCAACTATTTATGCATACAATATAATGGGCCTTATGTGCGCATGTTCAACCTCTTTGGACGATGTATGTTTATGGTTTTATTTACTTATATAAAAATGTATCGGACAAAAATTTGGAAAAAAAAAATCATAAAATTGAACAACAAAAAAAAAAGGTCAGTGTCCTTAACCACTTTAATACTGGGCACTTCCCTCCCTTCCTGCCCAGACCAATTTTCCCCTTTTAGCGCTGTTGCATTTTGAATGACAATTGCGCGGTCATGCAACACTGTACCTACACCAAATTTATGTCATTTCCCCCCCACAAATAGAGCTTTCTTTTGGTGGTATTTGATCATCTCTGGGTTTTTTCCTTTTTGCTAAACAAATAAAAAAAGACTGAAAAGTTTGAAAAAAAAAAAAATTTTTTTGTTTATGTTATACAATTTTGTAAATAAATAATTTTTTTCCTGCACTGATGAGCACTGATGAGACTGCACTGACAGGCACTGATGAGGAGGCACTGATGGGGTGGCACTGATAGGCGGCACTGATAGGCGGCACTGATATGCGGCACTGATAGGCACTGATATGTGGCACTGATAGGTAGCACAGATATGCAGCATTGGTGGGCACTGATAGGCGGCACTGCTAGGCACTGATAGGCGGCATTGATTGGCACTGATAGGTGGCACTGATAGGTGGCACTGATGGGCACTAATGGGCACTGATAGGCAGCACTGGTGGGCACTGATGGGCAGCACTGATCGGCACTGATGGGCACTGATAGGCTGCACTGGTGGGCAATAATGGGCACTGGTGGGCGACACTAAAGGATGGCAATGATGGGCACTTGTGGGCAGCACTGACAGGGAGGGCACTGGTGGGCAGCACTGATGGGGAGGGCAATGGGGGGCTCCCTGAGCCCTGATTTCCATCCCTGGTGGCCATAGTGGGCATCCCTGGGGTCATAGTGGGCATCCCTGGTGGATCTAGTGGCATCCCCCCCCCCCCGAGGGTCTGAACTGGTAATCAATGATCTGATTACCAGTGCCGACCCCCCCCCCCCCTGTCAGGGGAGCCGCCGATCGGCGCTCCTTTACTCGTGCCTGTCAGGCACGAACTAAGGAAAGCCGATCAACGGCTGTTCCTATTTACTATGTGACCAGCCGTGATTGGACATGGCTGATCACATGGTAAAGAGCCTCCGTCAGAGGCTCTTTACCGAGATCGGAGATGCAGGGTGTCAGACTGACACCTCGCATCACCGATCGCCGCTCTGCGCACCCCCGGGGGGCGCCCAGAGTTGTGTTATCCTGCCGCCGTCATATGACGTCCGGTCAGGATAACACAACCACATTCCCGTCGTCATTTTGTAATAGGGCGGGCGGGAAGTGGTTAATGGAAGTGGCAATTCCGAAAAAAAAAAAAAAAAAAAAGAACCAGTAACAAAGTACAATGTTAATAAACAAACTTCTGAAATGACCCAAACCATAGCCATGAATGTGCCTTAAATAATTCAATGACATGAAAGAGACTCGAACACAATAAAAAAAAAGCATTGGCAGAGATAAATATGAAAAATGAAAAGACGGAGCTGACATAGATAGGCGTTAGGCACGAGCAACAAAAATATAACAATAAAATAAACTGAGCAGAACCGGGAAAAAAAGTTGAACAATGGAGGCAAAGAACTCTGTTAATGGGGATTTTAAAAGGAATAAAAGGTTCACTGAGTCTCTGCTCAGCCTGTTATAATAATATTGTAACCAAACTGATAAAAGTGTGCAATTTATTAGAAATAAACCTCTATATTTTTTTGTGTTCTGTAGCCGGAATATTCCTCTAAGATGTTTCCAAGGCTTATGTTGCTTTATAAACAGGTGAAGTAGTTATTGATGCTTTTAAGCAAAGTACAGATGAACCTTAGAGGGACGTGTTCAGTTTGTAATTCTGTAGAACCAACTGGTTGAAATATATAAAAAATTTTTAGAGCCTGGGAAGGAGTGAAAACTGACAGTTTCCATTTCTTGAAAATGTAAAGAAAAATTCCAGGTATGGATATTTTTACATATTTATATTGGTCCAGCTTTGATCAATGTAACTATACATACTGTATACCATACCTACGGGAAGCTTGAAATCACTGAAGCAGGCATTGCTATTCCAGTGATCTTCACTAGTAGGGATCAACCGATATCGTTTCTTCATTGCCGATACCGATATTTTGGTCATCGCGTATCGGTATCGGCAGATATTGGCCGATATTTTCGTACATTCATTTATTTTTTATTTTTTTTTACTTAACAGGTACTCTTGTGGAAGGATATGGGGGTCTAAAAGACTTTAAAAACCCCTCCTCTGCACTTAAAAGCATTCAAAACGCCAAGTTTGACTGTTTTGAATGCTGTCGTTTTTTTTAATCTGGTGCCAGTACCTGGAAGTGATGTCATGACATCACTTCCGAGTTTTTGCATGGAGACCGGATCAGAGCCAAATGCGACTTTGATCGGGTCTTTGCTGGCCGTGCAGGGTGGTTGCCCAGGTCTCCCGGTAGAACGGGCCGCGGAAGGTGGTGGGAGGGGGGGGGCGTCCCCTCCCGCACCTTGTAATACAAGTCAGCCGACCGTCGCTATGGACACCGGTACCAGGGTGATGCCTCTAGCTGCAGGCATCACTCCGGTTGAAGCAGTTTCCGAAATATCGGCATTATCGGCCACCTTGGTGGATCCAATATATCGGGGATAGTGCACAGGCACCATTCAGGAAAATTTTATCAGTAAATGCAAAGTGTTGTACTGATTGGATGAGGTGGAGAGGCAGGGTTATGACATTTCAATCTCTGTAAGCAGAGGGGCATCTGCTCAGCATGGGACCCAGAAACTAGTGGAGATCACTGGAGTAGCAGTGCCTACTACAGTGATTTTCAGCTTTTAAAGGGATCCTACAGGTATGATATAAATATAGTTACATTGGTGCATTCAGGGGCAGACTGGCAACTTTTGGCTCAGGGGGCAAGTACAAACCAGAGGCCCATGGTGCAGAAACTCAGCCCCCCTCCCACTCTCCCAATCCTCCTCCTGACCCCCATTCCAAGTTGAAGCCCTGCTCCAGATACTCTCTACTTACCGGCTAAATTTGGGTTCCCGACCTGGCCAGCAGGGGGGAGGTTGGGGGGAGCTAGGACAGCTCGGTTGGGGCTGGCTGAAGAGTCTCCAGTGGAGCATGGAACCAGTGTCTGCTCTCAGATACAGTTTACACCATCCATGCTGGGGAGGGGCTGCGCTTTGTCCTTGTCTTCAACCCTCACTCAGTAGGTCAGCGGCAGGGGCTCTTCTTTTCACCAGGATTCCTTTAGGCACGTGTGTGGCAGAAGCAGTGCAGCCTTTTTACGGGGAATAAGAGCAGCCCAGGGGGCAACTGCCCCCCTGCCCCCTGGCCCAGTCCTCCCCTGGGTGCATTTGTATACAAATATTCATACCCGATGTAGCACTACCCTGGAAGGAGCTGCTTGGTAGTTTTAGGTTCTCTGTCTGCACCTCAACTCCAAGAACAACCTCCACCCTTCTGACACAACTTGTTGAATAGAAGTCACTGCAAGCACTTATAATATCATGAATATAGATACCTTTAACTTGGCTATGAATTAGCACCAGGAAATAGACTCAAGACTGTTTAGTGGTAAATTAACTCAATGTGTTGGTATTGGTTAGAGTAAATGATAGTATAAGCAATAACGAGCATACTGAAGATAAATTTGGACACAGTCTGTTAGACAGTGTAATAGCTATTTCAAAGCAATTTAGAATAGGGTTCTGTACCACTAAACTGGAATCAATGCATGAATTAGCAAATTTAGCAATAAACGTTGCATACAAACATTAACTGCAATGTGAATAAGGAAACTGTAAGTGGCTTAGAGTGTCTGGTGCAATGTCTCCTCAGAGACTTTAATCAATAAGTACGGGTCTCTATGCGGCAATTGTAATAGACAGTCTTTAGTCCTGAAACTTCAGCCAGCTAATGTTGGGGCCCAATAGCACCATTGGTGGGCATGAGAATAGTCACAATAATGTCTGTAGACAGCATTAGACTTACCAGACAGCTGTGAAGTCAGTTCCTAGGGGGCCAGTCTCTAGTGGCAACATGTCATGGCTGCAAGGCCATCACACCAGACCCAGCAATACAGCAGCAGTACATGTATGATTGCTCTGGGTTGCCTGGGGTGACTCCAGTCCTCAGCATGGATATTATCCTGGTTATGGCTTAGTCCCTCAGCACACAGCTCCCATAGGTTCTCCTCAGATGTAGGCACAGCAAAAGGGCTTTTAAGTGGCTCAGTACCTCTCTCTCTCCGGCCTCTGGGATGGTCCCACAACACAGGGCCACAGGTGGTTCTGGTGATACCTCTGGTGATATAAAGATCTATATTGAGGAATCAGGACCTCCTCCCTCCTGCTGGTGATCCCTCTAGTGATATAAAGAAATATATAGAGGAATCAGGACCTCCTTCCTCCTGCTGGTGACCCCTCTAGTGATATAAAAATCTATGTAGAGGAATCAGGACCTCCTTCCTCCTGCTGGAGATCCCTCTAGTGATATAAAGATCTATATAGAGGAATCGGGACCTCTTTTCTCTATGTGGTCACCCTCTCTACTGATAAAATATATACACACACACAGTATATTATCACTGTATATTCTTTTTGTTCTCTTATGTAGCTCTTCTTCTTTGTTGTTTTAGGAATAATTAAGATTCTCAGCCTTTTTTTTTCAGCTCATCCACCCAAACCGGGTTAATATATCATGCTGGACATTCTATGAATGTAATTAAAATGTCTGGACGCGCTTCGGTAACTGTTCCAAATTCTCTTTCATTTCAGATCAAATAAAAGTTTTAATCACTCCATGAAATTTTATTTAACATTTTATTTGCTAATATGAGTGGTGAGATAAATGGACAGATCTTTCCCAGCATGGCTGTGTCTGGACTCGCTCTACTGCCGGCACATCACTGAAGTCGCTCTAATCATGAGTAATAATTGTACTTTAGATCAGGATTTGTAAAGCCACCTTTAATTTGAGTGTTAACCTGTGGAGAATTAGCTCTATTTATAAAAGGTAAAGTTTTCATGTTTTGCCTTTTATTCGTTTTTCCGGTCACTGACATCATTTTTTGACTTACACTGTATTTGCCAAATGCAAATTTATTTTAATTTTTGTTTGTATTTGGAAATATTTTAAGATGGTACAGTATGTCATACGTGTTTCTGTTTATTTAAGCCCCCCTTCCCTTACATTTATCTGAGCCTGATCTTGATCCAGTGATGTGCATGAGAGCAGTGGCTTTACCAGCTCTCTCCCTTCTCAGTGGCTCAGAGACAGAAGCGGGGGGGGGGCTACTGGCTCCTGCTGCTGTCATTTACAGCCAGTAAGGATGGAGTGGAGCTGGGGCCTACCACGCTCTGTGTGTCCAGAGATAGGAGCGAGTACACAGGAGTGCCCCCATAGCAGACAGCTTGCTATGAGAACACTCGTGGGGGGGAAGAAAGGAGTGCCCTTCATCGTGACTGCAGGGTTTTTTTTTTCCTTCGGGTCATCAATATTGGTTGGCATCGTGATTGACTTTGAATCTACTTCGGGGGACATCTATTTTTTTACCCCATACTCATTCACATGGGGGGGGGGGCTGGAATCTGAAGGCCCCCTTGTTAAAGGAGGCTTCCAGATTCCAATAAGTCCCCTCCGCACCCCCACAATCACCGACCAGGGCTATGTAGCACTTGGCGGGGGGGGCCAGGAGTGATCCAGAAGAGGAAGATTGGGGCTGCTCTGTGCAAAACCATAACACAGAGCAGGTAAGTATAACAGGTTTGTTATTTATTTTTTTTTAATAAAAAAAGCAATCCTTTACAATCACTATAAGTGAAATAAAAACACAATAGAAGAAAGCGCAAAGCTGCCTTAGTGTTACTCAGGTTTAATATGGTTGTGACGGACTCCGGACACCCTGACTGGTTATCTCCGCCAAGAAGCTGCTTCCTAAGCTCTGGAACATGAGATCCGTGAATCTGGCTATAGTTACCCCAAGAAATAGACAGTACCAGTTTTGGAGTCAACCAGAATGAAAACTGTTTATTCAAACACAGGCACAAAGAGATATACGCTGTGGGACAATCCCCCCTTCCCCTTAGCATTCAATCCACATACACATATACATCCCATAATAGGTTGATCTTAAGGCAAAGAGAAACAATAGAACAATGGGATACAGGTACTTAACAATAACAAACCCCACCCCACCTCACTATCTAGCAAGGGTCTATGAGACTCTCCAACAACAATCAAACAATCTGAAAAGTCAAATTATCTATCTCTATATATCTCTTGAGGGACATTGCCCAGAAATATTATTGTCCCAATTGAAAGAGGCCCTTCACTCTTTCAACACAAACCACACATATATAACCCAGGATAACCGGGGTAACACGAAATGCTGAGTCCGGTGTGGTTGTACAGCGAGTCTGATTAGTGCAGACCCAACTGGGCTTCTTGGTCACCCTGTGCCCCTAATAGACACAGGGTGACTTACAAATAAGAGGGGCCGGGGAAGCTGGACAAGGAGTTTCCCAACCTCTCTAAAGTAATCTGGGTTCCACAAGCCCCCCAGCCAAAGTGACTCCTGTCACAATGGTAAAGTTAAAAACACTACAACGGTTAAACTTCCACTGTGGCCACACTCCTAAATCTACCTCAAGATCCCGACAGGGGAGGGGGGAGCTGTGGACATTCAACCAAACTGCCCGGATCCTGGCAGCACATCCGAGGCTATCCACTACCATGCTTGACGTGCAGATTATAATGCGCATGCGCCCGGTCCAGCAGGTGCTGCTCCCTGAGGATACACAAACCTAGAGTAGAGGGGGGAAGAGAGTGTGGACATCACACAGTTGCCATGAGCAGTGGTGTATTTGGGCGGGACTGGGACGTGTGACGTCATCGCGCTGAGGACGCATCGGCCATCTTTACGGTTAGAAACCGGACTACAGTTATATGCTGACGCTGCTCTGCATTTTAATGTGAGTTTATCAGCTTTATGAGTTTAATAAATATTGCCCTTTATTTAAACGTACTACTCTATGAGTACTTTTTCCATTCTTGGGGACTTTTTTTTTTAATCCCTCCCTGGGAACCTGATCCTGAATCATCATCTGTTCCTACTGAGTGCTGGTCAGAGAGATCTGGATGAGCCTGTGGTGGGATATGGATGCCCTATTACTAGCTGTGACGAGACCAACCTCGCCACTGGGCATTGGAGGAGCCTGGTTGCTCGCTTCCTGCAATATGACTATGGACCTAGGGGCTTTTACCCCTTTAAGACTGTATTTGGGCATATATGGCCTGTATTTCTATGCTTCTGGCCCTTTAAGGAAAAGACCTGCAGTTTTGTATTGGCACTTCGGCCGAAGTGCCGAAGTAGTCGAAGTGAACGCCATGCGACTAACGAACACGTGGCAGAGGCCATTTTAATTCAAACGAACGCGGCCCCATTGACAATGGTTAGTTGTACGAACTGGGCCGTTCGTACATTTGGACCATTCGAATGTACTTCGACTTTCGAAGTCCATTCATCTCTATGGGGAAATAGACCGACCGCATAGCCCAAATCCATGGAACTGTTTTGGGCATGAAAATGTGCCTGCGGTCGGTCAGAAAAGGACTTCCGTCTAACTTTTTAACCCCTGGAGGGATTTCTATGATTTTTGGTTATGTTTGCATTTGAAGTATGCTGATTCTGAAAATGTAAGTTTTATTTGAATGTGATGCATATTTTAGAAGTTATGAAAATGTTGCTTTTTGACTGAGGTGACTTTCCATTCACCTATTGTCGGGTGTGCTAATGACCTCACCTGTTGTCTGCTAAGGGATGTATTGACACTCAGAGTAATGTGTATTGAGGGCTCGTTAGGGAACCATTGTTCTGTGTCTGACTATTGTGTATATTGATTGCCCCCTGGGGCTTCTGTCTCCGTGCACATGGCAGTCCTTCTGGTCAAGCTATCTGACCAATCACTGCTGACTCATTTTCAATTCCTCATTTGCATGGCTAAGGAGGACCAGAAGGGGAACTGCAGGTACTTTACAATTGACCAATAGGAAAGCGATTGTTGGGGGCAGGATGTTCCAAATTCTGTATAAAAGTGTGCTGTGTTCTTCCAATAAATGTTGGTGTTCCTGTTTTACCCTCAACTCGGAGCTTTGTCTCGTTTTTGAGGGGGATTGATTATACAGAAAGCCGTTCGATTGTTTGGGGCTCTCTTTGGATGATTATTCATATGCTGGTGTGCTACAGGGGTAATTCGTACATGCTGCAAAGGTGGTACATCCACTAAACGGCGGTTTCATTCCTTTTTACGCTGAGGTTCTTAACACTAGCAACAGGACGGTAAGAGGCAGTGTGGTTAGAGGTGATCTGGTGGTGGTGGCACACATTGGCCTAAACAGCTGACCCCTGTGGAAGGACTGTGTTCTCTGGACTGATACACATTTTTTTTGTTTCTAGCGCTGCACCTCCCTTTACTAGTGGTGTATTTTGATTTTGAAATTGGGTGCCCCCCTCCTATGTAAATGTGCCCACCCCTTCCTGTTAAATGGATGTGACTCCCTCCAAAATTGAAGGACTACAGGTCCCAGCATGAACCCCTGAGATTTCACAAGAGTGGGGATGAGAGGGGAGGTGAAAGGGGGGGATTAGAGAGAGGGGGGATGAGAGAGGGAGAGGGGGTGAGAGAGAGGGGGGGGTGGGTGAGGGGGGGTTGAGAGAGCGAGAGAGAGGGGGTGGGTGAGGGAAGGCTGGAAGAGAGAGAGGGTGGTGGGAGATCCCATAGCCCTGCCTGCAGTCCTTCCCATTACCCCCTGTCTGTGGGTAGGTGTGTGTGATGCACTTACCTGTCGCCAGTTCCTGTCCTCTGGGCCCTCGGCCAGCCTGTCTTCCTGTTGATGTCATAGCTGGGAGCAGAGTGAAGGTTGGAGAAGTGTAGGGTCTGGGAGGCACCAGGGATGCTGCGCCCGCTGCTGCTCAGGTCAGGGTGGCAGTGGAGGTCTTCTCCTTCCTGGGCCCTCAGTTCTAGCTGGCTTCCGGGACCGCCCACTCGCTGTGTGAAGATAACTTTGGACAGTAGCAGTGGCTGCTGTTGGCACCAGATTGGCAAATTTAGCTCCACTGCCCTGCACCCTGCTGCCACCGGACCAGCGGGACTCTCTTTGACAAGGGGCTCAACTTGGCAGCTGCTTTGGGCCCCACGAGCACTAAGCACAGAGGAGGAAGTTAAACCCTCCTCTGTTTTGAATTATGGGCACCACGTCAATGCCGCGACATCACTGGTTGCTAGACGGCAGGCGGCTCTAGCAACCAGTGGTCAGTAGAGTCTCAGGTGGAGGCGGAGTGGCTTTTTTGACACCCCCCTGCAAAGTGCGGCCCTACACCTGTGCCTTGTCGGCCTAGGCCAGGATACAGCACTGGCCATGAGTGCATTGAGGAGTGCAGCCACAGTTTAATCCTTATGCTGTATCTATCTTCAAACAATGTGAGTTTGACCATTGTAGTGTTTTTATCTTTACCATAATAACCACTTCTGGACCGAAAGGATTTACGCCCTTAATGACCTGGTCATTTTTTGCGATACGGCACTGCATTAGTTTAACTGACAATTGCGCGGTTGTGCAATGACGTACCCAAAAGAAATTGATGTCTTTTTTTCCACACAAATAGAGCTTTCTTTTGGTGGTATTTGATCACCTGTGCAATTTTTATTTGTTGCACTATAAACAAAAAAATGCGACAATTCTGAAAAAAAAAAAAAAACATGATTTTTTACTTTCTGCTATAGAACATTCCGAATAAAAAAAAAAATAAAAAAATCTAATTTTTTCATCATTTTATGCCAATTTGTATTCTGCTACATATTTTTGGAAAAAAAATAAAAAAAAAATAAGCGTATATTGATTGGTTTGCACAAATGTTATCGCGTCTACAAACTAGGGGAAAGATTTATGTCATTTTTATTTATTTTTTAAGTGGGACTGCGACATTGCGGCGGACAGATCGGACACCTAACTGACATTTTTGATGCTTTTGGGGGGACCAGTGACATTGCTACAGTAATCGGTGCTAAAAATATGCACTGTGTGGGGGGATGGGCTTGCTGCAAGAACACAGAGACCTGTGTTCCTAAATAAGAGAAACACAGGATCCCTGTGGTCATAACTGACAGAACAGCGGTCTGCCATGTTTACTTAATGTGAAAGAAAATGTTACGCTGAGTAAAAAGATACCCAACATGTCATGCTTTAAAATTGCGCACACTTGTGGAATGGCGACAAACATTGGTACTTAAAAATCTCCATAGGCAACGCTTTAAAAATTTCTACAGGTCACCAGTTTAGAATTACAGAGGAGGTCTAGGGTTGGAATTATTGCTCTCGCGGCGATACCTCACATGTGCGGTTTGAACACCATTCACATGTGAACGCGACTTTGTTCAACTGCGTTCGCTTCTGCGCGCGAGATCGGAGGGACGAGGCGCTTTACATTTTTTTTTCTTACTTATTTTACCTTTTAAAAAATGTTTTTGTTCACTTTTATTCCTATTACAAGGAATGTAAACATCCCTTGTAAAAGAAATAAGTGGGACCGGTCCTCTTTAATGTGAGATCTGGGGTCAGAAAGACATCACATCTACACTTAAAAGCAAAAGCAAAAAAAAAAGGGCCCTTCAAAGCCGTTGGGCGGAAGCAACGTATGACGTCACTCCGCTCCTCCAAGGCCATTGAGTTGAGTGGGGGCCAGCTTGCCCTCACTCGACTTCCTGCGCAGAACCTCAGAGGATAGGATAGTTTTCCCCGCTACCGACAGCTCCGGTAAGCAAGGAAAACGACTGGGAAGCGGCGGGAGGGGGCACCCATGAAAGTGATCCCGCGGCAAATCCGCTGCTAGGATCACTTTTATGTGAAAAAGGACCGCCGACCGAGTAAGAAAAACGGGATTTTTGACTTACCGTAAAATCCTTTTCTCTGAAGTTCATTGACAGACGCAGCTCCATATTCTTCTTAACTAGTGTCCTACTCCTGTAGGGGGCAGCATAACCCAATGGTTAAGACGAATATGGAGCTGCATCTGTCAATGAATTTTCATACACATCCTATCCACATCCGCTCCAGGAATGGCTACATGGCAATTCTCATGCTGGGTCTCCTAATGGTAACAACAGCGCACCATGTCTGCCTAATATGTGTTTAAATGGCCGCTTGTAGGCTCCATTGGAAGCCCATGAGACAGGTTGACAATGCAGGAATTGGGAGACAGAACAGAGCGTTGTCATCTTTTAACAGGAACTGTCTGAACATGGGGTTTCCTTACAGGATCACTAGGGATTATTATAACGAAAGCTGCAAATGTAAAAAGATTTACTTTACATGTTTAAACTATATGAGATTTTAGTGAGTGTGTTTTAAGTATGCATTAGGTATTCACTATACAGCATGTTCAATGATCATTGAATTTCACAAATGTGGTAGCTGTGCCTTTAAATTGTGAATTTGTATTGAAGCTCCATTTTGGGAGGTGTAGTTCCTCTGGAGATTTGTGGCCTCCACTGCTTGTGGGGTGATATGGGGGGTTCGCTGCAACTTTCTCTGTGGGCTCGCAGTGCAAGTCTGCAAACAGCAATACAATAACTCTCCTCCTCGCCACCCACACACACTGTGACACTCTAATTATCTGAACGGTGGGAGATCAGAGCGCTAATGAGGAACAATGTCTCTGATTAATGCACTGCGGTTGGGGCAGTTTCGGGTTGCGATGTTGCAGCGTATTGGTTCCAAGTCTGACACATCCAGCTAGAAAGATATTAACGATCTGATTGTGTTTGCTTCTCTATTATTTTACATATTGTAATGAAAACTCTTCTCTCATCTGGATCCTACTAATTCTATGTTACAACTATTCTATATTAATCATCAGGACTCATGCTGAATCTATAAACCCCCATAACTGTATTCTATGTGGGAGACATGGACAGCAATGGGACAGTTCATTATAAAATATCCGTGATTCCAGCATACAGATTACTGGTGGAAATTTGACTCAATCCTTGAAATTGATATACCTTAATATATGAGCAGAAAAAGTATTTTTAATGCTTGGCGTCTAGTAATTTATCTGATAATAGACTTTGGTTCTCTTCGTCCACATTTCAGCATTGATGGCTGGCACCATATCATCCCACTTTTAAGGAGTCTTCGATGGCTATGGACCGAGGTTACTGAGAAAAATGTTATCTGCCTCACACCTCCACTTCACTTTATGGACAATTCTACCGCCTGTATTTCTTCTCAACCCTTCTCTATACAATGCCCACCACTCTTCCACATACTGGGTCTGCAACCTTTAAGACATAAAGAGCCACTTGGACCCGTTTACGAAGGAAAAAACAAACAAACTGGGAGCCGCAAAACCTACAGAAACCTACCGGGGGGTCAAAAACAGGGACGTAATTAGAAATCACAGGGCCCCATAGCAAAATTTGCTATGCCCAATGATCATACCCCAATGCACAGACCAGCGTACATGCCCCTTTTAATGCAGTGACCAGCATACATGCCCCTTTCAATGTAGTGACCAGCATACATGCCCCCTTACAATGTAGTGACCAGCATACATGCCCCTCAATGTAGTGACCAGCATACATGCCCTCTTTCAATGCAGAGACCAGCGTGCGTGCGTGCCCCCTTCAAAGCAGTGTGTGGGCCCCCCCCGAGGCATCACTTCACTTGCCTCACACTGGTGCCTGGCGTGCTGCTGCTGACGTCTTCTTCGTCCTGCATGCGCGCCGCTGCCCTCCTCTCTGACAGCAGGCGGGAAGGTGACGTCGGGACGGTGCGTGACTAACGCACGCACCGCCCGCGACGTCACAGCCAGGACAGCGCCACAGTGGGGAGTGTTGAGGGAGTGTCGGGGCGCACAGGGCGCCTCCTCCCCTCGCTATCATCCGCCCCGGAGCCACGGCAAAGGTTCAAAAGAGCCGCATGCGGCTCTGGAGCCACGGGTTGCAGACCTATGTACTATACCCTCCACTCTTCCCCCTACCTAACCCTCCAATCATCCCCTTACTATACCCTCCACTCATTACCATCCATGCCACACCCATTACTTCTTCCCTTACTGCACCTCCCACTTCTCCTCTTACTACACCTTCCACTCCTCCACTAATCCATTCCCGTACTATACCCTCCACTCATTACCATGCCACACCCTTTACTTCTTCCCTTGCTCTCCACTCCTCCACATACTACACCCTCCACTCCTCCACTAATCCACCCCCTTGCTACACCCTCCACTCCTCCACTATCCATCCCCTTGCTACACCCTCCACTCCCCCACTAATCCATCCCCTTACTATACCCTCCACTCATTACCATGCCACACCCTTTACTTCTTCCCTTACTGCACCTCCCACTTCTCATCTTACTACACCCTCCACTCCTCCACTAATCCATCCCCTTACTATACCCTCCACTCCTCCACTAATCCATCCCCTTACTATACCCTCCACTCCTCCACTAATTCATCCACTTACTATACCCTCCACTCCTCCACTAATCCATCCCCTTACTATACCCTCCACTCCTCCACTAATCCATCCCCTTACTATACCCTCCACTCCTCCACTAATCCATCCCCTTACTATACCCTCCACTCGTTACCTTGCCACACCCTTTATTTCTTCCCTTACTGCACCTCCCACTTCTCCTCTTACTACACCCTCCACTCCTCCACGAATCCATCCCCTTACTATACCCTCCACTCGTTACCATGCCATACACTTTACTTCTTCCCTTACTCTCCACTCCTCCTCTTACTACACCCTCCACTCCTTCCTTTACTCTCCACCCTTCCGCTTACCTAACCCTCCACTCCTTACTTTACTCTTCACTCCACCCCTTACCACACCCTCCACTTTCTCCCCTTACTACACCCTCCACTCCTCCCCTTACCACACTCTCCACTCCTCTCCTTACTACACCCTCTGCCCTTCCCCTTACTGCAACCTCCCCTCCTCCTCTTACTGCACCCTTCCCTCATCCCCTTACTATACCCTCCACCCCTCCCCTCACCACACCCTCCACTCCTTCCCTTACTCTCCACTCCTCCTCTTACTACATCCTCCACTCCTTCCTTTACTCCCCATCCCTCCCGTCCCCACACCCTCCTCTCATCACCTTACTATACCTTCCACCCCTCCCCTTACCACACCCTCGACTCCTTCCATTATGACACCCTCCCCTCATGCCCTTATCACACCCTCCACTCATCCCCTTACAATACTCTCCACTCCTTACCTTGCCACACTCTCCACTTCTTCCCTTATCTAACCACTCCTCCCCTTACTATAACCCCCACTCCTCCCTATACCACCCCCTCACTCCTTTCCTTACCCTCCACTCCTAACATTACTACACCCTCACTGCCCCCCTTGCCACACCCTGCACTCTTCACTTATCCTCCAGTAATCCAATTACGACACCTTCCACACCTCCCTTTACCACACCCACCACTGCTTCTCTTACCACCCACTCTATCCTCCTAATCACACCCTTCACTCCTTCTCTTACAAAACCTTCCACTTCTTTTACCACATCCTCCACTCCTTCCCTTACCCTCTACTCCCCCCTCCTTACCACACCCTCCACTCCCCTCTTTAACCTCCACTTTTCTCTCTACTACACCTTCCACTACTCTCCTTACTACACCCTCAACTCCTCTCCCTACCACAGCCTCCACTTCTCCCCTAATTACACCCTCCACTCCCTACCTTACAATACTCACAACTCACCACACCCGACACCCTCCGCTTCTCCCTCTCTCACACCCTCCACTCCTCCCCTTACCTTGCTCTCTACTCTCCCTCTTATCATAGTCTCCACTTCTCCAGACTAGACATGTGCATATTCGGAATGCGATTTTGTCTTTTTCGAATTTCCTTCGAATTTACTGATTTTTTCATTTCTAAACATTCAAATCGATACATTTTGAATTGTTTGAATCAAAAACTTAAAAATTCATTTCAAATGATTACAATGACTCTTTAAATCACCTTAGGCGTAACAAAAACAGCATTATTTCTAAATGGTACTCTAATACCACGCACAGTCCTTGATTTCAGAAATATGTTTACAGTTCGAATTCAACTGGAATTCAATGTAAAATTTGATTTGTATTCTAATTCAAATTTCTGAAATTCTGATGAATTTGGTTTTGTTATTTGGAGCATTGGGTAAACTTTGTTTATACTGCAAATCGGATATTCGGATATATCCGAATCTCCGAATAATGAAAAATTTGTTTGAATATTTATTCGGAACGAAAAAAACCGCACATGTCTACTCCAGACTTTTGTCCAGTTTTTTTATTGACCTTACAGAGAAACCACACATTGATTTTGCTTATAACCCCTTTGTTATTAAATCCAAACGAAGCCACACACCTTGTTGTCTCTGTCCAGTCCTGTCCCTCCTATGGTATGATATGTGAATAGCCTGCGCTTTAACATATTTTAGAATACCCATTTCTATCAGTAAAAATACTGCCTCCTGCCCACCCCCTTCAGTGCTCTGTGCTGGCAGAGTTGAGTAACAGCCACACCCTTCGCCAGAAGGTCCTCAGAGACTTCTATTGAAGATAAACAGAGGGTGGGTGTGTGGGGGGGGGGGCTTGGCTGTTTGACCAGAGAGGGGGTGCATCCAACCAGGTCTGTTACTGAGAGCTGATTACTCTGAGCTCACTGGGTCCACAGCTAGTGCCTATTGGACTTGACCTATACAGGCTCCTTGCATGCTTCCTGTAATAGGCAATGTAGGTGAAAATGGAAGCTGTTAGTACAATGTCTATTGGATTGAATATCTATATCTGTGACTTCAATTGGGTTTTCACTTCAGAAAACAAGCTAAAACCAGATAGAAACCCCCAAAAAAGTAATAAAAAAAGGTTTCCAAAGCAATATTTTATAAAATGTTGAGTTCTTCACACGAGCAGCAGTTCTCTTTCTGAAACTACATTGCCATTACCAGAGGTCTTTAACTCTTTAATCAGGCTCCAGCAATACGTCGGTGGTGAAATTTCATGGATTTTATTTCCAGCACCCCTGGGGATCTCGGCGGATGTTCCAGACAGAACACATCCTGACCTTCTCTTCGCAGGCGGACTTCATACTTCTTTGGAGTGGAGGGATTATTTAAGGGAAAGTTGGGGGGATGGTAAGCAGTCATTTCCTCCTCTCTGGCCTTGAACATAAGTCATCGATCCTCATTTCTATAAATCACACGCGTTTCCCCTGAGTGGCGGCATGACGTTCCCCCGGCTACAACCTGATTACTAGGCGGGCTGCACTCCGCGGCCCCTGACCCCACACTCCGCCACCAGCCGTCGCAGCAACAGAAAGTGCGGCCGCTTCCCAGGATGCTTTTTTCATTCGCCAACAAACAAATATTTACAACGAGTTTATTTACATATAGAAAATGGAAAGTTTCCATTTTGATACATTGTAGTATATACAGTATTTTATTTTTTACATTTGTATGCCTATAATCTAATGTTTTATATACACTATATTGTCAAAAGTATTGGGACGCCTGCCTTTACACGCACATGAAGTTTAATGGCATTCCAGTCTAAGTCCGTAGTGTTCAATATTGAGTTGGCCCAGCCTTTGCAGCTATAACAGCTTCAACTCTTCTGGGAAGAACCCGATTGAACATTTCTGGAGAGATCTGAACATGGCTGTGCACCAAAGCTCTCCATCCAACCTGATGGAGCTTGAGAGGTCCTTCAAAGAAGAATGGGAGAAACTGCCCAAAAATAGGTGTGCCAAGCTCATACATCATACTCAAAAAGACTTGAGACTGTGAAAGGTGCTTCAACAAAGTATCGAGCAAAGAATGTGAATACTTACAGTATTGCACATGTGATTTTTTTTGTTTTCTTTTTTTTTTAACCACTTGCCGACTAGTCACTGGGACTGTACTGCGGCAAAGTGGCTCGATAACGTCCAGCGACGTAGACCTACGTCGCTGGACTCCTCCCCCTGTAGGCGGCGCTCGCGCGCCGCCGGAGGCACGCTCCCGCTGTTTTCAGTCACAGCGGGAGTCGGGCCAGGGGAGGAGTGGCGGCGATCGCCGCTGCTCTTCCCAGATCGTCGGGGAATTGAGTTTGGAGATCCGCCCGCTTGTGTAAACAGAGCGGGCGGATCTCCTAAGTGACAGGCAGTGACAGATTGCAGGGTTCAGCATAGCTGAAAATGCGATCTGTCCCTGTGTCACTCAGTCACCTCCCCCCACACACGTCAGTAAGCACCAGGCATACATTAACCCCTCCCTCTCCAATAAAATTAACCCCTTCCCTGCCAGTGTCATTTTTACAGTAACAGTGCATATTTATAGCACTGATTACTGTAGTAATGTCACTGGTACCCCCAAAAGTGTCAAAAATGTCAGTCAAGGGTCCGATCTGTCCGCCGCAATGTCGCAGTCCTGCAAAAAAAAATCACAGATCGCCGCCATTACTCGTTAAAAAAAAAAACACCAAAAATGACAGAAATCTTTCCCTTAGTTAGTAAAAGCAATAACTTTTGCGCAAACCAATCAAAATACGCTTATTGTGATTTTTTTTACCAAACATAGGCAGCAGAAAACAAATTGGCCAAAAATGTAAAAAAATTTTGATTTTTACATTTTTTTGGGGGGGAATTTCATATAAAAAAATGTTAAAAATATTGTTATTTTTTCAAAATAAACGCTCTTTTTTTGTTTATAGCGCAAAAAAAAAAAAAAAAAAAATCGCACAGGTGATCAAATACCACCAAAAGAAAGCTCTGTTTGTAAGAAAAAAAAGGACGTAAATTTTGTTTGGGTACGGCGTCGCACGACCGCGCAATTGTCAGTTAAATTCGCACAGCGCCGAATCACAAAAAGTGGCCTGGACGTAAGACAGCAAAATCCTCCGGTGGTAAAGTGGTTAATTTGCAAAGATTTCAAACAAACTTCTTTCACATTGTCATTATGGCATATTGTTTGTAGAATTTTAAAGGAAAATTTTGAATTTAAACCATTTTGAAATAAGGTTGTAACATAACAAAATGTGGACAAAGTGAAGCGCTGTGAATACTTTCCGGATGCACTGCATTCTGGGAACTCAGTATGCTCTCCTCCAATGAATAGACTTGTCCTGACACACTCCCCCAGCACAGCCATTCACTGGGAAGATCAGGTTGCTATTGCTTCTCTT
This sequence comes from Pelophylax lessonae, assembly GCF_965119305.1. Taxonomy (NCBI): domain Eukaryota; kingdom Metazoa; phylum Chordata; class Amphibia; order Anura; family Ranidae; genus Pelophylax; species Pelophylax lessonae. The sequence continues at coordinate 183,224,200 of NC_138780.1, read as the reverse complement.
CCCCTCAGCTCTTAGGCTCGATTCCCACCTATGCATGTTGCTTTTGAGCAAACCGTGTCTTCCAGGAGAAGGATGCACTTCTGCAGCTATAAAAGGCATTTATCCTGAGTTTGTCAGAAACATAAATTAAAGAAGAAGAAAAGAAAAAGAGCCAATAATTAGTAGAAAAGATGTAAGAAAGAGAAAGAGAAGGGAAGGGGAAATAGAAGAGGAAAGGATAGTTTAAAGGTTTGGTGCCTCAGGCCAAGAATGGGTGGGACTATACCCAAGGGATGTTGGCAAAACCAACTACATAGAGGTTCTATTAGAGAATCGCAACCTTTTATACTAGAGAAGGGGAAAGGACTTTGCGCTCCGGCCTATGCCCACCAGAAGGCATTCTAATCGGGAATAGTCTGGGGATCATTTTTATGGTGATATAAAGGTGAGGAGTTGTCTCTGATTTTTCAAGGCTTCCTCCATCTTGCATCCCAGTAGAGCATCTTTTGTAGACTTGATCAAATTCATTTGGGTGAGGGTATAAATTAAATTTTAGAGTTTGTTTCAGAATCGCCTCACCTTAGGACAGTGCCACTATACTGTATGTGGTACGCCGTTCCTCATATCACTGTATGGAGGTTCCCCTTAAACATCCATACCAGACCGAAGGTTTTGGTACAGTCTTGGGGGGGCCCATTGTTTTTTTATTGGCTTGGGGTTCCTCTTCAAGATCCTCAGAGCACATGTAGCATGCCACAAGTCGGATCAGTTCGATTGATAATCCAATTTGGATGCAGCTTTCATTTAAATCAGTGGGCTGAAATCATGGCCAAGTCGGAACAAAGTAGTGCAGAAACCTTTTTTAAAGTCAGACCGACACATGCATAGCTGCCAACATTTCAATAAAGTTTTCGAGGGACACCTTTTTTTCCGTTTGTCCAGAAAGCCATTGTAGGCGGAGCTTGTACTTTAATTAGGGGTGGGGTATTCATTGAATATGGGCGTGGTTCTGTAAGAAGGCTGGTAGGGCACTCTCACAATTATGATTCCAAGGGTCACCTTTGCCAGTTCAGCTGTCCAGCCCTCTCAAGTTATCCCCTCAGAAGAGAAGAAAAGGGGGAGGGGTGTTCTTCCTCTCGATTCTGGTTCTGGTTCCCAGACTCTGCTTATATAGTACAATTAAGAAGTTGCAAATCAGGAAGGAGCGCAGGAAGTGAGGTTTAATCCAGCAGGGTGATTTAAATCCGAGGACGGGCTGTGATAATTCACACTGAGAAGTGCTGAGCTAAGGCCGTCACGGCACTAACTTACCTTTGCTCTCTCACACAGTTTCTGTTGCCTGAGGCTCTCACACGCGCACTAAAGAAGGCGGGCCAGGCGCGATCACCTCTCAGGACAGCAGCACCCCCTCTCCGAGTCCTGCCCAATCAAACTCTGTGCCTCGCAGCAGGTTCCACTTCGAATATGTTCTCAGTAGGAGTGAGTCCCCAATGAAAGCACTGCCTGATCTGCTGTTCTGGGAGGAGGTAAGTGTAGAGATCTGTCCTTGGCATGTGTTGTTCTCTTAGAGTGGACACCATGACCCCACCCAGTAGCTCACTCGTGCCCTGATGTGAATGTCTGTGATTGTGTGTGGCCACCCACGGCACTTGACTGTCCGTGATCGGCCTTGATTTCCAGGACGCAGCCCCAGGAGAGGCCGCTTGTGATTCTTGTCCCGGAGCAGCAGCCTAAATTACCCGGGACAGGCTCCTTTTTGCCAGGACTGTCCCGGAAAAAACAGGACAGTTGACATGGAGGAAATGGTTGCCCAAGCCAAAGAATCATTCCCAACTTTTTATAAAACTTGGTCCTTATGGCTGTCTTTTACAGAATCTGCTGCTTTCCTTGACATCATGAGGCCTACTGTATCCTGCCATCTCACCAACCCTTGACTCTTACTACTTTATCTACGGCCTCCACACATACGTTTCCCAAACTATTCCCCCCCTTTTCTCTCCCCCCTTTTTTCTCTTTCTTTCCCCCCTTTTATTAAACTGCTTATTCAAAAAAAATGGGACAGTTGGTAAGTATGACACATGTCAGACCAGTTAAGATGGCTCTCATAGGGAACCATTGATTTATACATGTGCTCCCAAAGTCAGAGCGTATGTCGCAACATTGTGAACCGGTGTTCTGTCAGATCTCCCTACCCCATCAGAAATCCATACCCTCCTCATTTCCGGTTCAGAACAGCTGTGGATTCATCATGCATCAGCTGTATGCATCAGCTGTAGCCTTGTCACACGTCCTAGTGCACATGCGGGTTGGGCAGAGGGCAGGGAGATCTCTTATAACAAATATCCATCCGATCTCCATGCCCCACACTGCCCTGAACCAACAATGGGACAATCCAATCTCCATGCCCCACACTGCACCGACCCGACAATGGGACATAGCCATTAAATGGACAGTGGGCATATTGTCCCATTGTCGGGTCGGTGCAGTGTGGGGCATGGAGATCGGATTGTCCCATTGTCAGATCGGTGCAGTGTGGGGCATGGAGATCGGATGGATATTTGTTCTAAGGGATCTCCCTGCCCGCTGCCCGACCCGTTCCCGCGCATGCGCACTAGGACGTGTGCCCGACCGTTGCGATATTTTCAAATTTCCCTACCTATTGCGCGCATGCGCACCAAGACGTGTGACGCGGCTACAGCTGATTCATGACAAATCCACAGCTGTTCTGAACCGGAAATGACGAGGGTATGGATTTCTGATGGGGTAGGGAGATCTGATAGAACACCGGGCCTAAAGCAACATCAATACTTTGAGATAGCAATATTAAAAAGATAGCTTATGAGCCCTCCACTATTCCAAGTGACTGGTAAGGCTCTTGATAACAGCTATCAGGAGAGCAAGAATGAAAAGTAACAGTAAAGGCCTCATTTACACAGGCAGGCATATGCATATTTTCCGCACAAAATGTAAGTTCTTGCTGGCAGACCTAGCAGAAGATCATGCGTAGAGTATGCATCTACAGTACTTGTGTTTAGATGTCTATAGACCTGTTTAGATGGGTACAGCACTTGGATGTGTACAGTCCTTCTTCCATTCAAATGAACGACTATGTGTACAAAGCTATCTGCTGAATGCTTTTAAATGCAGCATTTTGTCTGCCCGCGTTAATGAGCCTTAATTTGCAATCTTGTTCAGTTTTCTGAAAAGAGTTTAAAGTTCCCTAAACATCTAATTAAACCTATCAGGTGAGCCATGAAATGCACAGATGTTTATAGAGCAATAGCAAGGCTACACAGGCTGTAGAGAGGTGACCCCGGGTTTAGCAATTTACACCTGATTTTTGCAGAGGCAGGCATGCTGATTGCACACCTGTGGGCTGGGTTCATATTCTTCCCTGGCTTAGCACTCAGAGCTCCCAGTTGGAAACAGCTGCAACCGGCAGATAGCAGGTCTTGCCCAGGAGTCAGGAGGACTCCACCCTACCAGTGGTGTATTTTGGTTTTGTGCTGCCCAAGACAAGACTAAAATTGGGCGCCCCCCTCTTATGTGAATTTTCCCCACTCCTTCCTTTTTAACGGATGTGACTCCCTCCAAAATTTAGGGACTACAAGTCCCAGCATGAACCCCTGAGATATCACGAGAGGGGGGGGTGGGATAGAGAGGAGGGTGGATGAGGGAGGGAGATGTGAGAGAGAGAGGGGGGATGAGAGAGAGAGAGAGAGAGAGAGAGAGAGAGAGGGGGGTGAGAGAGAGAGGGCGAGAGAGAGAGAGGGGGGGAGAGAGAGAGGGCGGGATGAGAGAGAGAGAGGGGGGATGAGAGAGAGAGAGGGGGGGATGAGAGAGAGAGAGAGAGGGCGGGATGAGAGAGGGGGGGGGTGAGAGAGAGAGAGAGAGAGAGGGGGGGTGAGAGAGAGAGAGGGGGGAGAGAGAGAGGGCGGGATGAGAGAGAGAGAGGGGGGTGAGAGAGGGAGAGAGAGAGGGCGGGATGAGAGAGAGGGGGGGGTGAGAGAGAGAGAGAGAGAGAGGGGGGGTGAGAGAGAGAGAGGGGGGAGAGAGAGAGGGCGGGATGAGAGAGAGAGAGGGGGGTGAGAGAGGGAGAGAGAGAGGGCGGGATGAGAGAGAGAGAGAGAGAGAGGGGGGGATGAGAGAGAGAGGGCGGGATGAGAGAGAGAAAGGGGGGATGAGAGAGAGAGAGGGTGAGAGAGAGAGAGAGAGGGGGGGTGAGAGAGAGAGGGAGGTGAGAGAGAGAGGGAGGGGGGATGAGAGAGAGAGATAGAGGGGGGATGGGAAAGAGAGAGGGGGGATGAGAGAGAGAGAGATAGAGAGAGAGGAGGGGATGAGAGAGAGAGAGAGGGGGAATGAGAGCGAGAGAGAGAGAGAGGGGGAGAGAGAGGGGGTGAGAGAGAGAGAGAAGGGGGGTGAGAGAGAGAGAGAGAAGGGGGGGTGTGAGAGAGAGGGGGGATGAGAGCGAGAGAGAGAGAGGGGGGGAGAGAGAGGGGGGTGAGCAAGAGAGAGAGAGAAGGGGGGATGAGAGAGAGAGAAGGGGGATGAGAGAGAGGGGGGGATGGGAGAGTGAGCGAGAGGGGGGGATGGGAGGGAGAGGGGGGTGAGAGAGAGGGGGGATTAGAGAGAGGGAAGAGGGGGGGTGAGAAAGAGAGGAGGGGGGTGTGAGAGGCAGCTCTAGCAACCACTGGTTAAAAAGATTCTCAGATGGAGGGGGGGGACTTTTTTGCTGCCCCCCTGCAAAGTGCTGCCCTAGGCCTGGGCCTTGTTGGCCTAGGCCAAAATACAGCACTGCACCCTACAGACTTGAGGTCTGTGTATGGGAGTCAGGAGGGCTCCCACCTTCTCTAAGGGAGAGAGAGGCTGCAGGTGGCAGTTTGAGCATACATGTCTGCAGGAGGCAGATGTAGTTTGCAACAGCACAGCAAGGAGTTGAACCTAAGTAAGCATCAAGGGAGCTTGACCGAAGGGGTACTTGTGTTGGTCTGAGGAGCAGACCTAAGGCCTAGGCATGAGGCCTGAAGCAGCCGTGTAACAAGTGAGTAAGCCAGGAGGCTGCACTAACAAGTTTAATACAGTAATGGTGGAACGGTTTGTTTTTAACTTTCTGTTCCTTTAAATAAAAGTGGTCTGCCATGCCCTTACAAATGCACAGTGGCGGCTGGTGCTCCATGGGCCGGGGGGGGGGGGGGGGCGTCAGACGGACCACACCATACCCCCGACCACACCAGCCCGCACACGCCTCTGGCTCTAATCACGTGCTTCAAAAAAACAAAAAACCCATTGAACTCCAAGCGTTTGGCGCCCTGCATGTAGATTAGGGGGCCAGACGCATGGATGGGGGGGCGGTGACCCTGCACCCCCAATGGACGGGCCACCCCAGCAAATGCAGTCTGGACTGGCACTACTTTTTCAAATCGCATGCGCCATTTGAGTTTAATCGTCCCAGATCTTTACAGGGCCCAAAATTTCAAGATCTACTTTGTTTCACAGTCCTATCACTTTGTTGCCTTATGATGCATAACTCATGACTTGGAGATAACATTTGATGTTATATAATGTATATAAAACCATGTGGTCACAGAGAGGTCTCATGGGGGCGCCATGGTAAAACAGTCCTATGGGGGATATCCCTGGAAATTAGCAAATCTTGTACTGCATTTAAACACATTTCTTTTACCAGGGGGAGAACCTCCTCTACAGAATTCCAGCCACCTTGTGATGTTGAGAAAACCAACACTTCTGCTTTCCTGGTGGTGAACTAATTATCTCTATTAATCATTCTTCTCGGGGCCTCGACTACAGAGTACCACGCCAGTTCTGGCTTCCCTCACTTTACCTCCCGGAGATCGCCGTTCTGAGATTTCAACAAATTAATTAGTTGGGTTCACTTGCTGCTTTTTTAATTAACCGTCCTGAATGCGAGCTTAGGCCCACCAGACCGCAGAGGCAACGGGCGCAGTAAAACAAACTTTACCTGCAGGGAACATCGGGGGTGCGTTTTCATGACACAATAATACACAGAGAGACGCCCGGGAGGTAATAAAATCCACTAAGATGGAAAATTCATCATCTGTAGCACCTCAGCGAAAAAAAATATTCAAAGGGAATTTCTATCTCATACCACCATGCCATTATTAAATACATGAAACAAAAGCTAGCACGTTGCAATGGGAGCGCCTAATTTATTGGCTTTTTAACATATAACATCATGCAAAAATATATATAAATACGGTGCGGGTATAAATATATATATATTGTAACAGGAAGTCAGCTAAATCTGGGAATGTAGTCACAGGAAGGAGATACATTTCCACCTGATTTAGAAAGTCCATTAATTAATTTAGGGTGTTGGCTACAGAGCTAGCCAGCAGGAAGTTGAAAGGCCTTCACCTGTTCAGAATGAGGGAGTTAAGGCTCTATAATTTGTTCAGAGAAATTCCTATTTTTTGCTGCCTCCAGAAGCTGTGTCCTGAAGCCATGTGGGCTGGGAGCAGGAGGACAGTCAGCGTGTGCCTCCCGACAGGATGTGTGGGCCTGGGAGAAGACCCCCCGGAGTGATGTGTGCCCGGGACGGTAACCAAGGGTGAATACGTCTCAAAGGTGAGAAGACGAACTGTTGATGTGAAAGAAACAAAGGACTGTGTTGCCCTGTGAAGCTATTATAAAAGGACTATTGAGTGTCCGCTGTAGGACAAGGAAGTCTGCCCGACGGTAGGTTGGAGACAGACACTTAGGCAGGTTCCAGTTGTGAGAAGGTAGCCGCCCACAGAGGCAAGGATTTATTTTCTGTTTTATTTTATTTTGGATGTTTTGCTGCATACAGCCTGGTGAGGAAAACACCATTTAATAAACCACACTGTTTGTTTGCAAGCACTTGTCGGCTACCTCTCTGGGAAAACGCACCCCCAAAGGGGTCACCCATACGCCTACCACCGAGCTAATCCCTTACATATGGTGGAGGTATGCAGTGGGCAGAAGCGAAGATCCCTGCAAGGAAGTGCAAATGTTTGATGAACTTTGTCTGGTGCATGAGATTGCACAATCTATGTGTGCAGGAGAGAAGATCCTGACAGAAAAAAAAAAAAAAAAAAAGTGTTTTAAAGAGACAGGGGTCTCAAAATTTTTTGATGAACTTTGTTGTGTCTGGTGCAAGTGACTGCACAAACTGTGTGTGCAGGAAAAGAGATCCTGCAAGAGAGAGAAAAACTACATGTGTTAAAGAGACAGTGGTCTGAAAATTGTTTGCTGGACTGTGAAAAATTTGTTTGTGGAGTTATTGAAGATGGGGCGGTCCAAACGCCTGAAAAATGCAAAGATAGATGAAATGAGAGACCGGATTCTATGGATGGAGGGGATGTTGCCGTCTGAACCAGCCCCATCCATGCCTAAAGAGAGTCTACTAAAGAGGAAGGTTGTTGTCCCTAGCAACACTGATGAAACTGCTATGGAGACGCAGTGTGCTCAGATGAAAAGTAAACTCAAAATGGAGGAGATGTTGAAACATCTGATTATATCAAATGCAGCTCAACAGCAAGCAAATGCAGCTCAACAGCAGGCAAATGCGGATTTTCAGCAGAGCTTTGCAGCTCAACAAAAGGCTCATCAAGAGAGCATGGCAGGCTGGAAACAGACGCCAGCAGCAAATGGAGGCCATCGGTTTGGAGGAAACCGAGTATGTGTGCAGGGCTGAGTTGGATGCCTTGCAACGGAAAATGGAAGAAAAGGAACAAGCCTTGGAATTGCTTAAAATGGAGCATAGAAACTTGCAGGAAACAAATGAACTACTCAAGTCTCATGTGTCGCAGTGGGAAGAATCCACTGCTCTTCTTTTGGTCGAGTTGCAAAAACGCAGAGAGACTATAATGGAGAAAGATACCATCCTCATGGAAAAGGAAAGTGAAATTCAGACTTTGCAGAAGCAAAGTATGGCTGATATGTTGGAGTTGCGTAATCAGCTGGAAAAAAGTCTTCAGTCTTTGGGAGCTACAAAAATAGACCTGCAGGAGTCGCAGGAACAGAATGTTGCTCTGGAAGCGACATTGTCTCTCAGCGACAAAGAGAAAAGTGAAAGAGAGGCTAAATTACTGAGTACTGTGTATGAGCTCACTACTTTAAGCAATGTGGTAGATGAATGGCGTGCGGACTGTGAAAGTTGGAAAGGGGAAGCCCAACGTGTCCAGCAGCAGTTAAAGGAGAAAAAAGCCTGTGTGGCAGAATTACATTCTTATTCCCAGATGCTAGCCAATGAGGTGAAGGCTCTTATGCAGGGAAAAGAAGATTGTGAACATAAGAGGGAAAAAGTAGAGGCACAGCTTCTGGAATCGCAAGTCAAGGTGTCAGAAGGTGACCGATTGTGTGCTAAGCTGTCAGAGAAGGCAAACCGACTGCAGGTTGAGTTGGACAATGTTACAAATCAGCTTTCTCAAGCAGACAGCAAATCTAGAGAAATTGCGGAAGATTTTTCTATCTTGGAATCGCAGCTGCAAGACACGCAGGAACTCTTACAGGAAGAGAGGTGTCAAAGGCTGAGTTTTAGCACAAAGCTCAAACAAATGGAAGATGAGAAAAATGGCTTCCTGGAACAATTAAAAGAGGAGGCGGAAGCAAAGAAAAACCTATCAGAGCAAGTCGCAACATTGCAAGCTCAGATAGCGGTTATGAAAAAACGCATGGAAGAAAGCGTTGGTTCATTACAGTGTGTTGAAGATGTGAAAAAGAAGTTTGATCAGATGCTTGGTGAAGAGAAGAATGTGTCTGCAAAATATGCAGAAGAACGCGCACGTGCAGAAACGGAGGTGCGTGATAACGAGAGCAAAGCCCTGTTCTTGGCTCGCTCTTTGGAGGAAGCTCTAGAGTGTAAGGCTGAACTAGAAAGTGTTAAACAGCTGCGTACAGAAATGGAAGAATTGGTCAGCTCCAAGGATGATGTTGTGAAAAGCGTTCAGGAGCTAGAAAAGTCTAAGCGAGCCTTAGAACAGCAACTAGAAGAGATGAAGATTCCGTTGCAGGAACTGGAAGAGGAATTCCAGGCAACAGAGGATCTGTCCCAAAGAGGGGATAGTGTGCCTGATGCAGTTTTTAAAAGGATCAGTGTTTTGGGGTCTGTCCTGAGTGAGCCTCAGAAATGTGACGACATGTGGCTTGAATCACCCCTTTGGAATAAACCGTTCCTTCAAAAACTTCAAGCATTGGAAAATGTATCATTAGAGCTTCAGCAAACAAAGGAGCTGAGTAAGAAATGTGGTGATTTCTCAGTTCAGGCTGAAAACCTAGTGGAGAAAACTAAGGCTGTTGGTGAAAACGTGAAGCAAATGAATAAGTGCCTTTCAGGGAGTGTTTCCAAAATGGAACTGGTGAAAGACGGGTGGCAGAAGTTTGATCGTGATCTTGAGATGCATTCCATGTGGAATTCAGATAGAGAAAAAGAACTAGGTGACCTTGAGCGGTCAAATAGTTCAGCAGAAAGTGCATTGAAGAAACCTGTAAAAGAATGTGTTGCAGTTCCATGCTTCTTCACTGATGCAGAGAGGAGGTCTATAATGGATACCACCCAGATCGCTGGGTTCAACTGTGTTGTTGCCTTTGACCCCTATGTTGGTGGCAGGAAAGTTGATGATGTTCTGGTTGGCTACTTCTGTGAAGAGTTTGGCAAGAAATATAAACTGAATATCAAATCAAATAGTAGGCCTTTACTGCGACTCGCTCAGGAGGGCGAAAAGTTTAAGAAGTTGATGAGTGCAAATGCTTCAGATCTGCCTATGAATATGAAATGTTTGAATGATATTGATATCTCTGGGAAAAGGAACAGGGGTCACTTTGAAGAAATGTGTGACAGCCTGTTGTCTCAATTGGAAAATCCTCTGCACAGCATCTTAGAGCAAGCAAAGCTCAAGAAGGAAGATCATTCCCTTTTACAACAAAAAGTCAATGATTGTGTACAGCTGTATGGAGAGGCAACTCAAGTCACAGAGGGATGTCAAGAGTCCCTACTTGGAACAAAGCTTAGTGAAGCAAAGGTTCTCAAAGTTTTGTGGAAAACATTTATGGATTGCAGAGAGAGGCGTCTTAAGAATGTTGAAGACATTAAGACTAGCCCAATTGAGTTGCCTATGGATCACGGTCCTCCGTGGTGGATTGGACAGACGGTTATGAGGGACAAGCTGTCTGACATTTATGAGAAAGCTGTCAATGAAGATGACAGAAACGAGAAGGAGCGAAATGATGCCAAAAATGCAGTTGAAGAATGTGTATATGAGATGAGAGACAAACTGTGTGGCATTTATGAGAAATCCGTCAATGAAGATGACAAAACAGTTTCATCCGGAAGCTTGAGGATAATAGGAGGCTTATCAGTGAGTCAGCAGTGCTTGACACATGCGTGCCTGGAAATCTGTGTCCCAACCCTAGGGTTGAAACAAGAGGGGGGGGTATGTAACAGGAAGTCAGCTAAATCTGGGAATGTAGTCACAGGAAGGAGATACATTTCCACCTGATTTAGAAAGTCCATTAATTAATTTAGGGTGTTGGCTACAGAGCTAGCCAGCAGGAAGTTGAAAGGCCTTCACCTGTTCAGAATGAGGGAGTTAAGGCTCTATAATTTGTTCAGAGAAATTCCTATTTTTTGCTGCCTCCAGAAGCTGTGTCCTGAAGCCATGTGGGCTGGGAGCAGGAGGACAGTCAGCGTGTGCCTCCCGACAGGATGTGTGGGCCTGGGAGAAGACCCCCCGGAGTGATGTGTGCCCGGGACGGTAACCAAGGGTGAATACGTCTCAAAGGTGAGAAGACGAACTGTTGATGTGAAAGAAACAAAGGACTGTGTTGCCCTGTGAAGCTATTATAAAAGGACTATTGAGTGTCCGCTGTAGGACAAGGAAGTCTGCCCGACGGTAGGTTGGAGACAGACACTTAGGCAGGTTCCAGTTGTGAGAAGGTAGCCGCCCACAGAGGCAAGGATTTATTTTCTGTTTTATTTTATTTTGGATGTTTTGCTGCATACAGCCTGGTGAAGAAAACACCATTTAATAAACCACACTGTTTGTTTGCAAGCACTTGTCGGCTACCTCTCTGGGAAAACGCACCCCCAAAGGGGTCACCCATACGCCTACCACCGAGCTAATCCCTTACAATATATATATATATATATATATATATATATATATATATACAGTGCCTTGCGAAAGTATTCGGCCCCCTTGAACTTTGCGACCTTTTGCCACATTTCAGGCTTCAAACATAAAGATGTAAAACTGTAATTTTTTTGTGAAGAATCAACAAGTGGGACACAATCACGAAGTGGAACGAAATTTATTGGATATTTCAAACTTTGTTAACAAATAAAAAACTGAAAAATTGGACATGCAAAATTATTCAGCCCCCTTTACTTTCAGTGCAGCAAACTCTCTCCAGAAGTTCAGTGAGGATCTCTGAATGATCCAATGTTGACCTAAATGACTAATGATGATAAATAGAATCCACCTGTGTGTAATCAAGTCTCCGTATAATTAAAAAAGAATAGCGCGCAAATGCAAAAGAAATTACTACCAAATCTGAAGAGAGTCCATAAATAAAAATGGGGGTTTGGTCCCACCATATGGCCATATCGTGCTCAAGACCACTACTGCGTCAAAGTACCCCATTATCAGTGGGTCCTACACTATCCATGAAAAAGAGATGAATCCAGCCTTTCTAACCCTTGGAGATAATACTCCTTGCTGGGAAAAATGTGCAAATGCACTACAGGGGACTCCTCCTATATCCACTTGATGGTGGACACTGATTTTTTCTTTTGGTTCATAGCTGCAGCAGCTTTGGAAATACATGGGTATGCTCCCCCAAAATTTTTGCCTCCGTATAATTGCACCTGCACTGTGATAGTCTCAGAGGTCCGTTTAAAGCGCAGAGAGCATCATGAAGAACAAGGAACACACCAGGCAGGTCCAAGATACTGTTGTAGAGAAGTTTAAAGCCGGATTCGGATACAAAAAGATTTCCCAAGCTTTAAACGTCCCAAGGAGCACTGTGCAAGCGATAATATTGAAATGGAAGGAGTATCAGACCACTGCAAATCTACGAAGACCTGGCCGTCCCTCTAAACTTTCAGCTCATACAAGGAGAAGACTGATCAGAGATGCAGCCGAGAGGCCCATGATCACTCTGGATGAACTGCAGAGATCTACAGCTGAGGTGGGAGACTCTGTCCATAGGACAACAATCAGTCGTATACTGCACAAATGGAAGAGTGGCAAGAAGAAAGCCATTTCTTAAAGATATCCATAAAAAGTGTCGTTAATAGTTTGCCACAAGCCACCTGGGAGACACACCAAACATATGGAAGAAGGTGCTCTGGTCAGATGAAACCAAAATCGAACTTTTTGGCAACAATGCAAAACGTTATGTTTGGCGTAAAAGCAACACAGCTCATCACCCTGAACACACCATCCCCACTGTCAAACATGGTGGTAGCAGCATCATGGTTTGGGCCTGCTTTTCTTCAGCAGGGACAGGGAAGATGGTTAAAATTGATGGGAAGATGGATGGAGCCAAATACAGGACCATTCTGGAAGAAAACCTGATGGAGTCTGCAAAAGACCTGAGACTGGGACAGAGATTTGTCTTCCAACAAGACAATGATCCAAAATATAAAGCAAAATCTACAATGGAATGGTTCACAAATAAACATATCCAGGTGTTAGAATGGCCAAGTCAAAGTCCAGACCTGAATCCAATCGAGAATCTGTCGAAAGAATTGAAAACTGCTGTTCACAAACGCTCTCCATCCAACCTCACTGAGCTCGAGCTGTTTTGCAAGGAGGAATGGGCAAAAATTTCAGTCTCTCGATGTGCAAATCTGATAGAGACATACCCCAAGCGACTTACAGCTGTTATCGCTGCAAAAGGTGGCGCTGCAAAGTATTAACTTAAGGGGGCTGAATAATTTTGCACGCCCAATTTTTCAGTTTTTTATTTGTTAAAAAAGTTTAAAATATCCAATAAATTTTTTTCCACTTCATGATTGTGTCCCACTTGTTGTTGATTCTTCACAAAAAATTACAGTTTTATATCTTTATGTTTGAAGCCTGAAATGTGGCAAAAGGTCGAAAAGTTCAAGGGGGCCGAATACTTTCGCAAAGCACTGTATGTGTATATATATATATATATATATATATATATATATATATATATATATATGTGTATACATACACTATATTATTAAAAGTATTGGAACACCTACCTTTAAACGTACATGAACTTAAATGGCATCTTAGTCTTAGTCCATAGGGTTCAATATTGACTTGGCCCATACTTTGCAAATATAACGGCTTCAACTCTTCTAGGAAGGCTGTCCACAAGGTTGAGGAGTGCAGACCAGTCAAGTTCCTCCACCTCAGACTCTCTCATCCATGTCTTTATGGACCTTGCTTTGTGAACTGGTCCAAATCATTTGGTGAAGGGGGGGATTACGGTGGGGGTTGTTTTTCAGGGGTTGAGTTTGCTCTCTTAGTTCCAGTGAAGGGAACTCTTAAGGTGTCAGCATGCCAAGACATTTTGGACAATTTCATGCTCCCAACTTTGTAGGAACAGTTTGTGGATGGCCCATTCCTGTTCCAACATGACTGCACACCAGTGCACAAAGCAAGGTCCATACAGACATGGATGAGAGAGTTTGGGGTGGAGGAACTTGACTGACCTCAACCTGATAGAGCACCTTTGGGATGAATTAGAGTGGAGACTGTGAGCCAGGCCTTCTCGTCCAACATCAGTGCCTGACCTCACAAATGCACTTCTGGAAGAATGGTCAAACATTCCCATAGACACACTCCTAAACCTTGTGAACAGCCTTCCTAGAAGAGTTGAAGCTGTTATAGTTGCAAAGGATGGGCCAACTCAATATGTTCGACAATATAGTGTATATGTATTTATATAATATCCATTATATTCAGTAGATCATATTATATAGTGTGTGTGTATATATATATATATATATATATATATATATATATATATATATACACACACACACTTACACACAACTGAATGTTAGTAGAGTTAGGCTGGGCAGCAGGCAGAGGATCATCTAAGACTGGCTGGGTAGCAGGCAGAGGATCAGCAAATATTGGCTGGGCATCAGGCAGAGAATTGGCAAGGACCGGCTGAGCAGCAGGCAGAGGATCAGCAAGGACAGGCTGGGCAGCAGGCAGAGGATAAGCAAGGACAGGCTGGGCAGCAGGCAGAGAATAAGCAAGGACAGGCTGGGCAGCAGGCAGAGAATTGGGAAGGACGGGCAGAGAATCTGCAAGGACAGACAGCAGGCAGAGAATTGGCAAGGAAAGGCTGGGCAGCAGGCAGAGAATCAGCAAGGACAGGCTGGGCAGCAGGCAGAGAATTGGCAAGGACATGCTGGGCATCAGGCAGAGAATTGGCAAAGACAAGCTGAGCACCAGGCAGAGGATCAGCAATTACAGGTTAGGCAGGAGGCAGAAAATCAGCAAGGACAGGCTGGGCAGCAGGCAGAGAATCAGCAAGAAAAGGAACAGAGGGCGCACCGGCCTTGCGCATTATCTATGTGACAATTTAATATTTAAGAGCTCTGAAGAAGAGGGGACATTCCTCGAAATGCATCAGCTTTTTTGGACTCATTCCACGATTGGCACTCCATCATGCTGGGTTGAACATCTGGTGGAATATATTCTGCTTGACTTATTTTATTTGTTTGTGATATAATTTATACATCCTTTTAAACAATAAATTGTAGCAAAGGCTGGTGTGCCCTCCATTCCTTTTCTTTATAGAGCTCCATTCAGATATCCCGGACCTGTTGTGAGTGGCAGCACAGCCACTGTGGTGGCTTAACCAGTGGAGACACACGTTGTCAATCAGCCGCACAATAACTTCTCAAGCGCAGGAGTATTGGTTTTCTTTTAAGAGAATCAGTAAGGACAGGCTGGGCAGCAGGCAGAGGATCGTCAAGGACAGGCTGGGCAGCAGGCAGACAATTGGCAAGGACAGGCTAGGCAGCAAGCAGAGAATTGGCAAGGACAGGCTGGGCAGCAGTCAGATAATCGGCAAGGGCAGGATGGGCAGCAGGCAGAGGAACAGCAAGGACAGGCTGGGCAGCAGGCAGAGAATCAGCAAGGACAGGCTTGGCAGCAGACAGAAGATCATCGAGGACAGGCTGGGCAGCAGGCAGAAAATCGGCATAGACAGGCTGGGCAGCAGACAGAGGATCACAAGGACAGACTGGGCAGCAGGAAGAGAATCACAAGGACAGGCTGGGCAGCAGGCAGAAGATCAGTAAGGACAGGCTGGGCAGCAGGCAGAGGGTCAGTAAAGACCGGCTGGGCAGCAGGCAGGTGATCAGCAAAGACCGGCTGGACAGCAGGCAGGTGATCAGCAGAAACTGGCTGGGCTACAGACAGATGATCAGTAAGGACCGGCTGGGCAGCAGGCAGAAGATCAGTAAGGACAGGCTGGGCAGCAGGCAGAGGATCAGTAAAGACTGGCTGGGCAGCAGGTAGGTGATCAGCAAAGACTGGCTGGACAGCAGGCAGGTGATCAGCAAAGACCGGCTGGGCAGCAGGCAGGTGATCAGCAGGAACAGGCTGGGCCACAGGCAGATGATAAGCGGACTCAGCCAAGTTGGGTTGGTAGTGGACGATCAGCTCAAGTATAATCTCGTAGCAGAAATGCAGTTGGAATTCAGGCTGGAGTCGATAAAAAATAAGCAGATTAGAAACAGGTAGAAACCTAGTACAAGCTAGGGTCAATACAGATGGAAATTGGGAGTTTTCAAGGTAATCCAGGTTGATAACAGGTAGTCAGGTAACAGAAGCAGATAGCAGGTTTCACAGGGATGTTTTAGGTAAGACAGCATTGGTCATGTATAACAGCTTAGTTTAAAGAGCCTACTTGGTTAGGGACAGATGTGCATGAACGTTCCTGTGCACCTTTGTGCGCATATGCACAACTATGTGAAGGCCTATTCACAAATATTTGTCCTGGTGTACCATTCTGTATGCTGGCATGACCGTCCTCACAGTAGGCATTGCAGCCCATGCACATGCTGCGGGAGCCTGGGAGTGGAAGGGGGTCTATTAGGGGCTGTTGAGCATTTTTAACACAAAAAATCTGTGTGTATGTGAAGAGAAAACACATACCCATCACTGTATTAAGAATTACAGAGGTTGTTGTTGACATTGACCATGTACCCATCTGTGATTTTCATTCAAGAGCTGATGTCAGACAGACAGGAGGAGGTTACAGAATAGTGGTCTCTAGTCGCAGATCCCCTTTGTATGCTGTGCAGAAGCTTGTTGTTACTAGTCACAGACCCATTTTGCATGCTAAACAGTAAGGATAGTTTGTTTTATCTGTCTTAGTAGTGTAGATTTATTGTTCTCAGAGCTTCTGGTCATCCCGGCCAGCATTGAAATTAACCCTCTATGCCGAGCTCCGTATCATGTATCTGGCTGTAGGCCAAGAGGACTTCCTTTGCAACTCCAGTTCAGGCACCCCTGTAGTGCAGCACAGGTAGTGGGAGGAAACAGAGTGGCATGGGTGCAAGAAATCTAGTCCACACAAGCCTTCTGTAGAAAGGCTTGACTGTGACCTAGCTTCCAAAGAGAAAAAGTGACCACACTCAGAGGTGAATGAACTTGAAGTGTTTATTGCCCATTCATAAAAGACAATGGTGCATCGAACAGACATGGACAGGGTTAACGCGTTTCACGACTCTGTAGGTCGCTTACTCATATGAGGTTATGAGTAAGCGACCTACAGAGTCATGAAACGCGTTAACCGTGTCCATGTCTGTTCGATGCACCGTTGTCTTTTATGAATGGGAATAAACACTTCAAGTTCATTCACCTCTGAGTGTGGTCACTTTTTCTCTTTGGAAGCTTGATTACTGGATGGCGGATCCGACCAGCACCTGGGCATTTGTGCCTCACCTGAGCGACTTTTCCTGTGTTGTTTGATTGACTGTGACCTACTCATGAAAACCGACAGGACAGCAGAATTAAAATTTGGGTCTGGATAGGTGGTGGCTGGAAGCCAGACAGCAGTCGGAGGAGACAGACAGCAGGTAGGTCGAGAAAAGGTGGCAAACCAAGGTCACACCACAAGGTCAACAGAGACAAGTTATAGTTAGAGTCTAGCCAAAGGAAAACTAGTAATTAAAAAAGACAAGCTATTGTCAGGAACTAGCCAAAGTAAATAGCAGGAAGGCAGAACAGAGACGAGTGCAGGGGCAGGCCAGAGCAGCAATGGAAAAGCAGATCTCTGGAACAGGTTCAGGATTCAAGATGCAGGGTAACATCTGAAGACCATCTAGCACCTTCCTATTCAGATGTGTTCCTTAAAGCCGTAGTATTCCCTGGGTAAAACAAAAGACCCTGCAGGACAATGACATAATGTGCAAGTATGCATCACATACTAGCACGTTATGAAATACTTACCTTAGAACGAAGCCCCCACGCGGTCACCTGGACACCGCTAAGGGAGCTGTCATGTTCCCTCGGCATCTCTTCTGGCTTCGGCAGCTCCGGCAATGTGAGTGGCCAGAGCCACGATGACGTCACTTCCACGCATGCGCGCGGGATTTCAGTTTTCGGCAAGGAGCTCTGAAGGTCCGGCAAGATATGCCGGACCTTCAGAGCGCATGCGCCGCTTGTGTCAGCGGCTGCATGCAGGGTGAATATCTCCTAAACTGTGCAGGTTTAGGAGATATTAATTTTACCTACAGGTAAGCCTTATTATAGGCCTTATTATAGGCTTACCTGTAGGTAAAAGTTAAAAAGCGGAGTATACTACCACTTTAACCACTTTCCTCCCAGGCACTTTTACCCCCTTCCTGCTCAGGCCAATTTTCAGCTTTCAACGCTGTAGCACTTTGAATGGCAATTGCACGGTCATGCAACACTTTACCCAAACAAAATTGTTATTATTGTTTTGAGACAGGTAGAGCTTTCTTTTGGTGGTATTTAATCACCACTGGGGTTTTTTATTTTTTGCTAAACAAACATTTTGGGAAAAAGTTTTTTTCTTATTTTCTGTTATAAAATTTTCTAAATATGTAATTTTTCTCCCTTACTGACCTGCGCTAATGAAGTTGCATTGATGGGCACCTATGAGGAGCCACTGATATGTGGCACTGATGGGTACTGATAGGGGGAACTGATGGGCGGCACTGATGGGCAATGATAGGTGTCACTAAAAGGTGGCTGATTGAACACAGCTGATCACATTGTAAAGAGCTGCTGTGATTGACTCTTTACTCTGATGAGTGATCAGCTTTGTCCAAAGGACACGGCGATCTCAGATCCATGCTGATGCACGCCGCAGGGGGCGCCTGGGAAGCGCAATCACAGTAGGATGTCCATAGACGCCCTCCTGGAAATGTGAGCCTGCGTTGTAGCCATCTTTCGACTATAGCGCAGACAAGAGGTGGTTAAAGTGGAAGTCCAGGCTAAACCTCTAGAGAATAGGTATGCATGAACATATTTAATCCATGGGGTAGTTAGAATAAGAGTAAGGGTCCTTTCACACGGGCAGTCCGTATGTCCGTTTTTCATCCCATCCGTTTGCGGATGAAAAACTGACATAATGCATGTCAATGGAATTGCGGATGTCAGCAGATGACCATCCGCTGACATCCGATTTGCGTCCTTTCTGTTTTTTGAGACAGAAGAGAACCCTATTTTTCTTCCGTTTAACCACTTGCCGACTGCGCACAGTATATTTACTGCGGCAGTCAGCCCCTCACAGGCAGAGAAACGTAGGTCTACGTCGCTAGCCTGTGAGGGTCTCAGGAGCGAGCGCGCGCCGCCGGAGGCGTGCTCCCGCGCGGTCACAGACCCCCTCCGCGCATGTGACCGGCGGACCCGATCGTCCGTCCGTCACTCGCGATCGTCGGGGGAGAGGGAGAAAGGCAGGCGGCTAATGTAAACAAGCCGCCTGTCATTCTCCCCGGTGTATGAATGATGATCATACGGTTCTACTATGTAGAACCGTTGATCACTGTTCATACATCACAAGCCACAGCCAATCACAGTTAGAATCACGCCCCTAGGGACAGACATAGCCCCTCCCTCTTAAAAAAAAGTTAACCCCTTCACTGCAGGTGTCATTATTACAGTAACAGTGCATATGTATAGCACTGATTACTGTAGAAATGTCACTGGTAACCCCAAAAGTGTCAAAAATGTCAGTCAAGGGTCCGATCTGTCCGCGGCAATGTCGCAGTACCGCAAAAAAAAATCGCAGATCGCGCCATTACGCGTTAAAAAAAAAACAACAAAAATGACAAAAATCTTTCCCTTTGTTAGTAAACGCGATAACTTTTGCGCAAACCAATCAAAATACGCTTTTTGCGATTTTTTTTTTTTACCAAACATATGTAGCATAAAACAAATTGGCCGAAAATGTTAAAAAATTTAGATTTTTACATTTTTTTTGGGGGGAATGTCATATAAAAAATGTGAAAAATATTGTTATTTTTGCAAAATTGACGCTCTTTTTTTGTTTATAGCGCATGATCAAAAAATCGCACAGGTGATCAAATACCACCAAAACAAAGCTCTGTTTGTGGGGAAAAAAGGACGCCAAATTTGTTTAGGTACAGCGTCGCACGACCGCGCAATTGTCCGTTAAAGTCACGCAGTGCCGAATCGCAAAATAGGCCCTGGTCAGGAAGGGGGTAAAATCTTCCGGGGCTTAAGTGGTTAAAAAACGGAACGGACGCAAAATCGGATGTCAGTGGTGTCATCCGCTACCGTCCACAATCCCATAGACATACATTATGTCCGTTTATCATCCGCAAACGGATGGGATGATAAACAGACATACGGAACGGACACTCCAAAGTGTCATCCGTGTCCGTTTAAAAAAAAGTGCCTCAGCGGAGGAAAAAACTGAACGGACCCTTAGAATGGGGTGGAAGCACATTTATGATTAGATAGGTTTCGCCCGGACTTACATTTTAAATAGGTTCTCTGGTGCCAAGATTTACTATTTTCCCTTGGGATTAATAAATTATTCTGAATCTGAATCTAAATTAAGCATGCGTGCATTCAAGTGCAAAACCTTGTTCTCCAAATGTGGGAGGGGTTTAGCTAGCGTACCCAAAAAGAAGAAGGGGTTACGGACCACAGAATTCCAGAGGAGCACTTCTCTCGGAAAAGGTATCCAGATTACTGGATCACCCCGGAGAGATCCAAAGTCCATGCAGTAATTTGGTTTGTTGTGGGATACAGTTCTAGGGAGCTGGGAGAAGAGAAATCCTGTAGGAGAAAACCCTACTCTTTTAACTTCATCAGGTCTTTATCCCTGCCCTACTCCCACACTATAGGCACACTGAATGACACAGAAGCATCCAATAGAAGATGCTTGTAGCATAGTTGCCAACATTTGAAAAAAAAATTCCAGGGACACTTTGCAGCACAGCTATCAATTACCACACCCACTTCCCTGAAGCTCCGCCCATTCCACATAATTAATCTCCGCCTACTTATCATCAGATTATAGGGTCTACTCAATAAAGAGAGTATTACAGGAAATTGAAAAGGGAATTTCAAACTTAAGGCCAAAGTAGCAGAGTTGGAATAATTCTTCCATTCAGCTGCACTACTTCTGCCTAAAATGTAAAATTCTCATCACAATTCCCTGCAATTCTAAAGTGTCAAATGTGCTCACATGTGACCATACAAAAAATGTAATATGTAACTATAAATAAAGTGCAAAGTGTAAATAAGTACATTGCTGGGACAATTTAATTACCCGGGACAGGCTCCTATTTGCCGGTGTTCTGTGAAAAAACCCTACCCGTGAAAATTCCCTACCCTCGTCACTTCCTGTGCACGTACGTCATTGAACAGCTGAGCCGCTTCCCACTGCGCATGCTCACAGCTGCAGAGGGTAGGGGATTTTCACGGGGTAGTGTTCTTTAACGTTACACCGCATCAGCTGTTGCCGCGGGTACATTAAATCATCTCCGCTCCAACATTAAATCATCTCCGCTCCAACCCGTCAGACTTCCCTGGTCTCGGCTCCAAAATGTAAAAGCGGCGGCGGGTCTATGAAAATATAAATCACGGAGCCGAGATCATGTGGGACGCCGCACCTGCTGATGAATGACGGGCGACCGCAGGGTAATCTCAAGGTTGGAGCGGAGATGATTTCATGTAGTGGCTGCCCATGCGCAGTGGGACGCTTGGCAACAGCTGATATATGACGCGGTGTAACGTTAAAAACTACTACCCCATGAAAATTCCCTACCCTCCGCAGCTGTGAGCATGCGCAGTGGGAAGCTGCTCAGCTGTTCAATGACGTACGTGCACAGGAAGTGACGAGGGTAGGGAATTTTCATGGGGTAGGGTTTTTTAACATTACATCGGGACTGTCCCGGCAAAAACGGGACAGTTGGCAAGTATGTTGTAGATTTTGTGGGGTTTCAGTATCCAATAGAAGATGCCGGGCTCCCCAGGATGGCCACCTGGAGCCCATATAGGGGGAAAATGGGTCCCCGTCAATGGTTTCCTGCCAGTTTGAGTCAGCAGCACAGTGCCACCTTCAGGTCACCCAAAAAACTGCAGCACAACATCTGCCTATGCATCTCTGAAGCCATCCAAAGAAGGGGTATAAAAGATCCCAGAGTGCTCCTCAGCTAAAAACTGACAGCATTTTGTAGTTCTTAAAAAAACCTTAAGAGTTTAACAAAGTTTGTATTGGGCTTATAGAGTGATTATGTGCAGGGGTAATGACAGTTATGTCATAAGATAAAATATTTTGATGGTCGTTATTACTGCTGCTACACCTCTTATTTATAGTTTGGCTCCAATATCATTTTGCTATGGGGCCCCATTATCTGCAATTACACCCCTAACTTTAATGATATTTTAATGAATTCATTACTGCATGATTTTTATACCTGCCCGGAGTTGAGCTTTAACTCAGGAGAATATTTTGTCACCATCCAGAGAAAAGAATGGGAATATGTCTCCTGGCAGAGATAAGATTGAATGTTTTTTTTTCTAAATGACAATGAAAAGATTTGTCTGCGCGTCGGGAAGATTATCAAGCATCATCTTCTTATCCTGGCGCTGCCTTACCAGGAATAACTATTATATATCGGGGAGAAAGTTCTGCGCGCAGAGGGAGCGCCAGGAGCGCGGCGATATTTTACAGCTGACGCTGGAGGTAAAGAACATAATGCGACACATAAACGCTATTCATCAACTACATCTCCCTTCTAGCCGGTGTGGGAAACTGCGAACACAATCCATCCATCTGCAGGAAGCCATCGCTCGCCGCTCAGATATGAGCCAAACCGAACATGAATTTAAAACAGAGATTTCAGCGCCGTCGGGGTACGACGTCCCGGGGCAACAATGTACCTGACACAATGGAAAATGTTCTGTGACGCTTTACCCAAAAACGGCAAGATTCTTCTCAGAAACACTTAATCATATCTCTAGTCATTCAGCTGAGGAATAAATCCAGACAGAATATAAAGAATTACCGCAAATGGTGCTGACTTCCTAACGCAAGAACCTCAATAAATATTTCAGATTTTCGTGTCTTTTGCCAGTCAATGAAAATGGAATCCTCATTGAATCTTCTTCACTCATAAACCACGGTGACTAATTCTGTAGGCAGGTGCAGTCTGTATTCTCCACTCCAGGTGGCGCTTGACTGCAATGGCAACGGAGGTGGCAGAGGAAGTCTAGAGGAACTTGGTTCCTCTATGATTTCCTCAATCACAGGGAGGCAGCTATCCGATTGGATGCTGGTGCCCCATGTGACTTTGGCTGCAATCAGGCACAGTCAGAGTTGTATAAAGTACTAGAAACCCATACTTGAGTAAAAGTACAAGTGCTCGATCAAAAAGTGACTTAAGTAGAAGTACTAAAGTATTCAACATTTTTTGTACTTAAAGCGGAGTTCCACCCAAAAGTGGAACTTCCGCTTTAGGGAGTCCTGACCCCCTGACATGCCACATTTGGCATGTCATTTTTTGGGGGGGGGAGCGGGTACCTAGTTTTGACAGGTACCCGCTCCCACTTCCGCTCGGAGCGCCGCAGCGCCCTGAACGGAAGTTCTCCTCTCCCCCTCCCTCCCTGCAATCTTCTGGGACACGTCAGAGGTCCCAGAAGATTGCCGGCCAATCACGGCGTGCAGCGCGACTCGCGCATGCGCAGTGGGTACCTGGCTGTGAAGCCGCAAACTGTCACAGCCGGGTGCCCACAGCAGTGATGCCGGCGCCGAGGGAGAGGATCGAGGCTTCGGGCGGCCGCATCGCTGGACCGTTGGACAGGTGAGTGAATGGCTGGAACTCCGCTTTAAGTATTGCAAGTCGTTTTTTTTTAAAACATGTTGCTACTCAAGTACTGAAAGTAAAAGTACGAGTACTGTGTTATGTAGTTACTAAAGAAAGAAGTCGAAAGAAGTCAAAAGTTTGAACATCATATTGTTTTTTATTATTTCAAATGCAGCTTTTATTTATACATACAGTAGTTTTTATTTTCGTATGCGTTGATAATACACATGTTTTGAGCTTCGTGAAACCTGCCATCTACTGTTCTGGCAGTGGTAATTTTTATAATTGTAACGAGTAACTATGCAGCACAAAAAAAAAATATCGGAGTAGAAGTATTGAAATCATCGAAAAAATGTAGTGAAGTAAAAGTGGAAGTAGGAGAAAAAAATTCTACTCTAGGAAAGTACAGATACCGCCTTTCCGTACTTAAGTACAGTAGTGAAGTAGTTCTTCTTAGTTACTATACATCTCTGGGCACAGTCTATTTAAGACTCTGGCTCCTGGGCTTGGTGCGCTGTTTATGAGTGGCTAGTGTAGGGAAAGGATCCCATCTGTCAGGGACAGTACTAGAGATAGGAAAAGGTTCTGGAGGAGTAGGGACAGTGCAGGAACTATGTCTATGTAGCACTGTCCCTATAGGGCTTGCTGTGTGATGACTTCTTGAGCCTCCTCTGATTAACTGCAGACAGTCACTAATAATGGCGCTTTTCCACTGCATGGAACCGAACGGTTCGGCTCGCTTTTGTGCTTTTCCACTGCTGGTACCGCATGGTACGGTGTAGGAACGGTTCGGTACGGTACGGCTGCGCTTTTCCACTGCATGGAACCGAACGGTACGGCTCTCTAAAACAGTACCACCTCGATTGTGGTCCCAAGAGGTACCATACCGGTACCATATCCCACAATCCTTTGCATGCAGTCCCTACTAGCCACTGATTGGTCAGAGAATCGTTGTTATCCCACCCACTTAACTTTAGTACTACTTTAGAGGAAAAGCAAACCATACCGTACCGTACCGAACCGTTCTAACACCGAAACCATCGGTACCAGCAGTGGAAAAGCAAACCGGGCCAAGCAGGGCCATTAGGGACAGTTAACTCCTCCATCTTTACTCCCAGTTGCTCGTTACTCAATAAACAGTCCAGGGGTTGTGTTTTTTTTTTTTTGGTATTTATTGTGGAACTTGGATGGGAGAAGGGAATAGTGAGATACTCCAACTTGAACTATTCACAGTAGATAAGGACAACTCTCACTTGACCTCACCAGGTTATTTATGGAAGCAGACACACTGCTATAACCATACTCGCTCATCCATGTCTTTATGGACCTTGCTTTGTGCACTGGTCCAAATCATTTGGTGGAGGGGGGGGGGGATTATGGTGTGGGGTTGTTTTTCAGGGTTTGGGCTTGGCCCCTTAGTTCCAGTGAAGGGAACTCTTAAGGCGTCAGCATACCAAGACATTTTGGACAATTTAACCGGTTGCCGACCGCCGCACGACTATATATGGCGGCGGTCAGCCCCGGCCAGGCAAAGTGACTTATATATACGTCACTAGCCTGTCACTTCCTTGTGAGCCAATAGCGGGCGAGCACGCGCCCGCAGAGGCACGCGCCCGTCACGGCTCGTTCCCTAGGAAGTCCGTGCGTGTGACTGGCGGACCCGATGTCCGCCGGTCACTCGGCGATCGTCGGTGGAGAGGGAGAAAGGCAGGTGGCTAATGTAAACAAGCCGTCTGCCATTCTCCCCTGTGTAGGAATGGTGATCATACGGTTCTACTATGTAGGACGGTTGATCACTGTTCCTACACCTCAAGCCACAGCCAATCACAGTAAAAAGCACGCCCCTAGGGACACACTTAACCCCTCCTTCCCCAATAAAGTTAACTCCTTCCCTGCCAGCGTCATTTTGCAGTAACAGTGCATATGTATAGCACTGATTACTGTAGTAATGTCACTGGTAACCCCAAAAGTGTCAAAAATGTCAGTCAAGGGTCCGATCTGTCCGCCGCAATGTCGCAGTACCGCAAAAAAAAATCGCAGATCGCCGCCATTATGCGTTAAAAAAAAAAAAAACACCAAAAATGACAAAAATCTTTCCCTTAGTTAGTAAAGGCAATAACTTTTGCGCAAACCAATCAAAATACGCTTTTTGCGATTTTTTTTTTTTTTTCTTTTTTACCAAACATATGTAGCAGAAAACAAATTGGCCAAAAATGTTAAAAAATTTTGATTTTGGAAACTAAATGAAAGTTTACTACAGATAGAGGAAGTAAGATCAGAGGTACAAAAAGAACTTAAGGATTACTTTGATCGTAATGATATACCGGGCTGTGCGATAGGTACATTATGGGAGGCACATAAATCAGTGATAAGGGGAATCTTAATTAAACATGGTGCAAGATTAAAAAGGGAAAGGAATAAACAATTACTAGCATTATTGGACAAGCTTAAAATATTAGAAACAGAACACAAAGAAAAAAAGGAAAATATAACAATAGGGGAACTGACCCTTGTAAGAAAGCAAATACTTGACTTAATGCATTATAAAGCTAAAGCAGCGATACAAGTATCAAAGAAAATTATGTACGAGTCAGGGAACAAATGCGGAAAAACGTTAGCAAGATCAGTGCATAATCAAAAAGTAAGATCCTATATCCCACAAATTGTCTCCCCGGAAGTAGTTAAAAAAAATATTGCCGGGTCAAATAACGGAGGAATTCAGGAATTTTTATTCACTGCTTTATAACCTGCCGGAAATAGGAAAGAGCAAAAGGAAATAGATGACTATTTGGTACAATCAGGAATACCAAAACTCTCTGAGGAAGATAAAGAGGATCTAGAAAGACCTATTTCACAAAAAGAAATAGAACAAACCATAAAAAGTATGAAAAATGGTAAAGCGCCAGGCCCAGACGGCCTGTCTCCACAGTACTTCCATGTATTGGCCCCCATTTTGGGACCATACATGGAGAGACTGTTTAATGAGAGAGGCCCAGAGGGAACACTATCTAGGGATACATTAACGGCTTATTTGACGTTAATATTGAAAGAGGGTAAGGACCCTTCGAATTGCGGAAGCTATAGGCCCATTTCGCTCCTGAATCTGGATTTAAAAATCTATACAAAAATTATAGCGGCAAGAATGGCAAAGGCACTTCCCAAAATAATACATTTAGACCAAGTAGGCTTCATGGCAGCGAGGGAAGCAAAGGATAGTACCACTAGAGTCCTTAATTTAATTCATATAGCTACCAAATCAGAAACACTGTGTATCGTATTGAGCACCGACGCAGAAAAGGCCCTCGACAGAGTTGAATGGACCTTCATGCAGTCGGTACTCAAGTATATAGGAGTAGGAGAAATAATGCGCGAGAGAATAGCTAGGGTATATTCTAACCCAACTGCAAGAGTAAAGGCAAATGAGGTGCTATCGGAACCCCTGAGCATAAAAAATGGCACGAGACAAGGGTGCCCACTGTCCCCCCTGTTATTTGTGCTGACATTAGAGCCTCTTTTGAACAAAGTCCGATTAAACCAGGATATAAAAGGAGTTAAGGTAGGTAAGGAACATTATAAGACTGCAGCTTATGCTGATGATTTGCTGTTCACGTTGACGGAGCCAGAAATGTCGCTTCCAGTTCTTCTGGAGGAAGTCAAACAATATGGAGAATTATCAAACTTCAAAATAAATTATAAGAAATCTGAAACAATGGGTGTGGGAGTATCAAAAGCAAGTAAGGACAGATTAAAGAGCAATTTCGGATTTGCATGGGTAGAGAAAGCAGTGAAATATCTAGGGACTCACATACCCGCAAAGCTAGCCCAGATATATGAACTAAATTTCACCCCCCTGATTGGAGAGACAAAGAAAATCCTGGAACAATGTAGGGGAGGCCTCCACTCATGGTTTGGAAGAAGCAACCTGATTAAAATGAATGTTTTGCCAAAATATTTATACATTATGAGAGCTCTCCCAGTTAATATTCCTAACAGTTTTTTCAGAATTATGCAGGGTGTGTTTGGAGGATATATCTGGGCGGGTAAAAAACCACGTATAGCGCGTAACATTATAACACTTCCCAAAAATATGGGTGGGTTAGCCATACCTGATCTGCGTAGATACTACCATGCCATCCATTTAAACAGAATAATGGACTGGTGGCATCATCAGGAAACGAAAAGGTGGGTCCAAATGGAACAAGCTCAAACGACGATCTCATTAAAAAGAGCAATTTGGTGCTATAAGACACTTCCCAAATCTTTGAAAACACATCCTCTGTTGGGAAACACAATAAAAATAGGATACCTGCAGACCCTGAGACAAAACCTAACTTCAATCGAATCTCCTTTATACCCGATCTTGGGAAATCCCGAATCCCCCCCAGGCTTAGAGAGACAGCATTTTAAAAAACTGTGGGAAACAGGACAAGATGGCATCAAAACTTTTACGACTCAGCAGACGTGGCCCCCAATTAGTAGATTAACAGATGAGGAGGGACCATATAAGTTACTTTTATGGGAAGCATTCCAAGTGCGACATTTTTTAGAGTCGTTGCCGGAACGAATTTAAGAAACCACTGACACATTTTGAGAAACTATGTGAGAAAATAGGAGGTATAGATCGCCCATTATCTATTCTATATAAAATGCTGAACACTCCATTAGACCATCCGAAGCTGAAATGGTTGGAAAAATGGAAGGCGGATCTAAATACAGAAATAACAGACTCACAGAGCATGTTCAGGGCAATATTTAGACCAACTAAATGTACTAAAATTCAGGAGATAAACTACAAAATCCTGACGAGGTGGTATCACACACCAGTCAAAATGCACAGGTGGTACACCCAAGAATCAGACAGGTGTTGGAGATGTGGAGAAGGAGAAGGCACCTTATACCACATCTTTTGGAATTGCCCAGAGATAAAGAAGTTTTGGTCAGAGATTGGGGCCATAGTTCAAGAAGTAACAGACTTCAAAATCGAGGGAAAAGCCGCTTTTTGCCCCCTACAGATACCAGGGCAGATAGAGAGGAAATACACAAAATCAGTATTACCACACATGATGAATGCGGCAAGAGCATGCATTCCCCAACATTGGAGAAAAAAACAAGCCCCTTCAGTGCTTGAATGGGTAAGAAAATTAGAACACATTAATAAAATGGAGGATCTATTGCTTTCTTCACAACACAAACAGGAGCAATATAAAAAGACATGGAGAATATGGAACTCATTTATAGCTTCGGATAGAGGCAAACAATTGGTGGCACCTCCACTGCAAAACACAGAAGGAGTCCCTAGTCCCAGTAGAGGGGGAGGGGAGTCGTAGGGAAGAGGAGGAGAATTAGCTTGTAATTTTTTTTTTTTTTTTCTCTTTTTTTTTTTCTCTTTTGTTGCGGTCACTGTAAGTATGGGAATGTGAGCTGAATGATAGGGGGTATGAATGGGGGGATTGAGGTTGAGAGATGGGGGAGTAATTAGGGGGAAAAAAGGGAAAGAAGAAAAGGGGCGGTACTGAAGAGTATGAATGGATAGAAAGAAGAACGGGGAAACAAGGACAAGAGTAGAGACCTAGGGTCATTTAAAGCACAACGTAGCAAACAAAAGGCAAGGAGCGAACGAGTAGGTACAGAAAAGGAGACTTGATGTTTTAACAATATCTTGCCTTGGCTGACTATGACTATTTGATAAAGGCCTATATATTATTGAGTTGGAAATCTCGGGAGGATGTTATTAGATCCTGGAGATGAGAAAACTAGTATGGATAATGTCTTTGTAACCCATTAATTTAATATGGTATTATATATTCTGTAACTGACTTCTTTGAAAATTCAAATAAAATGATAAATAAAAAAAAAAAAAAAAAAAAAAATTTTGATTTTTACATTTTTTTTTGGGGGGGGAATTTCATATAAAAAAATGTGAAAAATATTGTTATTTTTGCAAAATTTACTTTATTTTTGTTTATAGGGCAAAAAGTAAAAATCGCACAGGTGATCAAATACCACCAAAAGAAAGCTCTGTTTGTGGGAAAAAAAGGACGTCAAATTCATTTAGGTACAGCGTCGCACGACCGCGCAATTGTCCGTTAAAGTCACGCAGTAAAAAAAAAGCAAAAAAACCCCTGGTCAGGAAGGGGGTAAAATCTTCCGAGGCTTAAGTGGTTAATGTGGGAACAGCTTGGGAATGGCCCCTTCCTGTACGAATATGACAAGCAAGGTCCATAAAGACATGGATGAGTGAGTTTGGGGTGGAGGAATGACTGGCCTGCACAGAGTCCTGACCTTAACCCAACAGAACACCTTTGGGATGAATTAAAGTGCAGACTGCGAGGCAGGCCTTTATGTCCAACATCAGTGCCTGACCTCACAAATGGGCTTCTGGAAGAATGGTCAAACATTCCCATAGACACTCCTAAACCTTGTGGACAGCCTTCCCAGAAGAGTTGAAGCTGTTATAGCTGCATAGGGTGGGCCAACTCAGTATTGAACCCTACAGACTAAGACTGGGATGCCACTAAAGTTCATGTGTGTAAAAGCAGGCGTCCCAATACTTTTGGTAATATAGTGTAGCTCCGGTTGGGGTTGCTCCCACGCTGGACCTGTTGTACTTACTGAACTTTTCTACAATATACTGTTACTGCCAAATCCGGGCTCTGTGTTTTCTGCATCTAAACCTCACAACTTCCCAAAGAGGCGACAAAGCTTACAATCAGATTTATGGATCTTTCCGCTCTTCCTATCACCAGTCACTAGCTCTGAGTACGGCGATGAGCGGAGCTCGGCTGTTGTGTGTAAGCACTGATTCCGGGCCTTTTACAGATGCTAATTACATTGCTTTTTTTAATTGAAAAACAACTTTCAGCAAGGTCTCATTTGCATTTATGTTGCCCAAAATCCCAGAAAGATAAAACAAGTTTATGAAGCCAAGAAAAACGCCGCTTCTTCCTTGACAGGTATAATCTCCGGAATGAGCTTCACGATTCAGAACATTGATATATAAAGCGCTAGATCTGAGGGAGCCGAGACAAAACTTCGCAATTGCTTTTAAAAGGAATTGAGAGTCTTAAAAGTTTTTGTAGAAAGAGATGAGCCGAGAGCAAACCTTTCCTGCGAGAAACCTGGAGGGGGGCCATCGGCCAATCATAGTTCCTGGCTGGAGCACCGGAGATGATGCCAGTGAGATATTAGAGGGGATTTTTATTGGAGGTTCCAACACATTTTTAGGGGCAGAGATTGAACTCCAGCCTTCCCTGCTCATTCTGCTTCCAGTGCACACTGTGAGCTTCTAATAATGTGCAGGTAGGCGTGTGCACACGGGTGTGCCAGATGTGCCTGGGCACACCCTAATCACCCTGTGTGGTGCAGATTGCTCCTGTTTAGACCCGCATATTTCACCAAAGCCTCTTAAGCACTTCAGCCCCGGAAGATTTTGCCCCCTTAATGACCAGGCCATTTTTTGCGATTCGGCACTGCGGTATTTTAACAGGCAAATGCGCGGTCGTGCGACACTGTACCCAAATAAAATTTATGTACATTTTTTCCCACAAATGGAGCATTCTTTTGGTGGTATTTGATCACCTCTGTGGTTTTTATTTATTACGCTATAAACAGAAAAACTAGCGTCAATTCTGAAAAAAAAAAACAATAATTTTCACATTCTGCTATATGACATTCTCAAAAAAAAAAATTTAAAAATCAAATTTTTTCACCATTTTAGGCCAATTTTTATTCTGCTACATAGTTTTGGTAAAAAAAAATAATCCCAATAAGCGTATTTTGATTCGTTTGCTCAAAAGTTGTCACGTCTACAAACTAGGCGAAAGATTTATGTCATTTTTATTTATTTATTTTTTTACTAGTAATGGCGGCGATCAGTGATTTTTAGCGGGACTGCGACATTGCGGCGGACAGATCGGTCCCCGAACCGACATTTTTGACACTTTTGGGTGGACCAGTGACATTACTACAGTAATCAGTGCTAAAGATATCCACTGTTACTGTACTAATGACACTGGCAGGGAAGGGGTTAACCCAGGGGTGATCAAAGGGTTAAGTGTATGCCTTTGGGAGTGTTTTCTAACTGTGGGGGGGGGGGGTTTATGGAATCAACACAGAGACCTGTGATCCTAAATAGAAGGATCACAGGCGCTCTGTGTTCATTCCAGAGAGAACAACAGTCTGCTGTGTTTACAACAGCAGACCGTCATTCTCTCTCCACGGGGAGCGATCGTGGGTGCCCGGTGGAAATCGGGGTCACCGGTCCCATGGATCGGCTTCCCCGCGGCCTAATGGGGGCACAAGCACGTCCCCAGGAGCGATCCCGCGAATCGCCATACAGGTACGGCGGTTCGTGCAGCCAAGCCAGCCTGCCGCGGTGTATCTGTGGCGGGCAGTCGGCAAGTAGTTAACAGGGCTCCTTAAAAATAATTGTAAAAAAAAATAAAAAAAAAAAAAACTACTGACACCATCCAAGGCCCTACTTACACCAATCTCTGCCATACTGACACCGTCCACGGCCCTACTGACACTGCCCTACTGACACCGCCCATGGCCCTACTGACACCAATCTCTGCCGTACTGACACCGTCCCTGGCCCTCCTGACACCAAACTCTGCCGTACGGACACCGTCCAAGGCCCTACTGACACCAATCTCTGCCATACTGACACCGTCCAAGGCCCTACTGACACCAATCTCTGCCATACTGACACCGTCCACGGCCCTACTGACACCAATCTCTGCCCTACTGACACCGCCCACGGCCCTACTGACACCAATCTCTGCCCTACTGACACCGCCCATGGCCCTACTGACACCAATCTCTGCCCTACTGACACCACCCATGGCCCTACTGACACCAAACTCTGCCATACTGACACCGTCCACGGCCCTACTGACACCAATCACTGCCCTACTGACACCGTCCATGGCCCTACTGACACCAATCTCTGCCATACTGACACCGTCTACGGCCCTACTGACACCAATCTCTGTCGTACTGACACCGTCCATTGCTCTGCTGACACTGTCAGTATACTATATATACACATGCACACACACGCAAATATGTTTGAGCTTTAGGGTGCACACCTATGAATGTGCATTAGAATCTGCAGCAAGTCAGATAGTATCATCTAGCCCTTCCCTGCCCAGTCTGTATCTCCCTGGCCGCCCCTAGTTCCCTTAACCACTTACTGCCAAATCACGTACCTGTACATTATTTCAGTTTAAGTGATTGTACCGGAGTGATGCCCGCAGCTGCAGCCATCAACCCCAGACGGTTGGCTGGCCGGAGACCCAAAGAAAGCCGGAATCGGCTTTGATCGGGGCTTGGCTGTAGTAACCCAGAAGCGATGTTGGCATTTGAAAGGGGGCACACTGTGGTCACTCTGGCATTGATAGGGGGCACGCTGGGGTCACTCTGGCATATAACGAGAGCATGCTGGGGTCACTCTGGCATTAAAAGGGGGCACGCTGGGGTCACTCTGGCATTGAAAGGGGGCACGCTGTGGTCACTCTGGCATTGAAAGGGAGCACGCTGTGGTTATATATATATATATATATATATATATATATATATATATATATATATATATATATAAATATGGTATTGTTTTTTTGTGCACTACAAATAAAATATGCGCATTGGAATTTGTTCCTATTTTTTTTCAAACTATATTTCGGCCCCCAACAGTGTCTGAGGGACCGTGAACTGGCCCCCTGTTTAAAAAGTTTGAGGACCCCTGCTCTAAAGGCTATTAAAGTGTCGCCTATGGATAGAAAAATGTACTTTGTTTGTCGCTGTTGTGCGGGGGTGCACTATTTTTACTATTTTAATTTTTGTGACATGTTTGGCATCTATGTACTCGACTTGACATCATCTTTTATATTTTACAAGAAAATTGGGTTATATATTGTGTCTTTTTGCATTAAAATTTTAATGATAATAATAATAAAAAGTGTATTTTTTTTATATTTTTTCTCAAAAACTGCATTTGAAAAACTGCTGTAGAAATACCATGTGCCATAAAAAAAAATTGCATAACCCACCAATTTATCCTCTAGGGCCTCTGCTTTAAAACAAAAACTATATATATATATATATATATATATATATAATGTTTGGGGGTTCTAACTAATTTAAAACAGATTTTCACATGTAAACAAAAAGTGCCATAAAATGCCTGGTCTTCTACTGGTTAATCAAGTTGGCTCAGCATCACATGTAATTAATACCTGGCTTGGTCTGCATCCAAATACAGTCTGCCTAAGAATGCCCACTTCTCCAGACTTTGAGCCCTTCCGCACATTTGTGCACCCACGTGTTTCTATGCACAAGCACATGAGGATGGCACAGCACAGGAAGTCTGGGACCTCCTTCACTGCACATGCACAGCTCGGGCACGTGCGCAGATACACCAAAGGGCTCTGCCAGTTTCTAAAGGCCAGGTACAGCTCTTTGGCGCATCTTCACATGTGCTGGACTATTGAACATATCAGCGCCAGTGGAGTGGGGTGGAGCCACAATTAAGGGGATTCCGACGTTCCTGTTTAAGAGGGAAGTCGGAGGGCAGCAATAACGTGGCTCAACTGCTTATTTTTACAGCCCACTGACTACAACTGTAAATGAAGCATTTGAATTTTATTCCAGAGGAACCCTTGAAATAGTTTTCAGGTCTCAAGGAACCCTTACTAAACCCGATCTAGTGGGAAGAATGCCCCTTACATTGGTGGTCAGTGGGAAGAATGGTCCTTACATTGGTGGTCAGTGGAAAGAATGCTCCTTACATTGGTGATCACTGATCAGTGGATAGAAGGCTCCTTACATTTATGGTTGGTGGGAAGAATGCTCCTTACATTGGTGGTCAGTGTAAAGAATGCCCCTTACATTGGTGGTCAGTGTAAAGAATGCCCCTTACATTGGTGGTCAGTGGGAAGAACACTCCCTACATTAGAGGTCAGTGGAAGAATGTCCCTTACATTGGTGGTCAGTGGGGAAGAATGCTCCTTACACTGGTGGTTGGTGGAGAAGAATGCTCCTTACATCGATGGTCAGTGGGAAGAATGTTCCTTACATTGGTGGTGAGTGGGAAGAAGGCTCCTTACATTGGTGCCCCCCCCCCCCCCCCTTACAATAGTGGTCAGAATTCAACCCTCATGAACATCTTAAAAGATCATTGGCTTCATGGAACTGTCTCTACCAAGTGGTGTTGACCCCAGAACTATAGAGGCACCATCAAATAGGAGGTCAATTGGCCATAGCTCAAGGAACCCCTAGCAACCTCTGGAGGAACCCTAGTTGAGAATGACTGCCTTAAAAATTCAGCTCCCTTTGACTTAATTGGGGTTTGATTTAAGATTCGAGGTTAGATGTTCGGTGAATGACCGAAAACCAAACCCAGGTACATTTGACTCATCCCTAATGACGCCATACACATAGGAGTACCAGGAATTTCATGGTCCTGAGGTCATGTAATGAGGTCGCTTTCTATACAATCAGAGTTGGAATGTTCCCATAATCCTCGGATATTGTCGCTGTATACTGTCACCCACTCAGCTGATAACATAAAAGACCACACACCTAAAAAATTGGCCATCGTTTCCGCTGGGGTCCAGCGATGCTCCTCATTCTGGTCAGATAACCCCGCCATGTGTCCTGGATTCCGGCTGTGCCTATCAATAATGCATAAAGCATAGGAATTGACTCCAATTTGTGGAGTGGCGGCGGTTTCTATATCACACAGAAAGAAACATTACAGCCTCATCTCTGGGCAGTAAACAACGTACCGATGATCAAGAGTCCAATAATTCCTCCGGCATTGAGTCTGCTCCAGATACCACTAATGAATGGGAGCGCAATGAGCACCGACGCGGCACTGACCGCTTCTAGAGGCCGGAGGACGAGGAGACATAACAAGGCATGTGTTCCAACAGCGGCATAAACCGCAGACACACGAGCGGTAACGAGAACCCAACGGAATATCTATGAATATCTATGAAGCAAATACAAAAAAAGTCCTCATTTTCCAATCTGCTCTGGCAGAAGCACCAAACCCAGAAATACCTGTGAATGTGCCCTATTAAAGTGCACCTGTCATCAGCAATGTGTCCTGGTAACACTACCGGGTATTTCTTTTTCTTCCGACAATGCCTTTATCTGCTATTCTATCGAGAAGGACGGAGCCATCTTTGTTCAGGCATCACCCAGGGTCTCCATGTACTTCCTGGACTGAGATGCCAGCTTAGAAATGACACAATCATGTAAATTTTAGTACCAGTGCAGTTCTTAGCTGTGTTTACAAATGTGTGTACACAGATCAGCCCCTGCTGCAGCCTCTCACCTTGTGGCTTGCTATAAAGCAGGGGTGTCAAACTCAATTTCATTCATTAGCAGTATGGTTGCCCTTAAAGGGTGGGTTGTATCTGGGGTGTGCTACATACAGAGTGCCGGGTTTAGGAGTGCTTTATGTACAGAGTGCAGAGCTTGGGATTATGCTACATACAGAATGCAGCGTTCAGGAGTGTGCTATGTACAGAGTGCAGCGTTCAGGAGTGCGCTATGTACAGAGTGCAGAGTTCAGGATTGCGCTATGTACAGAGGGCAGAGTTCAGGAGTACTATGTACAGAGGGCAGAGTTCAGGAGTGTGCTATGTACAGAGTGCAGAGTTCAGGGGCACTCTATGTACAGAGTTCAGGGTTGTACTATGTACAGAGTTCAGGGGTGAACTATGTACAGAGTTTAGGGGTGCACTATGTAGAGAGTGCATAGTTCAGGAGAGCGCTATGTACAGAGTCCAGGGGTGCACTATGTACAGGGTGCAGAGTTCAAGGGTGCACCATGTACAGAGTGCAGAGTTAAGGAGTGCGCTATGTACAGAGGGAGATTTCAGGAGAGCGTTATGTACAGAGTGCAGAGTTCAGGGGTGCACTATGTACAGAGTTCAGGGGTGTACTATGTACAGAGTTTAGGGGTGCACTATGTACAGAAGGCAGAGTTCAGGGGTGCACTATGTACAGAGTTCAGGGGTGCACTATGTACAGAGTTCAGGGATGTACTATGTACAGAGTGCATAGTTCAGAAGTGCACTATGTACAGAGTGCAGAGTTCAGGAGTGTGCACTATGTACAGATTAGAGAGTTCAGGGTGCACTATGTACAGAGTGCAGAGTTCAGGGTTGTGCTATTTACAGAGTGCAGAGTTCAGGGGTACACTATTTACAGAGGGCAGAGTTCAGGAGTGTGCTATGTACAGATTGCAGCATTTAGGGGTGTGCTATGTACAGGGTGCAGAGTTCAGGGGTGCACTATGTACAGAGTGCAGAGTTCAGGGGTGCACTATGTACAGGGTGCAGAGTTCAGGGGTGTACTATATACAGAGTGCATAGTTCAGGAGTGCACTATGTACAGAGTTTAGGGGTGCACTATGTACAGAGTGCAGAGTTCCGAAGTGTGCGCTATGTACAGATTGCAGAGTTCAGGGGTGCACTATGTACAGAATGCAGAGTTCAGGGGTGCACTATGTACCGAATGCAGAGTTCAGGGGTATGCTATGTACAGAATGCAGCGTTCAGGGGTGTTCTATCTACAGGGTGCAGAGTTCAGGGGTGTACTATGTACAGAGTGCAGAGTTCAGGAGTGTGCGCTATGTACAGATTGCAGAGTTCAGGGGTGCACTATGTACAGAGTGCAGAATTTTAGAGGTGTGCTATGTACAGAGTGTGAAGTTTAGTGGGAAACTATGTACAAAGTGAAGAGTTCAGGGGTGTGCTATGTACAGAGTGCAGAGATCAGGGGTGTGCAAATACTTTATTGAGCAAGTTTAAGTCCCATCGGGGACTCCTTTTCTGCTCCTTGTAATGACAGTCGAGTGGCTTCTCAGCTGCATCGGTTGTCATTACAAGACAGCCGACCGTTGGCTATGGGCGCCGGTACCGGGGTGATGCCTCTAGCTGCAGGCATCACTCCGGTACAGCACTTTCCCGAAATATCGGCAATATCGGTAACTTCCGGGGCCGATTCAGATATATCGGGGAAAGTGCATATCGGCCCTCGATATATCGGCTTTGCCGATAATCAGTCGATCTCTAGTTTAAACTGTCAGCTCTGCTGGACAAAACCCTCACTGCTTCCCCCACAGATTAGCATATGATACAATGTAATCATTTCATTCTATGTATGTCCTCACTTTGTACAGCACTACTGTTAATGTTGGCTCATATAGACATCGAAATTAACAATATGGTAGAGCAAGAGCACCGGCTCAGCCTTACAGAGCTATTGATGAAGAGTTTGCCGGCTGGACAGGCCGGTATTATCCATAAATACACAATTTAATTGCTCCCCTCTCTCCGGCTATCATCCCCCCTCCCCCGCTGCTGCCGGCCATTTCCAGCATCAAACCTGTCGGCTATTTAGGGCACAATAAAAACAAATAAAATGTCTTTCAATTATATGTGGAAGTGGCACCGCGTGTTCTGCGCTGTTTAATATTTCACTATATAAATACGGCATCCTCTTAGCGGATACAACCCACAGCGGGCCGAGGTTAAATCAGCCCACAGAGGAGGATGAGAACCTTTCACGACTCCCAGCAATTCATATCCGCCGCTCCCTGGTGTGCTGCCTGAACTCTGCGATTATAGAAATAACACGCTGCAGTCCAGACTGCACTTCTCAGATTATTGTGTGCTTAGAGGATCTGTACTGGGCTGATATGGAAAATATAAAGAGAAAAGCTCTAAACTCTTCCATTGTGTACGTCTGCATGCGTGCGTGCCAAGGTAAAGGGACCCTGTCTGGATCTATAGGAAATCCTAATGGCACTTTACTGTATTATAAGGGGCATTATACTCCCCTTTCTGATAACCCATGCCTCCTACCCCCCCTCCCCTTCCCCATTCCCAGTAGGGGGCAGTAATACTGCAGCGATTTGGATCAATGAGATCACCAACGGAAAACCTCAACTGAAAACATGTCTGAATGCGATAGAAACTTCATAGAATTCTCTGAATTGCTCTCCTCCTGTCTCTAACTATCTCATGCATATTTGGCAACTGTCCTGGACCTGCCGGGACAATGCTGTTTTTCAGTCTGCTGTCCCGCAGTGGCTTTGTCCGTGCTTGTGCTGTGGGTGGAGCCATTATCTCTGACACCATTATGCAGCCTCCTTGTCCCAATTTAGGGTCTACTATATCAATTTCATTTTTGGCTGGGCTGTAGTTAGCTCAGACTGATTGTATAGTTTTTCACCTGTTTTTTTTTTTTTTTTTTTTATAAGCTTAAAGCGTTACTAAACCCAGGAGCCTGCAGTCACTATATCTGGTCTCCCCAGGAGCCTGCATTCACTATATCTGGTCTCCCCAGGAGCCTGCATTCATTATATGTGGTCTCCCCGGGAGCCTGCAGTCACTATATCTGGTCTCCCCAGGAGCCTGCAGTCACTATATCTGGTATCCCCAGGAGCCTGCATTCACCATATCTGGTCTCCCCAGGAGCCTGCATTCACCATATCTGGTCTCCCCAGGAGCCTGCATTCACTATATCTGGTCTCCCCAGGATCCTGCAGTCACTATATCTGGTCTCCCCAGGAGCCTGCAGTCACTATATCTGGTCTCCCCAGGAGCCTGCAGTCACTATATCTGGTCTCCCCAGGAGCCTGCAGTCACTATATCTGGTCTCCCCAGGAGCCTGCATTCACTATATCTGGTCTCCCCAGGAGCCTGCATTCACTATATCTGGTCTCCCCAGGATCCTGCAGTCACTATATCTGGTCTCCCCAGGAGCCTGCAGTCACTATATCTGGTCTCCCCAGGAGCCTGCAGTCACTATATCTGGTCTCCCCAGGAGCCTGCAGTCACTATATCTGGTCTCCCCAGGAGCCTGCAGTCACTATATCTGGTCTCCCCAGGAGCCTGCAGTCACTATATCTGGTCTCCCCAGGAGCCTGCATTCACTATATCTGGTCTCCCCAGGAGCCTGCATTCATTATATGTGGTCTCCCCGGGAGCCTGCAGTCACTATATCTGGTCTCCCCAGGAGCCTGCAGTCACTATATCTGGTATCCCCAGGAGCCTGCATTCACCATATCTGGTCTCCCCAGGAGCCTGCATTCACTATATCTGGTCTCCCCAGGATCCTGCAGTCACTATATCTGGTCTCCCCAGGAGCCTGCAGTCACTATATCTGGTCTCCCCAGGAGCCTGCAGTCACTATATCTGGTCTCCCCAGGAGCCTGCAGTCACTATATCTGGTCTCCCCAGGAGCCTGCATTCACTATATCTGGTCTCCCCAGGAGCCTGCATTCACTATATCTGGTCTCCCCAGGATCCTGCAGTCACTATATCTGGTCTCCCCAGGAGCCTGCAGTCACTATATCTGGTCTCCCCAGGAGCCTGCAGTCACTATATCTGGTCTCCCCAGGAGCCTGCAGTCACTATATCTGGTCTCCCCAGGAGCCTGCAGTCACTATATCTGGTCTCCCCAGGAGCCTGCAGTCACTATATCTGGTCTCCCCAGGAGCCTGCAGTCACTATATCTGGTCTCCCCAGGAGCCTGCATTCAGCCAGCATGGGATGCCCTGTCTACCTTAATCCGGCCCTCAGTCCCTGCAAACTGGGGACGTCTGGTCACCCTACACTACACCCCCGCTGACGAAGTCCCGTAGGATGTAACGCGTATGGGAGTAGGAGTTTGTGACGTCACCCGCTGCTGTCTCTTGGGCCGAAGGAGAAAGTATCGGCTCCCGGCTTGAATCCTTTTGTTTTATGCTGCAATATGAAGAAACTTTCTGTAAGTGCAATTATGTTTCAATAAATGGGGAAGCTTTTATACAGTATAGGCTTAGATTTCTCCTTTGTGTCTTGTTTGATACACTGGGTTAACCATTGGGAACGTGGAGGAATATACTGTACCATATTACAGTGGAGGCTTTATTATTTGCTGGAAATCACCCTGTATGATTATCTGAGCCTGTTTGACCCACTGGTGATACAGGGGGTCATACATTGAGGTGAGCGCATTGGAGTGCTTCTCGGTGAAGGGATTGTCACCGTATATGGACATCTTTCTGGCACCTTACTGTGGTCTTCTGCTGTTATTCTTCAGAAGGACTTTGAACCTTGAATGAACTTTTTAGATTTTATTTTGTGCTGCACTATTTTTTCTACAATGTCTGTCTGGGCTTTTTTGTAATGTACCTGGGTTAGTGTTCAGCATGCATATTTAGGTAAGGTCAGGAGTGAATGCGCTGATTGTTTTTTTTTCTTTTCTTGTCAATCCTACACTATGTCTCAGTGTATATCAATGAACGGTTGTCCACCAGCAATCAATAGTTCTATATTCTGAAGGGATTCCCCCCCCTCTTGAATTTTTTTGTTCATTATATGAGCATCTTCATACAATACAAGTTTGGTTTAACTTTTCAATAATAACCCCAGATGGGCTCAGGGAATAATAAGCCTCCTTTGCTCCAGGTCGGGGCCCGGGGGCCACCAGCCAGAAAAGTTTCTGTGCAAAGAGGACCTGTAACCTGAGACAGCTGACAAAAGATTCATAATGAAGAACATTCATTAAATGAGCATCTAATATAAAGACACAATTCCCTCATCGAGATCTGTCGCTTCACTTCCTGCAAGAATCCTCCAATGGCGTCTTCTTCTATTGCTTTATTATGAAAATTATAATGAAGGCGTCTCGTTCTCTCCCGGGACTATAGGATAAACTCATCAGCCGTGTTCAGTGCAGTTAGATGTGGGGTGGGAGGCAAAAAATATACACGTATAATCATTTTGCTCCAACATTTTCATTGTACATATTGTGAACATTTGTTTTAAAACATTAAATTGGTATGATTTGTTTTTATTTTTTATTTTTAAATAACAAACATGTTATACTAACCTGCTCTGTGCAATGGTTTTGCACAGTCCCCCTGCTGGCACTCTTGGCTCCTCCTCCTTGACCAGTGCCCCCAGAAAAAGTCGCCTGCCCTGGGAGCACAGAAGCGTGCTCGCTCCCGAGCTGATTCTCTATGCGTCCATAAGTTACATAGAGCTGCAGCTGCCCCCCACCCCCCGCTCTCTCCTAATTGGCTCACTGGCTGTGATTGACAGAAGTAAACCAATGGAGTGAGCCAATGAGGAGGGAGAGTCCCAGGACAAACGAGGCTTTCTTGCTCAGGTAAAGATTAGGGGAGCTGGGGGGAGCAGCTGCATACAGAAAGTTTTTTACCTTCATGCAAAGAATGCAAATGGGACACTATTCTTCCCACTGACACCAACAATGGGGCATTATTCCTCCCACTGGCACCAATGATAGGACACTATTCCTCCCACTGGCACCAATGATAGGACACTATTCCTCTCACTGACATCAACAATGGGGCACTATTCCTCCCACTGACACCAACAATGGGGCACTATTCCTCCCACTGACACCAACAATGGGGCACTATTCCTCCCACTGGCGCCAATGATAGGACACTATTCCTCCCACTGACACCAATGATAGGACATAATTCCTCCCACTGACACCAACAATAGGGCACTAGTCCTCCCACTGACACCAACAATGGGGCACTATTCATCCCACTGACACCAACAATGGGGCACTATTGCTCCCAATGACACCAATGAAAGGACACAATTCATCCACTGACACCAACAATAGGGCACTATTCCTACCACTGACACCAAGAATGGGGCACTATTCATCCCACTGACCACAACAATGGGACACTGACACTATTACTTCCACTGACACCACTAATGGGGCACTATTCCTCCCGCTAAAAGCAACAATAAGATACTACACTTCCCACCAATACCTATAATGGGGCACTATTCCTCCCAACTTCACCAACAATGGGGCTGCATTCCTTCCGCTGAAGCCAACGATGGTGCACTATTCTTCTGACTGACACCAACAATGGGACACTATGCCTTCCACTGACACCAACGATGGGATACTGTTTCTCCCACTAATACCATAACCATGATAGGGCACTATTTCTCCTCCTACTGACCACAGGTGCTATGTAATTCATTTTACTCCCACTAACCACCAAGCCTGAGGCATTTTCTACTTCCACAAGCCACAGCCTGGCCCCCCTAAAGCCTAAATGACCCTAAACTGGCCCTTTGGTTAGAAAGTTTGGAGACCCCTGATATTTACCAATATAATGGTATTATTCATCAGGGAACTCAAATAGAGTCCTGAATGACACTGATGCAGGTAAGTAAACCACACATAATGTATATATTGTAATTTACCCCCCCCCCCCCAAAAAAAACTCTCTCTCTCTATATATATATATATACAGTGTATATATATATATATATATATATATATTACAAAGTGCATGGCTCAAAAATATGAACATAAATTTACAAAAAATCCAAAATCGAAAAATAAATAATAGAAAATTGCCAAATGCCAAAAGTAGTAAGCCTGCAATAAGGAGAGAAGTGGTTTATACAGGATCAGCACTGAGATAAATTATAACAGCTCCAGCCACTTCATCAGCAGCGATGTACAACTAATTTAAAAAAAAAAAAAACAAAAGAATACAAAATCAAAAGGCCAAAAAAATTGAAAAAGCCTAAAATACTAATACCAATGCTGAATCATTAAAGTATAACACAGGGACTGGTGGCACAGAGCTCCACAAGCATCATAACTTCTGCTGCGTCTTCAGGAGCAATGTGCAATTTATTTAAAAAAAAAATCTCAAATAAAAAAAAAAACGAAAATATATATATAAAAGAAAAATGGCAAAAATACTAAGCATGCAAAAAGGAGAAATGTAGTGCATTCTGGATCAACAACTGTATCATAAAGTATAACATGGGGACTAGTGGCAGAGAGATTTACATGTATTGCAGCTCCTGCGGCTTCTTCTGGAGCAAAGTACAATTGCTTAAAAAACAAGAAATCCAAAGTAAATAAAAAAAAAATCAAATATAGAAAATCAAGAATACTAAGCCAGCAAAAAGGAGAAAGGTGGTGCATCCCAGACCAATGCTGAATCATAAAGTATAACATTAGGACTGGTGGCAGAGAGCTCTACATATACAGTGCATGTGGAAAGTATTCACAGCACTTCACTTTTTCCACATTTTGTTATGTTACAGCCTTATTCCAAAATGGATTAAATTCATTGTTTTCTTCAAAATTCTACAAACAATACCCCATAATGACAACATGAAAGAAGTTTGTTTGAAATCTTTGCAAATTTATTAAAAATAAAAAAATATCCCATGTACATAAGTGTTCACAGTCTTTGCTCGATACTTTGGTGAAGCTCCTTTGGCACCAATTACAGCCTCAAGTATTTTTGGTTATTATGATGCTACAAGCTTGGCACACCTATTTTTGGGCAGTTTCTCCCATTCTTCCTTGCAGGACCTCTCAAGCTCCATCAGGTTGGATGAGGAGCGTCGGTGCACGGCCATTTTCAGATCTCTCCAGAGATGTTCAATCGGGTTCAAGTCTGGGCTCTGGCTGGGCTGCTCAAGGACATTCACAGAGTTTTCCCATAGCCACTTCTTTGTTATCTTGGCTGTGTGCTTAGGGTCATTGTCCTGTTGCAAGATGAACCTTCGCCCCAGTCTGAAGTCCAGATCACTCTGGAGCAGGTTTTCATTAAGGAAGTCTCTGTCATTGCTGCATTCATCTTTCTCT
Source organism: Pelophylax lessonae (assembly GCF_965119305.1). NCBI lineage: Eukaryota > Metazoa > Chordata > Amphibia > Anura > Ranidae > Pelophylax > Pelophylax lessonae. The sequence goes on along the minus strand of NC_138780.1, from coordinate 183,180,228 downwards.
CGATCCTGACTGGTCTCCCAGTTCCTGCTGCTGAATAATATCCCCACAGAATGATGCTGCCACCACCATGCTTCACTGTAGGGATGGTATTGGCCAGGTGATGAGCGGTGCCTGGTTTCCCCCAGACATGACGCTTGCCATTAAGGCCAGAGTTCAATCTTTATTTTATCAGACCAGAAAATTTTGTTTCTCATGGTCTGAGAGTCCTTCAGGTGCCTTTTGGCAAACTCCAGGTGGGCTGTCCTGTGCCTTTTACTGAGGAGTGGCTTCCGTCTGACCACTCTAGCATACAGGCCTGATTGGTGGAGTGCTGCAGAGATGGTTGTTCTTCTGGAAGATTCTCCTCTCTTCACAGAGAAACACTGGAGCTCTGTCAGAGTGACCATCGGGTTCTTGGTCACCTCCCCGACTAAGGCCCTTCTCCCCCGATCGCTAGGTTTGGCCAGGCGGTCAGCTCTAGGAAGAGTCCTGGTCAGTGGTGTATTTTGGTTTTGTGCTGCCCTAGGCAAGACTTGGGCGCCCCCCACCTCCTCTTATGTAAATTTGCCCCACTCCTTTTTTAATGGGTGTGACTCACTCCAAAATCGAAGGACTACGAGTCCCAGTATGAACTCCTGAGATCTCACGAGAGGGGGGGGAATGAGAGGGGTTAAGAGAGAGAGAGGGGGTGGTTGAGGGAGAGAGAGAGGGGATGAGAGAGAGAGAGAGGGGGGTGGGTGAGGGAGGGAGAGAGAGAGGGGATGAGAGAGAGAGAGAGGGGGGTGGGTGAGGGACGGAGGGAGAGATAGAGGGGGTGATGAAAGAGAGAGAGAGGGGGGATCAAAGAGAGAGAGAGATGGGGATGAGAGAGAGAGAGGATGAGAGAGAGAGGGGGATGGGAGAGCGAGAGGGGGGTGTGAGAGAGAGATAGTGGGTGAGAGAGGGGGATGAGAGAGAGAGGGGGATGAGAGGGGGGTGAGAGAGAGAGAGAGAGAGAGAAGGGGTGAGAGAGAGAGAGGGGGGATGGGAGAGAGAGAGAGGGGGGATGGGTGAGAGGGGGGATGGGTGACAGAGGGAGAGAGAGACAGCTCTAGCAACCAGTGGCCAATAGAATCTCAGGTGGAGGGGGGTGGCTTTTTTGCTGCCCCCCCTGCAAAGTGCCGCCCTAGGCCTGGGCCTTGTTGGCCTAGGCCAAAATACAGCACTGGTCCTGGTGGTTCCAAAAGTCTTCTATTTACGGAGGATGGAGGCCACGGTGCTCATTGGGCCCTTCAATGTTGCAGAAACTTTTCTGTACCCTTCCCCAGATTTGTGCCTCCATACAATCCTGTCTCAGAGGTCTACAGACAATTCCTTGGACTTCATTGCTTGGTTTGTGCTCTGACATGCACTGTTAACTGTGGGACCTTATATAGACAGGTGTGTGTCTTTCCAAATCATGTCCAATCAACTGAATTTACCAAAGGTGGACTCCAATCAAGTTGTAGAAACACCTCAAGGATGATCAGTGGAAACAGGATGCACCTGAGCTCAATTTTGAGTGTCATGGCAAAGGTAAGGACATGTGATTTTTTTTTTTCATTTTTTATTTTTAATAAATTTGGAAAGATTTCAAACAAACTTCTTTCATGTTGTCATTATGGGGGATTGTTTGTAGAATTTTGAGGAAAATTATGAATTTAATCTATTATGGAATAAGGCTGTAACATAAGAAAACATGGAAAAGTGAAGCGCTGTGAATACTTTCCGGATGCACTGTATCATGGCTCCTATGCAATTAAAGAGGAAGTAAACCCTCCTCTGACACTTTTACCTATAGGTAAGCCTATGATAAGGCTTACCTATAGGTACTGTAAATATCTCCTAAACATGTACCGTTTAGGAGATATTTACCTAAAATGCAGCCAGTGACGTCACTGGCGCATGTGCTCTGAAGGAACGGCCGCTGGTGCCGTTCCTTCAGAGCCCGTGCCGTGACCGTCGGCTCCCGTGCGCAATCAGATGGCCGGATGCAGCAATCCCGGAAGACGGGTGACTGAACATGTCGCCCATCATACAGGTAAGCGGGCGGCACGGCGGGGGCTCGTTCTAAGGTAAGTATTTCATAATGAGCTAGTATGCAATGCATACTAGCTCATTATGTGTTTCTCTTTCAGGTTGGAAAAAAAAAAAAAAATTTAATGAGTTTACAACCTCTTTAATTAGTAAAAAAAAATCTCAAAAAAAAAAACCAAAAAAAAAATAGAAAATGTCAAAAATACTAAACACGCAAAAAGAAAAAGTATATGCAGCCCAGATCAGTGCTGAGCCATAAAGTATAACATGGGGACTGATGGAAGAGACCTCTCTTTGTATATCTCAGGTCCTGCAGCTTCCTCAAGTGCAAAACAAAATACAAAAGGTCAAAAATATTTTCACCGTGTGATGAATAGCAGCAACAGTAATTTATCAATTTAAGAGCACAGATACGCGTAGCGCGGGTTTTTCCACATATATAAAAAACAGTCAACTTCAAGAGAAATACAACATACCGAAATCCACGATTTTCTTCTATTTACAAATTAGGCACTACAGTATTTCCAAACTTTAGCTCCAACGCTTACACTGAATAAGCCAACTATTTTTGAATACACATGTGCGCAAGGCCCATACCAGTGACATTTGGTATCCTCTATATACAAAGTGTTACAGGAAGCCACCCCTATGTCTGAAGTCTCTCACCTATACATGAAAAAATGGGCGCACATCAGAGGCGTAACTAGAACAGGAGAGGGAGGGGAGCGCAGTGGGGGGGGGGGGGGGGACCAGGGGAGCACACATGGCCCAGAGACAGCAGAACACAAGTGAACTGGATAGGAGGAGTGGCGGGGGGCAGCATACAGAGGAACCAATCTCCTCCATTTTCCTCCTGCAGCTACAGAAGGAAAAAGGAGGACAGTGATTTCTCTACATGCTGCCCCCGCCACCCCTCCTATTCAGGTGTACAGGGGAGCCACATGGGCCCCCTTGAGCATGGGGCCCGGTTGCGATTGCAACCCCTGCAACCCCTGTAGTTACGCCCCTGGCGCACATTCTCCAACGGTCCATCCCCCTGAATGTTTGGGACAAGATTTGGACGTCCGCGTTCACCTCTTCACGATGTGTGACCCAAAGGGAAACGGCCCTGAAAATACTTATGTTTTGGTATAGAACTCCTGAGATACTACATCGCCAAAACCCATCCTTCTCAGCTTTATGCTGGAGATGTGGTCTTGGGACTGGCTACCATTACCACATTTTTGGGCAATGTTCTCACTTACAACCCTTCTGAAGGGATGTTGGGTCACTACTTGAACCGGTGTTTGGCCAGTCCTTCCCTTTGGACCCTGTACATTATCTACTGGGTCTTCCTTTCCCTGGTCTTAAGAAGCAGAGTAATCGCTTGATTGCATATATATTACTAGTAGCCAATCGGGCGATCCCATTTTGCTGGCTACCTACCAGCCCACCCATCAACCCACAAATCTCAACTCTTGCTTCTCATTGCTGAAATTAGGAGGATGGAGTTCTTAACTGCAAATGTTTCTAATACTTTGAATAAATTTCATAACTGCTGGGATCTATGGGCCCAATCAATACATGGAGATGGGCCTTTGAACCCTTCAGCTGATTGATCCTTCCATCCCCAAACATTCTCCTCTTCCTTAAAGCGGTAGTATACCGCTTTTTGACACTTTTAACTACAGGTAAGCCTATAATAAGGGGCGGGACGGTTTAGGAGATATTTGCAGTGCATGCAGCTGCTCACGCGAGGGGGGACCTTCAGCTTTCCTTGCCGGGAATTGCCGTAAAATCGTGGCTCCAGCCAATCACATCGCCGGAGCCGCCGAACCCGGAAGAGATGCAGAGGGATCATGGCAGCGCCCGCAGCGGTGTCTGGGGGTCTGTATCGGGGCTTTGTTCTAAGTTAAGTAATACATAATGAGCTAGTATGCTATGCATACTAGCTCATTATGCCTTTGTCTTGCAGGTTTTTTTTTGTTTTTTTTTCGGGTTTACAACCGCGTTAACCACTTTGAGACCAGAAGGATTTGCCCCCTTCCTGACCTGGCCCTATTTTGTGATTCGACACTGCGTTACTTTAATGAACAATTGTGCTGTTGTGTGATGCTGTATCCAAACTAAATTTACCTCCTTTTTTTCCCCACAAATAGAGCTTTCTTTTGGTGATATTTGATCACCTGTGTGATTTTTTTTTTTTTTGCTCTATAAAAGAAAAAGAGCGACAATTTTGAAAAAAAAAACAATGTTTTTTACATTCTGCTATATGATATTCCCAAAACAAGAAATTAAAAAATCTAAATTTTTTAACATTTTAGGCCAATTTGTTTTCTGCTACATATTTTTGGTAAAAAAAAAAAATCGCAATAAGCATATTTTGATTGGTTTGCGCAAAAGTTATCGTGTCTACTAACTACAGGAAAGATTTATGTCATTTTTATTGTTTTTTTTTTTACTAGTAATGTCGGCGATCTGCGATTTTTAGCGGGACTGCGACATTGCGGCGGACAGATAGGACCCCTCACTGACATTTTTGATACTTTTGGGGGGGACCAGTGACATTACTACAGTAATCAGTGCTAAAAATATGCACTGTACTGTAATAATGCCATTGGCAGGGAAGGGGTTAACCCTGATCAAGGGATTAAATGTGAGCCTAGGGGAGTGATTCTAACTGTGGGGGGGCGTGGCTTCTGAAATGACCATAGAGACATGTGATCCTGAATAGAAGGATCACATGGGCTCTGTGATCATCCCAGGGAGAAGAACGGTCAGCTGTGTTTACAACAGCCGACCATTCTTCTCTCTCAGCAGGGAGCGATCGCGGGTGTCTGGCAGCAATCGGAGTCGCCTGCCCGCTGCATCGGCTTCCCTGCTGATAAACGGGGGCGGGAGCGCCCCGCCGGCGGCGCACGCTCGCCCCCTACATAGTTGCCAACATTTAAAAAAATTTTCCAGGGGCACTTTGCAGCACAGCTTTCAATTACCACACCCACTTCCCTGAAGCTCCGCCCACTCTGCATAATTAATCTCGCCTACTTATCAGATTATAGAGTTTACTCAATATAAAGAGAATTACAGGAAATTAAAAAGGGATTTCAAACTTAAGGCCAAAGTAGCAGAGTTGGAATAAGTCTCCCATTCAGCTGCACTACTTCTGCGTAACATTTATGGGCAGCCTGATTAACAGGCGCTTCCAGGGACAATATAAATTACCTGGGACAGGCTCCAATTTCCAGGGACTGTCCCAGGAAAAAAGGGACAGTTGGCAAGTATGCCCCCTATCGCCGTGCACGAGAGCGACGTACAGCTACGGCGATTTGCCTGTGAGTGGCTGCCTGCCGCCGAATAAGTGCGGCGAGCGGTCGGTAACAGGTTAAAAGCCTAATGTTCAGTTTCTTATCTATGTGCATAAATCCTGACATGAATTGACTTTTGTGCACTACATATTCTGTTGTAACTACTAGATTTACTACACTTGTACTTGCCTTGAACAGCAGCTTAGTGTTATGATATGCGCAAACTTTTTCTATACGTTGAAGACTTTCTTTTCTATGCACTCTCCTGTTCTTGTTTGCACCTTTTGGTATCTGTTACTGTTGTATTATGATATTGCCACCTATTTTGTCATTTCTAAAAACCTTTAACCACTTGCCGACCGCCGCCCGACTATATACGGCGGCGGTCAGCCCCTCCCAGGCAAAGTGACGTACCGGTACGTCGCTAGCCTGTGAGGCTCTGGGGAGCGAGCGCGCGCCGCCGGAAACACGCTCCCACTCCCGCAGGTCACGGACCCCCCCGCGTGTGTGAGCAGCGGACTTGATGTCCGCCGCTCACTCACGATCGTCCGTGACAGCGGGAGAAAGGCAGGCGGCTAATGTAAACAAGCCGCCTGTCATTCTCCCCGGTGTAGGAACAATGATCATACGGTTCTACTATGTAGGACAGTTGATCATTGTTCCTACACCTCAAGCCACAGCCAATCACAGTTAGAATCACGCCCCTAGGGACACACTTAACCCCTCCCTCTCCAATAAAGTTAACCCCTTCCCTCCCAGTGTAATTTTACAGTAACAGTGCATTTGTATAGCACTGATTACTGCAGTAATGTCACTGGTAACCCCAAAAGTGTCAAAAATGTCAGTCAAGGGTCCGATCTGTCCGCCGCAATGTCGCAGTACTGCAAAAAAAAATCGCAGATCGCCGCCATTACGCGTTAAAAAAAAAATAACAAAAATGACAAAAATCTTTCCCTTTGTTAGTAAACGCGATAACTTTTGCGCAAACCAATCAAAATACGCTTTTTGCGATTTTTTTTTTTTTTACCAAACATATGAAGCAGAAAACAAATTGGCCGAAAATGTTAAATTTTGATTTTTAAATTTTTTTGCGGAATTTCATATAAAAAAAAATGTGCAAAATATTGTTATTTTTGCAAAATTGACGCTCTTTTTTTGTTTATAGCACATGATCAAAAAATCGCACAGGTGATCAAATACCACCAAAAGAAAGCTCTTTTTGTGGGAAAAAAAGGACGTCAAATTCGTTTGGGTACAGCGTCGCACAACTGCGCAATTGTCCGTTAAAATCATGCATTGCCGAATGGTAAAATACCCCCTGGTCAGGAAGGGGGTAAAATCTTCCGGGGCTTAAGTGGTTAATATAAATACAATTAAAAAAAAAAAAAAGAAAACAGTCAGCCTGCAGAAAAACGGAGAAAGGCGATGCATCCCGGATCAACACTAATTCATAAATGACAACACGGGGAGCTCTATGTGAAATGTGGCCCCTGCGGCTTTTTCGTGAGCAAAGTGCAATCAATAAAAAAAAATCAGCGGCACCCGTTATCGGGATCTGAAAAAAAACGACCCCCCCCCCCATGATGACAATTTCTAACTGCAGAGCGGAGCCGGAGCAGACATGTTTAAGCTCTGCAGAGTGGAAGGGGTTAACCTTCTGCCCGCCGCGGTGGGACCGGTAATGCGTTTAAGCTGAGTGCAGCACATATTCCGCCTGTTGCGGTAATGTAATATTCGCAGCGGAGAGAAGGGGAGATGGGAGATTTTACTGGATGTGTGATTATAATAGAAGTCTGTAATGTGATTAGATGATGTCAGTAGATATGTATCAGACATATAGAATACGCACAACACGCAGTTCAGGTTTCGGCCTTCTCGGCACAGGCCGCCGTCCGCTGAGAGATTCTTCTTTCTTCTTTAACTTTTAACTGCGGACAGAAGCTAACGATCTTGTGGGAAGTGCGCCGAGGAAGGGGGAGGGGGGGGGTTTATCGCTGTATATTCGCAGGGTAGCCCTATATTATTGTCTGATCTGATTTCCACAAATAACCGACTCTGCTTATTAAATTGTTATATTATCAGAAGGGAACGGAGCCCCGGGGCCCCTCATCTACATAGAAAATATTTCATCACATAGAAAGAGAATAATTTATGTTTCTGGTTGTAAAACAGACTAGTTATATCACAGCGCAAAACTGGCGGATCTTAGTAAAACGTTATTTTCGTGTGTCTAGGAAAGGGGATTGAATTAAGAACAATTCCAGGAAATAAGTGAGAGCAATCAAGGAACTGATAATAAATTACAGCAAGCACTGCAACTGCGCTACAGTTAGAAATAGATGAAATGTAGCCAGTATACAGAGAGCACCTCACAGGGTCACTGGGTGTGTACTACCTGGGCTTTGTACAGGATAACATTCACGCTTTCTTTATTTCCGGCTACAGCTTGGGCCTTAATTGCCGGGGGGCGTCCATATACGTCCTCTCGTGCATGAGCAGCCTGCGCGCTCCCTGTGGAGCCTGCGCGGCTCGCTCTGGGATCAGTGAGTCCATTAGGCTCGGCTGATTCAGCTATCAGTGATCACCAGTGCCACCTATCAGTACCAATCAGTGCCCCATCATCAGTGCTGCCTATCAGTGTCACCTACCAGTGCCTATCAGTGCCCATCAGTGCCACCGATTAGTTCCCATCAGTCCCATGAGTGCCACCTATCAGTTCCACCTACCAGTGCCCTTCAGTGCCACCCACCAGTGCCCATTGGTGCCACCTATCAGTGCCCACCAGTGCTGCCTTATCAGTTTTGCCTATCAATGCCCATCAGTGCCACCTTATCAGTGCCCATCAGTGCCACCTTATCAGTGCCCATCAGTGTCGCCTATCAGTACCCATCAGTGCAGCCTATCAGTGCCCCTTCCTGTTCCAACATGACTGCGCACCAGTGCACAAAGCAAGGTCCATGAAGACATGGATGAGCGAGTTTGGGGTGGAGTAACTTGGCTGGCCGGCACAGAGTCCTAAACTCAACCCGATAGAACACCTTTGGGATGAATTAGAGTGGGGACTGCAAGCCAGGCCTCCTCGTCCAACATCAGTGCCTGACCTCACAAATGCCCTTCTGGGAGAATGGTCAAACATTCCCATAGACACACTCCTAAACCTTGTGGACAGCCTTCCCAGAAGAGTTGAAGCTGTTATAGCTGCAAAGGGTGGGCCAACTCAGTATTGAACCCTACAGACTAAGACTGGGATGCCATTAAAGTTCATGTGCGTGTAAAGGCAGGCGTCCCAATACTTTTGGTAATATACTGTATAAAGAAAGTTCTGTTGGGTCACAAGGTGCGAAAGATTGCCTGTTTTTCTCCTGCTGAGTGATATTGCAGCGTGGGAGGTCGGTGATAACCATTCAGCTCCTTGTTAATTTATTTCTTCTTATCGGCGTGGGATGACCGGCTTGCACAGAAATGTCCATATTAGGGGTCTGGCCCTGTAAGCGGCGAGTACATTAGGTGGATAGCGGAGACCCGATGGGTGTTTTAGCAGCATCAGTGGGGTCACCCTGTCTATGTCACCTCATTTACCGCCCTCTGTTCTACTTTCATTTATATATTTCACCAATCTGGGCGAGATGGGTAATCCTCCCAATTCTCCCTCAGGCCGCCGCGACCTCGCCGTGCTCCTCATTTTATATTTTGATTGTTCTTTGTCTGGCATAATTCCTCATCCTCTCCCTGCATTTATTACCTTGTTCTGACATCGACACGTCGCTTAAAAGAGGAGTCAGGGGACGCCAAATCCCATCTCATCACAAACGCCAAAGTTTTCTGAGTCGCCTGCAGAGCGCCGACTCCAAGCTAAACTCTTTTCTGACCGTTAAAGCGGAATTTCACTCTCTCAATCAACATGGACTATTTTCAATCCTTATGCTGCCAGCCTTAGTAAATAGATAGGAAAGTAGTTCATTTTTACTGGTTTTTAACCACTTCCAGTCCTGGCCAATGCATTTTTTTTTTGCTAGAAAACTACTTAGAACCCCAAAAGAATAGTTTGTGTCTCTGCCCCTCCCACAATGGTAAGTATTTCCCTCAGTAGTTTGTGTCTCTGCCCCTCCCACAATGGTAAGTATTTCCCTCAGTAGTTTGTGTCTCTGCCCCTCCCACAATGGTAAGTATTTCCCTCAGTAGTTTGTGTCTCTGCCCCTCCCACAATGGTGAGTATTTCCCTCAATAGTTTGTGTCTCTGTCCCTCCCACAATGGTAAGTATTTCCCTCAGTAGTTTGTGTCTCTGCCCCTCCCACAATGGTAAGTATTTCCCTCAGTAGTTTGTGTCTCTGCCCCTCCCACAATGGTAAGTATTTCCCTTGGTAGTTTGTGTCTCTGCCCCTCCCACAATGGTAAGTATTTCCCTTGGTAGTTTGTGTCTCTGCCCCTCCCACAATGGTAAGTATTTCCCTTGGTAGTTTGTGTCTCTGCCCCTCCCACAATGGTAAGTATTTCCCTCAATAGTCTGTGTCTCTGCCCCTCCCACAATGGTAAGTATTTCCCTCAGTAGTTTGTGTCTCTGCCCCTCCCACAATGGTAAGTATTTCCCCTGGTAGTTTGTGTCTCTGCCCCTCCTACAATGGTAAGTATTTCCCTCAGTAGTTTGTGTCTCTGCCCCTCCCACAATGGTAAGTATTTCCCTTGGTAGTTTGTGTCTCTGCCCCTCCCACAATGGTAAGTATTTCCCTCAGTAGTTTGTGTCTCTGCCCCTCCCACAATGGTAAGTATTTCCCTTGGTAGTTTGTGTCTCTGCCCCTCCCACAATGGTAAGTATTTCCCTTAGTAGTTTGTGTCTCTGCCCCTCCCACAATGGTAAGTATTTCCCTTGGTAGTTTGTGTCTCTGCCCCTCCCACAATGGTAAGTATTTCCCTCAATAGTCTGTGTCTCTGCCCCTCCCACAATGGTAAGTATTTCCCTCAGTAGTTTGTGTCTCTGTCCCTCCCACAATGGTAAGTATTTCCCTTGGTAGTTTGTGTCTCTGCCCCTCCCACAATGGTAAGTATTTCCCTCAGTAGTTTGTGTCTCTGCCCCTCCCACAATGGTAAGTATTTCCCTCAGTAGTTTGTGTCTCTGCCCCTCCCACAATGGTAAGTATTTCCCTCAGTAGTTTGTGTCTCTGCCCCTCCCACAATGGTAAGTATTTCCCTTGGTAGTTTGTGTCTCTGCCCCTCCCACAATGGTAAGTATTTCCCTCAGTAGTTTGTGTCTCTGCCCCTCCCACAATGGTAAGTATTTCCCTCAGTAGTTTGTGTCTCTGCCCCTCCCACAATGGTAAGTATTTCCCTCAGTAGTTTGTGTCTCTGCCCCTCCCACAATGGTAAGTATTTCCCTCAGTAGTTTGTGTCTCTGCCCCTCCCACAATGGTATTTCCCTCAGTATTGTGTGTCTCTGCCCCTCCCACAATGTTTTTTTATTATTTGTGCTATAAACAAAAAAAGACCGACAACTTAAAAAAACATATATATATATATTTTACTTTCTGCTATAAAACACGGGTCCCAGGAGGCTTCGAGAACAGAGTGCAGCATGGCTCGCTCATGGCAGTGAGAAGTCGGCTGTAAAGCCACTGGGAGGCACAGCTGGCATCGCACAGTCAACATGGTGCCTCTTGGGACCCGAAGATTGACACAGAATCAGCCTGTAGAAAGACGGCGCTGGATCCCTCGGCTGGTACAGTAAGTGTCTTTTTATTAAAAGTCAGCAGCTACAGTATATATTTTTTTAAAAACCTGACTGAGGCTTCACTTTAAGTAAAACCACTGTGTTTACAGACCTCAATAACCCAAGCTGAAATTTACACATAGAAATGATTGACTTGTCTGCACTGACTCGTCCATTTCAATGTTTCAGCCAGACAAATTGTCATGGACATGCAATAGTGTCTGGCAGCTTACCTTCTCCTCCATGTCTCCATTAGAGGCCTGACTCTCTTTTTGGCTGCCTTTTATCATCTCTTCTCCCTGTATGGCTCCACCCCAGGCCATTCCAGGAAGTCTATATTAACCAGTGCACTGCAGGTCTGCTTTGCTGTTCAACTTTGTTTGTTAGCTTGTGTTCCTGTCTGCCGTGTGTTACGTCTACCTTGCTGTGCACCGATTTTGGCTCGTCTCTGACTACTTCTGTTTGCCTGTGACCCTGACCTTTGGCCCGTCTCTTGGTTACCCTTGTCTGCCTGATTGCCCCGACCTCGGCTTACCCATCACTATCCCTTGTGTCCTGAGTGGCTGCTTCCCCTCTCTCCCTACGGAGCGTGACCCGGGGGACCCCAGGGGCGCGACCTGGGTTCAGCTGCAGCGAAGGCCATCCTCACCATTAGAGGCTCCGGTGAACACCTGCTGGGCCTTAGACTCCGCGCACTGGGGAATCTTGGGCTCACGTTTCCTGTCCATCCGCAGCAGTCAGCTATTGGGTTCACTACCTTGTGGTGCACCCCTGTCCCCAACAAGGTGCAGTTGTCACCTGGCCATAGGTGACCTGACACAAATACTGCCTCAAAGCAGGAATCTGCTGCGGTGCTGGCTGTTTAGCTAACTTATAGGGGTCTGGGAATTCTTTGTCACGTATTAGATATTTATTTTAAAAATCATATGTGTGTGTGAAATCTTCTTGCATCTTGGTGTGTTTTGTGTATTTTTTCCAGATGGTAATCCATGGTGAGACTTCCTGTAATAAAGACCGCTCACTGCCTCTCTCTCTCCTTGTGCAGGGTGACTGGTCTTGTCTCTGCCCCTTCCTGTAAAAAGGTGGGGCCTCCTAGGCCCCTCCTACAGCTCTGCTCTCTGCACAGGATACAGTATGTACAGCACAGTGATGTCTCTGCTTCTTTTACATAAAAATATCTGGGTTTGAAAAGCCAATTAGTGAACATGAAGTGGATTTATATCCTTTGCACCTTTACGTTGCTGGACTTTGGTTTTACTGGGACGATATACAGCTCCAGGCATCCCCCCAGCATAATTATTTAGAGCCAGTGGTTGGCTCCCTAGTAATAGCAATTGGAGCGGCTAGCTATTGCTGTTACAAGCAGTGGGAGGAGACATCCCCCCCCCCCCCTCCTGCTGCCTTTCATGGCACTCTCGGGCTCTCAAGTCCCACCAGGAGACCCAAGCAACCAGCCTGTGCATCCGCCGGAGATCGGCTTTGCTTGGCTGTTTGTACTAGGATATCCTGGAAGCAATGACATGACATCACTTTACTCTAAAAACCATCGGCGCCATTTTTAAAAAATCACAAGTATTTAAAAATGCTGACCTTGGTGTGATCATATGCTTTTAAGGGCAGAGGAGGGATTTGGGGTCTCAAATCTCTCCATAAAGAGTACCTTTCACATGCCTATTGTTGTCACAAAGGATGTTTACATTCCGTGTGACAGCAATAAGTGATAAAAAAAATGTAAGCAATTGTGTAAAAAAAAAAAAATTAAAAATAATAATAATAATAATGAAAAAAAAGTAACGTGCCCCCCCCCCCCATCCTCCAATGCTTGCGTGAAAGAGGGGGGTGACGCATGCTTTGGTCTCACACGCATGCAAACAGCAACCATCCCACACATGTGAGGTACCACCAGGAACATCAGATCATGGGCAGTATTTCTAGCACCAGACCTCCTCTGTAGATCTAACCTGGTAACCTGTAAAGGCCTATGGACACTAAAATGTACGTTGTTTGTCGCCGTTGCATGTTTGGTATCTATTTACTCGGCGTAACATAATTTTTTATTGTTTCCAAAAAAAAGATTGGGTTATGTATTGTGTTATTTTGTATTAAAATTCAAAAAAGTGTATTTTTTTCCCCCCATTAAATTGCGTTTGAAAAACCACTACACAAATATTGTGTGACATAATAAAAATGCAAAACCCACCATTTTATTCTCTAGGGCCTCTGCTATAAAAAAATATATATATAATATTTGGGGGTTCTAAATCATTTTGTAGCAAAAAATACTGATTGTTACATGTGTACAAAAAGTGCCAGAAAAGGTCCGGACTGGAAGTTCAGTTTTAAGAAATATAGAATGTTACAGGTAGAAAATCCCGGAGATTCGTTTTCTTTCTTCATATTTCTATTCTCAGTTGTGTTATTTAATTGCCATTTGGTGGAGTCGCTGTAATTCCATTTGCTTGTTTAGTGGTGTTAATATCCCAAACGTCCGTCTCCTCACCACCGGTGTACAAGCATTGCTGAGCATTAATAAGTGACTGGGACGGCGACATGGAATTAATAAGTCGGTTATTACTGGTTATTATGGCGATAAGACCGCAAGGCGCGCATTTAATGTCTCCCATCATCTGTATTGCGCTTTACAATCACCATCAACATTTTTTTAGCAGCAAATGACATTAAACGCCGTATTAAATATCTCGCGGCTTTGGATTATTACAGCAACTATCTTATCGTATATATACAACGTGTCCTTATTTATATCAGCTTAAAGCCGAAGTCTAATCTGCTTATATTTTGCTTTCCCTTCTTTATCCTTTGTCCTCTTATCAACATGCTAATGAAATAAATAAAATATTCCTGTTTTCATTACATAATTTATTTTATATTCAGTGATGTCATTACTGGATCTCCCTGCTTCTCTATGCCATGCAGGTAGATCATGGCTGATGGGAGAGGAGAGCAGGGGGCTGTGCATAGCTTACTGCTCACATCTTACTGGAAACATCACATATTATATATATATACTGTATATATAGATATATGTATAGTTGCATGAGGCATATTCAATATATATAGGGGTGGAAGGGGGACATATTCTTTATATACTGGGGTGCCGGAGGCATGTTCTAGCATGGGAATTTTTTGTTTTCACATTTATATATATTTATTTGCTATAAAAGTAATGGGATAAGGGGGATATATATATATATATATATATATATATATATATATATGGGTGTAGGAGGCATATTCTTTATATATAGGGGTAGAGGGGACATATTCTACATGTATAGGGGTGAGGGAGCATAATCTATATATACAGAGGTGCAGGGGACATATTCTATATGTATAGGGGTGAGGGGGCATCGTCTATATATACACGGAAGTGCAGGGAACATATTCTATATGTATAGGGTTGAGGGGGGCATGTCTATATATGCAGAGGTACAGGGGACATATTCTATACGTATAGGGGTGAGGGGGCCTCCTCTATATATACGGAGGTGCAGGGGACATATTCTATATATATAGGGGTGAGGGGGCATCGTCTGTATATACAGAGGTGCAGGGGACATATTCTATATGTATAGGGGTGAGGGGGCATCGTTTATAAATACAGAGGTGCAGGGGACATATTCCACATGTATAGGGGTGAGGGGAGCATTGTCTATATATACGGAGGTTCAGGGGACATATTCTATATGTATAGGGGTGAGGGGGCATCGTCTATATATACAGAGGTGCGAGGGACATATTCTATATGTATATGGGTGAGGGGGGCATCGTCTATATATACGGAGGTGCAGGGGCCATATTCTATATATATATAGGGGTGAGGGGGGCATCGTCTATATATACAGAGGTGCGGAGGACATATTCTATATATATATATATATATATATATATGGGTGAGGGGGGCATCGTCTATATATACAGAGGTGCGAGGGACATATTCTATATGTATATAGGTGAGGGGGGCATCGTCTATATATACAGATATGCAGGGGACATATTCTACATGTATAGGGGTGAGGGGGGCATCGTCTATACGGAGGTGCAGGGGTGCCATCTATAAACAATGCACATCAGAATTCACGGCGGTGAGCTGAGTTGATATCTGTAATTGGAATTAAACATGCACAATCTTTCCAAGCACTTGTTTTTCCAGAGCTCATTAAATCTGTTTTATATCCTTAATTCTGTCGGCGGTATTTATTATCTGGAGATCTGAAGCTTTTTCATCAGCATCCACACTTCGTCCAGATCCTCGTCCTGCTAATGAATTATGTGATTGGTAAACAGGACGACAGCCAGCTCTGGGTTCGCTCGCTTCATGTAGCGCTAATGAAATGCGCCGGTTATCCAGGACGCGCCTCGGTTGCGATCGTAAAACAAGCAATGGGGCGACACACCAGCGTGCATCTTTTAATGGCTGCTGCACGTCACTAGTTAGTTTGGCACATCACACAAATATCTCACACTGTATAGACAATCATAACAGAGAACCACATAAAGGTTGGAAGAGGTCAGTGTGTTCCCCATTGTTCCCCTGCTGAAAATGACGAGATAGCCTGATGCTATTATGGGTGGAGTTGTGAAGATTTCCCCTGGTGGGAAGCCACGTCAGGTTTATTTGCATGTCCTCTGTAATTTCACTGGGAGCCCTGATTTATTTATTTTTTAATCCCCTGTCTACCGAGGTACATTTATAAATGGTATTAAAGGGGATAAAGCAAGCTCCCGGCTGCTCCTAAGGTCATGAGCTTGGTATGAATTTTTGGAGCCAGAGATGGACTTTGTGCCCCCTTCTTGCCTCCGGTGTTTACAGTAACTCCGGGGAGCCGAGACCATGGTAATCTACTCTGGGCAGGAGGAGATCAGAGAACATCTCTGACAATTTCCAGGTTCAGAACTGTCATTGCTTTGCTACTGTAGCCAAGGAAGCAGCTAATCAAGCATGGATTGTCCTTGATTAGCTTCTTCCTCGACTACAGTAGCCGAGAAATGACAGTGGAAAGCAGGGGAGACATTGGAGATCGAATAGGCATGATGTGACAAGTCCTCCTTATGGTCTAATAGAGCCCCAGTGTCTCCATAAAGAGGACCAGTCATGTGCCCATGCTATTACATGAAGTGCTTGCTAGCCCCTTTGTGAAAGTAAAAAAAAAAAAAATTTGAAAAGCGTTAAAATAACACATTATAATAAAATTAATATAATAAATAATTATATATTATTGTAATAAAAAAATAATTATGTAGTCCTCAGGCCTAAAATTATTTTTTTAACCACTTAAGGGACCCTGTATAGCAGTTTTACTGCTATAGCGCGGCCCCCCTGCTCCGGATCACATATATATATATATATATATATATACTGTATTTTCTGGCGTATAAGACTACTTTTGAACCTCAAAAAAATCCCCCAAAAATGGGAGGTCGTCTTATACGCCGAGTATAATATCTCCAAGGTAACCTAAGTATAAGTATTACCGGTAGATCATGTAATAGGGAGGGTCGTCTTATACGCCCAGTCGTCTTATACGCCGGAAAATACGGTATATATATATATATATACACGTGATCCAGCATACAGCGGGAGCGGATCGGCAAGTATGGCAGTCCCAATGTCCGCCAGCACCCACCATTGATTCAGCAGAGAGGCAGAACAGCAATCTGTCAGTAGGGAAGGCATGGATCCTTTGTCTCTGCAAAACAGGGACTAGGATCCATGTATTCCCCTAATAAAAGCACTGTAGAAAAACACTGGCTAGGAACATAGTTGACCCTTTGATTGCCCCCTGATGTTAACCCCTTCCCAGCCAGTGCAAGTACAGGGACAGTGCATATTTTTTAGCACTGATCACCGTATCAGGGTCAAAAAGTGTCAGTTAGTGTCTGATTGTCCGCTGCAATATCGCAGTCCCGCTATAAGTTGCTGATCGCCGTCATTCCTAAAAAAAAAAAAAAAAATCCCATAGTTTGTAGATGCTATAACTTTTGCGCAAACCAATCAATATACGCTTATTGGGATTTTTTTTACCAAAAATATGTAGCAGAATACATATTATCCTAAATTTATAAAGAAATTAGATTTTTTACATTTTGTTATTGGATATGTTTTGTAGCAGAATGTAAAAAAAAAAATATTTATTTTTTTCAAAATTATTGGTCATTTTTTGTTTATAGCGCAACAAATAAAAACCACAGAGGTGATCAAATACCTCCAAAACAAAGCTCTGTTTCTGGAGAAAAAAGACATACATAACGCAATTGTCAGTTAGCCCCCGTTCACATGCAAGCGATCCGACTTCGGGTGGCGACCTCCGAGGTCGCGGTGCGAGCAGTGCGCCGCGACCTCGGAGCGGCCGCCACGGACTTCATAACATTGAAGTCTATGGCGGTCGCCTCCTGGTCGCCCCAAAGAAGCTCCGGACCCTTTTTCTAAGTCGGAGCGACTTGTGTCGCTCCTATTAGAACGGGTCCGCAGCTTCCCTATGGGAGGCGACCTACGGCGACCTGTGAGGCGACCAGGTCGCCTCACAGGTCGCCTTAGTGTGAACGGGGGCTTAAAGTAACGCAGTGCCGTATCGCAGAAAATGGCCTGGTCATGTAGGGGGGTAAATCTTCCAGAGTTAAAGTGGTTAAATGTAAAAAAAAAAAAAATAAATAATGCAAAAACAGCTCTGGCAGCGATAGGGTTAATAGTTTCTACCCAAAAAAAAAGTCAGATTTTAATGTGTGCAAAAAATAAAATGCAAAAAAATGTTTTTTTAATTTCCCAGTAGAGAAATGGCTAATGAAAGAGGAACTTCTTCACACTAGTAATATGAGTTGGTAATGCTGACATGGGCTCTTCTACAGTAATTCATGTAAAGTGTGATTTTAAGGACAGGTCTTCTTTAATAGAACATTATCAGACAGTGTGACGGATTCCGGACACCCCGACTGGGTATCTCCGCCACGAAGCTGCTTTCTAAGCTCTGGAACATGAGATCCGTGAATCTGGCTATAGTTACCCCAAGAACCCGACAGTACAAGTTTTGGAGTCCACCAGAAAATTAACTGTTTATTAAAACACAGGCACAAAGAGATATACACTGTGGGACAATCCAATCCCCCCCCCCTCCCCCTTAGCAGCCAATCCACATACACATATAAATCCCATAATAGGTTGATCTTAAGGCAGACAGAAACAATAGAACAATGGGATACAGGTACTTAACAATAACAAACCCCACCCCACCTCACTATCTAGCAAGGGTCTGTGAGATACTCCTACAATATTTTAGCAATTTGAAAAGTCAAACCGTTGATCCTAATATATTTCCTGAGGGATATTGTTCAGAAATATTATTGTCCCAAGTGAAAGAGGACCCTAACTCTTTCAACACAAACCCCACATATAGAACCCAGGATAACTGGGGTAACATGAAAGGCTGAGTCCGGTGTGGTTTTACAGCGAGTCTGACTAGTGCAGATCCAACTGGGGTTCTTGGTCACCCTGTGCCCCTTATAGACACAGGGTGACTTACACATAAGAGGGGCCGGGGAAGCTGGACAAGGGGTCTCCCAACCTCTCTAAAGTAATCTGGGTTCCACAAGTCCCCCAACCAAAGTGATTCACGTCACAGACAGGTAAGGCAGATGTGGGTACGGGTGATGGTTCCGGGGTACAGTGGAGAAGCAGTAGATGTCCGAGCGCTCTGATCGATTCCACAATGCTAAGCCTCATCCACCTCACTTTCATCTCCGTCCCAAACAACAACGCAGCCGCCACCGCGCACGATTCACTTTGCTTTATTTACTATTCACAGATCTTTTATCCAAAGTGATGTAACTAAAGCCAAAACGGGTCCGATTCACCGTATCAAATTTATCCTTCACTTCAAAGGCAGAAAACACATTAATAATCAAAGCAGGCAGCAAATTTCCCATTCCCCCCATAATCCTCTCCCGTGTCACCAGCAACAAAAGAGCCTCAAAAGATGGCGACGGCGCGGGCATCACAGCTGGAATGGGGGGGGGGGGGGGCTTTAAGGCGCCTGATGAATTTTGCTGAAATACAAATATTATTTGAAGGGAGTGAAAATGATTGTATTATGACTTCGCAGACTTTTTAGGGCAGAAAATCAAGCAAAAAACTGGAACCGGACCAATAAAATTTGGGGGGTTAATGGATAATCTCCGATCTATTTTGTGAGTAATTAGTGAATCACCAACCTCTGATCACCGTGAAGATTTTAAAAATGTATTTAGAAGTGAAAAGCTACAAAGTAAAAGTTATGAAGTAGAGAGATTAATATACTGTGTGGAGGTTGGACATGGTTAGCGGCAGGAGCATCTTCACCTAAGCAGGGGGGTTTGGGGACTTTTAATCTCCAACCCAAAACTGTTGCTATATTTATTTAAAAAGAATATAAAAAAAAAAAAAATATATATATATATATATATATATATATATATATATACACAGTGCTGTATCTTGGCCTAGGCCAACAAGGCCCAGGCCTAGGGCGGCACTTTGCAGGGGGGCAGCAAAAAAAAGCTGCACACCACATGAACAAAGCCAGCCTCCTCCCGGCTCCTGCACGAAAAGGGTCCCCGTCGGCTTGCGCTACACTTTTAGTTTAGTGCCAGTATTATGGGGTGAATTGGGCCAGAGGGCAGGGTCCAGGAGGCAAATCAGTCTGGCACCCCCATAAAGCAGTCACAGTGATAGGCTGCACTAATGGGCACTGATAGGCTACACTGGTGGCCACTGATGGGGCTGTACTGATGGCCACTGATGGGGCTGTACTGATGGTCACTGATGAGGCCACACTGATATGATGCACTGATGAGGCTGAATTGATGGGCAGTAATGAGGCGGTACTGATGGGCACTGATGAGGCTGAACTTATGGGAACTGATAAGGCTTTGCTGATGGGCACAGATAGACTTTGGTTGGGGTCTGTGGTGTACAGATGACAGGGCGGGTAATAAACCGGAAGGGGTGTGGCCTTTACAGGAAGGGGTGGGTCATATTTAAATTAGAGGGTGCACAAACTTAGTCAGGCCTAGGGCAGCACAAAACCTAAATACACCATTGTATATACACACACACTATATTACCAAACATATTGGGACACCTGCCTTTACACACACATGAACTTTAATGGCATCCCAGTCTTAGTCCGTAGGGTTCAATATTGAGTTGGCCCACCCTTTGCAGCTATAACAGCTTCAACTCTTCTGGGAAGGCTGTCCACAAGGTTTAGGAGTGTGTCTATGGGAATGTTTGACCATTCTTCCAGAAGCACATTTGTGAGATCAGGTTACTGATGTTAGACAAGAAGGCCTGGCTCGCAGTCTCCACTTTAATTCATCCCAAAGGTGTTCTATCGGGTTGAGGTCGGGACTCTGTGCAGGCCAATCAAGTTCCTCCACCCCAAACTCGCTCATCCATGTCTTTATGGACCTTGCTTTGTGCACTGGTGCGCAGTCATGTTGGAACAGGAAGGGGCCATCCCCAAACTGTTCTCAAAATGTTATGAGCATGAAATTATACAAAATGTCGGTATGCTGACTCCTTTAGGCCCCTTTCACACAGGCAGATTTGACTTATCAGATCGGATCGGATGTCAGCCCAAAATCTGACCTGTATCTTAGTGCAGGTTTCTGGGAAAATCAGTGAGCCAATCACACAAGCAGGAAATTATATAAATGGGGGGGGGGGGGGGCGCTCTGTATACCATCTGTGTAGAGAACGCCTCCAGGTTGCCATATTGCATTTTGCAGAAAATTATAGCCCTGCAGATTATAAAGGAAAGGTGATTTTTAATAACAATTAAATACAATATGACTGGTGTAGCAATCGCTATACTATATGTTACGCTATATTATGTTTAATATTTTTTCATTTGCTAATTGTTTTCCCATGAAAGTGGGGTTACCCTTTAAGTATAGCCAGAGGGTGTCACCGCTATTCAGAGCCCACAACTCTGCAGCATGCATTTTCACCTTTCTTGCTTTCTGCCTGGACTAGAAAACAGCATTGCCAGATGGTCCTTCCTCCTCCAACCCTCTCTGAGTGCATCCTCCCTACTCCCCAGTGTCTGAAACATGTGTCTGCTTGTCTTCAAACTGCGGGTTTTCTTGTGCATCATTTTTAGAAGAGGCTTCCTTCTGGGACGACAGTCATTCAGACCAATTTGATGCAGTGTGCGGCGTATGGTCTGAGCACTGACAGGCTGACCCCCCACCCCTTCAACCCCTGCAGCAATGCTGGCAGCATTCATAAGTCTATTTCCTAAAGACAACCTCTGGATATGACGTTGAGCACGTGCACTCAAATCATTGGTCGACCCTGGCGAGGTCTGTTCTGAGTGGAACCTGTCCTGTTAAATCGCTGTATGGTCTTGGCCACCATGCTGCAGCTCAGTTTCAGGGTCTTGGCAATCTTCTTATAGCCTAGGCCATCTTTATGTAGAGCAACAATTCTTTTTTTCAGATCCTTAGAGAGTTCTTTGCCATGAGGTGCCATGTTGAACTTCCAGTGACCAGTATGAGAGAGTGAGAGCAATAACACCAAATTTAACACACCTGCTCCCCATTCACACCTAAGACCTTGTAACACTAACGAGTCACGTGACACCGGGGAGGGAAAATGGCTAATTGGGCCCAATTTGGACATTTTCACTTAGGGTGTACTCACTTTTGCTGCCAGCGGTTTATACATTAATGGCTGTGTGTTGAGTGTTTTGAGTGATATAGTATCTATACTATATCAGTATAGATATCCAGCATGAGATTTTTCCCTATTGAGATCTGATGTGTTTTCAAAGTGTTACTTTCATTTTTTTGAGCACAGCTCACATCCTCCATTCTTACAGAATCCCCCCCCCCCCCCCCCCATCAATATTCCCACCATTGGAGTAGCCGGTGTACAACCTGTACCGGCCGTTTCCATTTAGCCCTTAAACAACCGTAAATTCACCGTAGAGCCGCCCCCGCCCGCTCAGCCAGACTCTTTTTACCAGTTTTCATTCTTGAGTATTACTTTGACAAACAAAGAGCCATAAACCGCCCTGTGCTGGATTTATACGAGAAATATGTCCTCACGACGCCAAATAAAAAGCCGAGAAAAGGAAAATAATTTTGTAAACAAAGATCGCGGGCCGCGAATGGAGAAAACACAAATATTTGAATAATCGGAATTAGCTGGCGGTTTATGGGCTGCAGGTAGAGACAGCGCGCCCATAAACGCTCCCGGGGAAACGCAGGCTGGATTCTGAATCGGCTCTCAAATTATTACATGGCGCATAAAAATGTTCGCCGGGTCCGGAAAGCCTTCACAAAGGAAAAAAACTGATGATAGCAAAAATAAAGTTTTGCTGATATTTTATTTTCCAGACGAGCTGACAGAGTTTGAATGGACAATAAATATCCGGCGCCAGAATATACGAGCGTTATTCTTCTGCTGCAGCGGAGAGTTTGTCGTAGATTTAAATTTGTACTGTACACGGGAGCAATTCAGAGTCGGGAGCGGTTTTTGTCATTGGGCAACCATAAAATCCGGGTATGAGGAGGAATACGTCTCCGTCCCACCTGCAGGATTTATATCGGCAGTAAAAAGTTCAGTCCATTGTGACGATCGACTCGGATATGAGCAGGTGAGGTGAGGACAAGGTACACACCGCTCATAAATCAACAATGGCGTATACAGAAGCCAGGATAGGTACAAGGATATATACAGTATCTTACAAAAGTGAGTACACCCCTCACATTTTTGTAAATATTTTATTCTATTTTTTCATGTGACAACACTGAAGAAATGACACTTTGCTACAATGTAAAGTAGTGAGTGTACAGCTTGTATAACAGTGTAAATTTGCTGTCCCCTCAAAATAACTCAACACACAGCCATTAATGTCTAAACCGCTGGCAACAAAAGTGAGTACACCCCTAAGTGACGATGTCCAAATTGGGCCTAAAATGTCAATATTTTGTGTGGCCACCATTATTTTCCAGCACTGTCTTAACCCTCTTGTGCATGGAGTTCACCAGAGCTTCACAGGTTGCCACTGGAGGCCTCTTCCACTCCTCCATGGTGACCTCACAGAGCTGGTGAATATTAGAGACCTTGCGCTCCTCCACCTTCCATTTGAGGATGTCCCACAGATGCTCAACACAGAGAACAAGTGAAAATGTCCAAATTGGGCCCAATTAGCCATTTTCCCTCCCCGGTGTCATGTGACTCATTAGCGTTACAAGGTCTCAGGTGTGAATGGGGAGCAGGTGTGTTAAATTTGGTGTTATCGCTCTCACTCTCTCATACTGGTCACTGGAAGTGTAACATGGCACCCCATGGCAAAAAAAAAATCTCTAAGGATCTGAAAAAAAGAATTGTTGCTCTACATAAAGATTGCCTAGGTAGGCTATAAGAAGATTGCCAAGACCCTGAAACTGAGCTGCAGCACGGTGGCCAAGACCATACAGCGCTTTAACAGGACAATCAGCATCTTGATATGCCACACCTGTGAGGTGGATGGATTATCTTGGCAAAGGAGAAATGCCCACTAACAGATTTAGACAGATTTGTGAACAATATTTGAGAGAAATCGGCCTTTTGTGTACATAGAAAAAGTCTTAGATCTTTAAGTTCAACTCATGAAAAATGGGGGCAACAACAAAAGTTTTGGGTTTATATAATTTTGTTCAGTGTAGTAAAATATTGAAAGTAAGATCCTACTTTTATTAATTAGAACACTTCGCGTATTTTGAATAAATGTACTGTGTTTAAAAAAAAAAAAATTTCCATGTCTTGGAAAACGCTCTGAAACCAAATTACTCTCAATCCAAGGTTTTATTGAATTATTAATACAAACAAGATCAATGTGTATAAATTAGGGATAGACCGATTATCGGTGGCCGATATGCACTTTCCCCGATATATCGGTATCGGCCCTGGAACTGGCCGATATTGCCAATATTTTTGTGCCGTCATTCTGCCTTCTTAGGCCGCCTCCCTCGCCTTGGACAGCCTCATCTGGAGTCGGGACTAGTCTCGTGGGAGTGTATCACAGCCATACACCCACCCACAGCAGCCCGGTGCCAGCCAGCCACCCACATCCACAGGCCCTGTACCAGCCAGCCAGCCTCAGACACTGTACCAGCGAGCCAGCCAGCCACAGGCTCTATACTGGCCAGCCAGCCACAGGCACTGTACCAGCCAGCCACCCACCCACCCACAGGCTCTGTACCTGCCAGCCAGCCACCCACAGGTACTGTACCAGCCAGCCACAGTCACTGTACCAGCCAGCCACCCACAGCCCCTGTGGCAGCCACCCACTCACCACAGGGTGCCAGAAAGCCAGCCACCCACAGACAGGGTGCCAGACAGCCAGCCACCCACAGGCCCTGTACCAGCCAGCCACAGGCACTGTACCAGACAGCCGCCCACAGGCCCTGTACCAGCCAGCCACCCACAGCCCCTGTGCCAGCCACCCACCTACCACAGGGTGCCAGCCAGTCACCTACCACAGGGTGCCAGCCAGCCACCCACCACAGGGTGCCAGCAAGCCAGCCACCCACCACAGGGTGCCAGCAAGCCAGCCATTAAGCATTAAACAAAAATTAGCATGTTCAATACCGGATTTGTGTCAAAAATTGTCTTTATTTTTCAAAACTTTAAATGTACAAAATATCGGCCCATACCGATAGGTGATGGCAAAAATATCGGTATCGGCCTTGAAAAACCATATCGGTCTATCCCTTGTATAAATAAGAATTGGCTGCACATTCGAATAAAAAAAAAAAATAAACATTTTTGATTTGACTGATTCAAAATTTATCAATTCGAATTGAGAAAAAAAATGTAAATTTGAAGACAATTTTCAAAAATACATAGAACCAATACCGAATACGAATCCCGAATACGAATTGAATGAATCAACCAAATTTAACAAAACAAAATAACTAGATTAACGAATCTAAACAAAACTAAACTAATTTTTTCGTCATGCACATGTCTAGCATGAAGTCACATATATGTCAGCCAAGTCATACCTGAAGTCGCACTGACAAGCGGCTTTCAAATCGTGTGATTTTAAGTGCAGTCGCACGATTTCAAAGCCGCATTCAGTGTGAACCCGTGCTTATAGAGTGGACTATTACTCCGGAAATATGGAGTCACCAGTGCCAGTCCTCCATTTTATAAGTCTGGTTATCCATCGCTCCAGTCTACACTGACATGTAATATAATGAAATGTGATGCGGAGGAGGAATGCGTTCTGTGTTCTGTTTGCAGGAAAATATAATTATGTTTGTCAGGTTATTTATTTATGTAAATGTAAATGAGTCACCTGATGTCGTGGAGAACACAATAGCTGCCGGAACGCCTGACAGGAACAGAAAAGGCCCCGGACCGGCTCATCCATCAGCGCTCGGCGAGCCCATTGATCCCCGGCAGAGTCGCGTCACCGCGTTACCAATCTGCCGGTCTAATGTACAACATGGCACACATGATAGATTTACATGACAATACACGGACAAATGAGTGTGGAATGAGGTTACATGGATCTATTTCTCTTACAGCGAGCATCGGCTGCCGGCACGGTGGGGGCCCTTTCACTGTCACATGGTCCGTCTCTTATTTTATTACAACGCACCAATAGCAGGAAATACACCACATATCTAGTTATAGTTTAGTTCATTGTAGACTGATGCAATGTAACTGTGCAAAAAAGTTAGGCCCCTTTCCCACAAAAGGTTCGATTTCAGCTTTTAGCTGCGGATAGAGGAACTTATTTACCGCAGCTACAGTATCTCACAAAAGTGAGTACACCCCTCACTTTTCATGTGACAACACTGAAGAAATGACACTTTGCTACAATGTAAAGTAGTGAGTGTACAGCTTGTATAACAGTGGAAATTTGCTGTCCCCTCAAAATAACTCAACACACAGCCATTAATGTCTAAACCACTGGGAACAAAAGTGAGTACGCCCCTAAGTGACAATGTCCAAATTGGGCCTAAAGTGTCAATATTTTTTGTGGCCACCATTATTTTCCAGCTCTGCCTTAACCCTCTTTTACGTGGAGTTCACCAGAGCTTCACAGGTTGCCACTGGAGTCCTCCTCCACTCCACTATGACAACATCACGGAGCTGGTGGATGTTAGAGACCTTGCGCTCCTCCGCCTTCCATTTGAGGATGCCCCACAGATGCTCAATAGGGTTTAGATCTGAAAACATGGTTGGCCAGTCCATCACCTTTACCCTCCGCTTCCTTAGCAAGGCAGTTGTCGTCTTGGAGGTGTGTTTGGGGTCGTTATCATGTTGGAATATTGCCCTGTGGCCCAGTCTCTGAAGGGAGGGGATAATGCTCTGCTTCAGTATGTCACAGTACATGTTGGCATTCATGGTTCCCTCAATGAACTATAGCTCCCCAGTGCTGGCAGCACTCATGCAGCCCCAGACCATGACACTCCCACCACCATGCTTGACTGTAGGCAAGAGACACTTGTCTTTGTACTCCTCACCTGGTTGACGCCACACACGCTTGACACCATCTGAACCAAATAAGTTTATCTTGGTCTCATCAGACCACAGGACTTGGTTCTAGTAATAAATGTCCTTAGTCTGCTTGTCTTCAGCAAACTGTTTGCGGGCTTTCTTGTGCATCATCTTTAGAAGAGGCTTCCTTCTGGGACGAAAGCCATACAGACCAATTTGATGCAGTGTGCGGCGTATGGTCTGAGCACTGACAGGCTGACCCCCCACCCCTTCAACCTCTGCAGCAATACTGGCAGCACTCATACGTCTATTTCCCAAAGACAACCTCTGGATATGACGCTGAGCATGTGCACTCAACATCTTTGGTTGACCATGGCGAGGCCTGTTCTGAGTGGAACCTATCCTGTTAAACTGCTGTTTCGTCTTGGCCACCATGCTGCAGCTCAGTTTCAGGGTCTTGGCAATCTTCTTATAGCCTAGGCCATCTTTATGTAGAGCAACAATTCTTTTTTTAAGATCTTCAGAGAGTTCTTTGCCATGAGGTGCCATGTTGAACTTCCAGTGACCAGTATGAGAGAGTGAGAGCGATAACACCAAATTTAACACACCTGCTCCCCATTCACACCTGAGACCTTGTAACACTAACAAGTGTGTTCAGTTATTTTGAGGGGACAGCAAATTTACACTGTTATACAAGCTGTACACTCACTACTTTACATTGTAGCAAAGTGTCATTTCTTCAGTGTTGTCACATGAAAAGATAGAATAAAATATTTACAAAAATGTGAGGGGTGTATTCACTTTTGTGAGATACTGTAAATGCAGACAATGCATCCCTATAGCCCCATTCACACACTGCGTTTAGCAACATTTTCATAACATACAGTTTTGTGCATTTAAGAAAAATAAAGTTGACAGCATCCAGGAGTGATGTACCGCAACTATTTGTATATAAACGCAGTTAAGGCTCCGTTCACATGTAGGCGTTTTGGGGCGTTTTTGGGGAGTTTTTCTAGGATCAGCTCTCAAAACGCCCAACAAGACAAATCCTATTAATTTCAATGGCCCCTGTTCACATCTGAGCGTTTTGATGCTGTGAGCAAAACGCCCAACGCTTAAAAAAGTACATGAGCTTCTTTTTGGGCAGATTACAGGCGTTTTTCCATTGGTCTCTATTCAATCTAAAAACGCCTGCACAAAAAACGCCTGTAAATCGCGGTAAAAATCGCGGTAAAAAACGTGCGAAAACGCTACGCTCAGGTGTGAATGTAGCCTAATCGCAGTACAAAGAAAAAATAAGTAAACAGTTACTATACAAAAGGCAAGAATTTTACTACTGCAGCCGCATAAAGTAAACGCAAGTAATCACATGAAAATGCAGTGTACAAATGTGAGTAATCTTTGTGCCAGGAGCGTTGGAATTTCAAAATAACAAAACATTCTTTTACCAACAGCAGAACAACCGCCTGTGTGAAAGGGGCCTTAAAGTGTTACTAAACCCACAATAGTGAAATCAGTCTGTATATGCAGTATAGCATGCTTGTTATACTCACTGTGGAACCTAATTAATTCTTCACACTGTGTAAATAGGCTGTTTGATCCTTTTCTGTTCTGATCCTCCCCTTCGTCCACTGTCCCCAATACATCTGCTGATAGAACAGAGCCTTGGGGGAACTCTGCACATGCTCAGTTTGGTAAAAATGCATGTGCCTATTGCACACTTCACATAGTGCTTGCTAAAAATAAATATAATTACATAAATTCAATCAAATTATTTCATAGTGATTCATAAACTTGTAATCAATATACTTTAAATATGTGAAATAAATATGTGTTAAGTTAAAAAAATCCAAAAAACGTAATCTGATTGATATAAAGTGCATATACATGTAGAGTATATAGATACAAATATAAATAGAAGGTACTTTGTATAGTCCGTAACAATCAATTAAGGTGCTTGAACATATTAAGTGTTTCGTGAATTTAAAGATTGGGAAATAGATCGGCCATCCACCAAATAATCTTCCTAGTGGGTAGATGAATAATAGCGGACAAAACCCCAAAGTGCCAGTGAGATAGGTGAATTGCCTACTCACCAGATGTAGTTTATACTTTATATGTTCAAGCAACCTAATTGATTGTTACGGACTAGACGAAGCACAAGAGGTGGTCAGAGACTGCAGACATGGTACAGAAGATGGTCAGAGACTGCAGACATGGTACAGAAGATGGTCAGAGACTGCAGACATGGTACAGAAGATGGTCGGAGGCTCCAGACATGATCCAGGAGATGGTCAGGGACTGCAGACATGGTACAGAAGATGGTCAGAGACTGCAGACATGGTAGAGAAGATGGTCAGAGACTGCAGACATGATACAGAAGATGGTCAGAGACTGCAGACATGGTACAGAAGATGGTCAGAGACTGCAGACATGGTAGAGAAGATGGTCAGAGACTGCAGACATGGTAGAGAAGATGGTCAGAGACTGCAGACATGATACAGAAGATGGTCAGAGACTGCAGACATGGTACAGAAGATGGTCAGAGACTGCAGACATGGTAGAGAAGATGGTCAGAGACTGCAGACATGGTAGAGAAGATGGTCAGAGACTGCAGACATGGTACAGAAGATGGTCTGAGGCTCCAGACATGATACAAGAGATGGCCAGAGACTGCCAACATGGTACAGGAAATGGTCAGAGACTGCCGACATAATACAGGAGCTGGTCAGAGACTGCCGACATAATACAGGAGCATGTGCGTCCGCAGAACTTTTTTCAGGGGGGGCATCATTTTAAGGTCAACATGCCCGCCCCTTTTTAACAATGCCATGAAGGGGAGGGGCTTAACCATTGTACTTATTTTGAGTATTTATTTTTGAAGGGCAAACGGTAGCATTTATTTTTAAAGCATTTGTTAACCTAAAAATTGAGCATGTTCCTTTAAAGCATGTTATGCAGCACAGTGCTTGTGTTGTGTAATTTTCAACCCCCTTCCCACGGTATACCATGGCTGCTGAGCCCCTGACTTTGTGGTCAGTTTACGTGCCTCCATTATCCGCAGCTCATCTATCCTCCTCTGTCCTCTGTCCCCGTCCCTCCCTGCCTGTCTGCTCCTGTGTCAGTACCCCTCCTGCTGCTGTAGTTTCATTTAAAATTTCATATCCTGTTTACAGTCTGTTTAATAATCCTGTGTGCCCCGTGTCTGTGTTTTATAAAAATAAGCCGTTCTTTACAAGTTTTCACGTGACCTGCCATCTCTCTCCTCCTCTCAGCCTCTCCTCCTGACTGAGGACAGCGAGGAATCTTCGGCCCCACCTGCTGCAGGCAGCTGTCAGACGGGGAGAGGAGAGAGGCAGCAGGTCACGTGAGCGGTGCTCGGCGCTCTGAAAACTGGTAAAGAATGCCTTATTTTTTAAAAAACACATACAGACACAGGGGCACACAGGATTATTAAACAGACCAGAAAGGATGGTATAAAGCGGCTTAACAACCCCTTTAAAGGGGGAGTTGAGATTCCAGGGGGGGCATTTGCCCCCCCCCCCCCCCTTGCCCCTACCTGCGGACGCCCATGTACAGGAGATGGTCAGAGACTGCCGACATGATACAGGAGATGGTCGGAGACTGTTAGACATGATACATGAGATGTTCAGAGACTGCGGACCTGATACAAGAGATCATCAGAGACTGTGGACATGATACAAGAGATACTCAGAGGCTGTGGAACCGATACAAGAGATGGTTAGAGACTGCGGAACTGATACAAGAGATGGTCAGAGACTGCAGACCTAATACAAGAGATGGTCAGAAACTGCGGACGTGATATAAGAGATGATCAGAGACTGCAGACCTAATACAAGAGAAGGTCAGAGACTACAGACATGATACAAGAGATGATCAGAGACTGCAGACATGATACAAGAGATGATCAGAGACTACGGACATAATACAAGAGATGGTCAGAGACTGCGGACATGATACAAGAGATGGTCAGAGACTGCAGACCTAATACAAGAGATGGTGAGAGACTGCGGACCTGATACAAGAGGTGGTCTGAGACTGCAGACATGGTACAAGAGATGGTTAGAGACTGCGCACCTGATACAAGAGATGGTCAGAGACTGTGGACATGATACAAGAGATGGTCAGAGACTGCGGACCTGATACAGGAGATGGCCAGAGACTGTGGACACGATACAAGAGATGGTCAGAGACTGCGGACCTGATACAAGAGATGGTCAGAGATTGCGCACCTGATACAGGACATGAGTGGAAACTGGACATGATACAAGAGATGGTCAGAGACTGCTGACATGATACAAGAGATGGTCAGAGATTGCGCACCTGATACAGGACATGAGCAAAAATTGGACATGATACAAGAGATGGCCAGAGACTCTGGACCTAATACAAGAGATGGTCAGAGACTGCGGATGTGCTGCAGGAGAATGTCAGAGAGTGTGAACATGCTACTGGGGTTCTTAGAGACTGAGGATATGCTTCAGGATACAGTCATAGAATAGAGACATATTACATGAGACTGCTAGAAATCCCTGCTATAACATGGCAATGGGGAAACACAGATTAGTGACTGCAGTGGGCCCCGAAAGCTGCACAAAAAGTGCCAAAGGGTCTCAGGTGGCCCCTGAGCTGCAGGTTGGGCACCAGGGACTTAGAGAGTCACTGACTTGAAACAACCTAAAGCATGCAGGCCTGGAAAGCTAACACTTCACTGGCTACATACTTGCTTGCAGGTCCTGCGCACAAAGCTCGGACCACACTCCTTGATGAATCCGGAATCTACAAATCTGTATTTGGATTAGAATCTTGGAAACAGGAAACGGCAAGTATAGTAAAATGTGACAGTCACTTTAAAAGTTACTTTTGGGTAACAATAAAATAACTGACAGTGTGGTTCCCTTTATCAGGGTATCAAAATAAATTATTTGCCAGGAAAATTAAAAAGTTGTTTGTCATTTGCACGCGTCAGGCATGTGTCGTCTGTCCCTTTAAGAAATAGCAGCAGGGAGCGGGAAGATTCATTTAGCGCCTAAGTACCCGATTAATATTAATGCCTTTCCCCGACATTGTCTGTCACAGACGCCGCACCGCCATCACCGAAAGACAATCAGAAAAGTGAAGGGGACGGAGAGGAAGGCGTTGAATATCTTTGTGAGTGCGGGAATGGCGCTCTGGGTTGGGAACACATTTGGGTCGAGGAATTTTCAGGTGTACATATATAGTAAAGGTCATCTCTGACTATGAAATCTAGTTTGTTCCCTGCGCTCTATACAATAACCAACTGTCATTTTTATTAATAACATAATATTTTCATTTTTTTTTGCATCCTTAGTTGCTGGAAGGTTGTGCCAGGTTGGAAGATTTTGTGTCCCCATGTGCACCTAAAAGAAAAGTTTGGATCGCAGCCTTATGGGTAGCTGAGATCGAGGTGCATTTCATTGTGTTGGTGCCAATTGGGCCATTTAAAGGAGGCATCTTCCTGGGCTCAGAGCAGACTTATCTTCAGCAGTACCTGTGACCTGCATTTCCTTCTCACATTCCACCCCTTACCATCTCAGCTTACACTATATTGTCAAAAGTATTGGGACGCCTGTCTTTACACACACATGAACTTTAATGGCATCCCAGTCTTAGTCCGTAGGGTTCAATATTGAGTTGGCCCACCCTTTGCAGCTATAACAGCTTTAACTCTTCTGGGAAGGCTGTCCACAAGGTTTAGGAGTGTGTCTATGGGAATGTTTGACCATTTGTGAGGTCAGGCACTGATGTCAGAGGAGAAGGCCTGGTTCTAATTCATCCCAAAGGTGTTCTATTGGGTTGAGGTCAGGACTCTGTGCAGGCCAGTCAAGTTCCTCCACCCCAAACTCCATAATCCATGTCTTTATGGATCTTGCTTCGTGCACTGGTCCAAATCATTTGGTGGAGGGGGGGGGGGGATCATGTTGTGGGGTTGTCTTTAGGGGTTGGGGTTTGGGCTTGGCCCCTTAGTTCCAGTGAAGGGAACTCCTAAGGTGTCAGCATTCCAAGACATTTTAGACAATTTCATGCTCCCAACTTTGTGGGAACAGCTTGGGGATGGCTCCTTCCTGTTCCTACATGACTGCACAAACAAGGTCCATAAAGACATGGATGAGCGAGTTTGGGGTGGACGAACTTGACTGCCCTGCATAGAGTCCTGACCTCAATCTGATAGAAGACCTTTAGGATGAACTAGAGCGGAGACTGCAAGCCAGGCCTTCTCGTCCAACATCAGTGCCTGACCTCACAATTGCGCTTCTGGGAGAATGGTCAAACATTCCCATAGACACACTCCTAAACCTTGTGGACAGCCTTCCCAGAAGAGTTGAAGCTGTTATAGCTGCAAAGGGTGGGCCAACTCAATACTGAACCCTACGGACTAAGACTGGAATAGACTGCCGTGATCACACAGACTCGTGTTTATGAAATAACATTATCCTGTTTATTGCAAAGCAGATACAATGTTTGCAGTGCGTACTTTCACAGAATAGATTAGTACATAGAATGAGAGCCGAGTTAAATCCCAGTTAATGGAATCAGCAATAGAAATAACAAGGTGTGAATTAATATGTGAGAAAAGAGCAGAGAAGTCGCTTACCCAGAAACAGCCTTTAGTTCTTATAATGAGCCAGACTGAAACGGGTTAATAAAGCAGACCTAACAGCAGATAGGTAAGTGTTAGGTAAAGCAAGGTCCATCAAGACATGGATGAGAGAGTTTGGGGTGGACGAACTTGACTGCCCTGCACAGAGTCCTGACCTCAACCTGATAGAAGACCTTTAGGATGAACTAGAGCGGTGACTGCAAGCCAGGCCTTCTCGTCCAACATCAGTGCCTGACCTCACAAATGCGCTTCTGGAAGAATGGTCAAACATTCCCATAGACACACTCCTAAACCTTGTGGACAGCCTTCCCAGAAGAGTTGAAGCTGTTATAGCTGCAAAGGGTGGGCCAACTCAATACTGAACCCTACAGACTAAGACTGGGATGCCATTAAGGTTCATGTGCGTGTAAAGGCAGGCACCCCAATGCTTATAAAAATATAGTGTATCTTGACCTGCTATTGCTTATCCAATTGTTGCGTTACGTTACGTAGAATCCTTGCATGGGCTTCCAGAACTCCTACTTTCAGAAAAACCAGCCAACTTCAAATGGTAGTCGCAGAATCCCTTCTAGGACTTCCAGTGGTAGTCGCAGAATCCCTGCTAGGACTTCCAATGGTAGTCGCAGAATCCCTGCTAGGACTTCCAATGGTAGTCGCAGAATCCCTGCTAGGACTTCCAATGGTATTCACAGAATCCCTGCTAGGACTTCCAATGGTACTTGCAGAATCTTTGTCAAAACTTCCAAATGTACTTGCAACAATCCAGCTAGGACTTCTAATGTTATTTGCAAAATCCCTGCCAGGACTTCCATAGGTGCTTGCAAAACCCATGCCAGGACTTTCAATAATGCTCAAATAATCCCTGCCAGGACATCCAGAGTTCTCCAAAACAGCACTGGCTGCATTCTCTAACGAAAAGAGGGCAGCTAAGCTTAAGCCAGTGACTTGGTTTGTGCTGTCTCTTTTTGCCAGCTACATTGTGCAAGTATGACAAAGCTTTGAAATTGCCTGCCCATTGCCAACCCACATTGAACTTACATCTTGATTGCTGTCTGCTTTCAACCCCTGCCTGGACCTGACTACTCTTCTTGCTTGCCGCCTGCTTTGACCCCTGCCATTATAGTTCTTCAGGAGCTCTGGTGAAGACCAACTGTCACTTAGACCCCTTGCCTGGAATGAGCTCGCCAAGGGGCATCAATACAGTTACTGACCATGGCCTGTACCTCTGCCTGCTCCATCTGTATCTGATCTACCTGCCTGTTACTGACTCTGACCTGAACTCGGACTATGCATGTACCTAATCAGTCGGCCTGTTATCTCCCTTTCTTGAACCTTGACTTGCTCTAACTGACCTCATATGCAGACTGAAACTCGTCCCTGCCATCTGCAGATAAATAAAACAGGGTAGATGCAACAACAAAAAATGTTTTACTTTGTATCTCTCTATCTCCTGTTTGAACAATGTTTATAAATAATGTTACTTTGTATCTCTCCAATTCCTGTCCGATTAATGTTTATAAACAATGTTCCTTTGTATCTCTCTATCTCCTGTCTTAGCAATGTTCAACATTACTTTGTATCTCTCCAATTCCTGTCTGATTAATGTTTATAAACAATGTTACTTTGTATCTCTCTTTCTCCTGTCTGATCATTGTTTATAAACAATGTTACTTTGTATCTCTCTTTCTCCTGTCTGATCATTGTTTATAAACTATGTTACTTTGCATCTCTCTATCTCCTGTCTGCGCAATGTTCAACATTACTTTGTATCTTCCTATCTCCTGTCTGAACAATATTTATAAACAAAGTTACTTTATATCTCTCTATTTCCTGTCTGAGCAGTGGCGGCTGGTGCACCATGGGCCGGGGGCGGCAGACGGACCACACCATACCCCTGCCCCGGACCACACCAGCTCCAGCCCGAACACCTAACCCCCCCCCCCCTCCCCACCCGGTCACTGGCTCACTCACCCTGGGAAGGCAGGCAGCGGCGGCTTCCCCCTTGGTCTCCTCTGTGGGCTTCCCCTGCGTCTCCTCCTTCTCCTTGGCCAATAGCATGGCTTCTCTTTGCGGCCAATTGGGAAACGGGTCTCAGTACCCGCTTCCTGATTGGCCAGGAGGAGAATCAATGTGGCAATAGTGAATATTCATTTGCTATTGTCACACAACTGGGTTGGCTCAGGACGCAGTGCTCTGCACCCTGAGCCCACCCTTTTATGAAGCCTATTAGAGCCTCTAATCACGTGCTTCAAAAAAAAAAACCCATTGGAATCCATGCGTCCGGCGCCCTGCATGTAGATTAGGTTGCCGGACGCATGGATAGGGCGGCGGCGCCCCTGCACCCCCAATGAACAGGCCGCCACTGTGTCTGAGCAATGTTCAACGTTACTTTGTATCTCTCTTTCTCATGTCTGAACAATATTTATAAACACTGCTACTTTGTATCTCTTTATCTCCTGTCTGAGCAATCTTTTCAAACACCTTTTTGACAGCAGCAGCTATTACAGCGGCTGTACTTACAGAGAATTTCCTACTGTCATTTTGACAGCCGGGAATTGCCATCATGTGTGATGGGCAGGAGCAGCAGCGAGGCAGAAGGACAGAGAGTCATACACACATCCTGAATACTTTCAGCAAGTTTTCCTAGACGTGTGTAGTACATCTGATGTCCACAGATGGTTGAAGAGGATATAAATTGTCCCTATAATGTCAGTTTATAAAAAACCACCAGGCATTCAAAAGGGTGCCATGGCTCTAACAGTCAGGTGCAATAAATAAAAAGTGGGACCTTGGTGTGTTCTCCTCCTCCCCAGCACTTCACAGCTAAGCAGGTCTGAAGCTCCCTTTTGCACCACAACCATTCCATCAGAACAAATCGATCGATCAGCATACAGACGCCGGACACAACATTTGTCAGGGTGTCAGATGCTGAACTGTAAATCATTAGGTCTTTGTATTTTTAGTAAAATCAGCACTTTCTTCTTTTACAATATCTTTTTTTTTTTTTTTACCATCAGAAGAATAAATATCTGCAATAATTTGGGTGAAAGCATCCATCCAGAAAAGGAGAATAAAGAGGAGATCTCTCCTTTAATCCGCTGTGACCTCATTATCTGACAATTATCCCCCTTCTATAGACTTTGGTGGATTGGGATAGGCCGTGCTCTGCCACAAAGTGAATCAATTTGGAGTCATTTAAGCGCGGTCTTCTCATAGGTCTGGCTATCTGCTTGTCTCCCTGCAGAAATCATCGTGTTCTCATCCCTGTTCGCTTTTCATTATAAACGCCGACATATCTCACCGCGGATGCCATCAGACATCCAGAAGCCAATCAGTATTTAAATGGACTCTCTATATGGAAATGAGCCCCCTCCATCTCCTGACGTGAGGCTGGAATTCAGAGTCCACTTATACAAATAGCCCCCAGCGGCAGGCGGTAT
Organism: Pelophylax lessonae; assembly: GCF_965119305.1. Lineage (NCBI taxonomy): Eukaryota > Metazoa > Chordata > Amphibia > Anura > Ranidae > Pelophylax > Pelophylax lessonae. The sequence continues at coordinate 183,143,629 of NC_138780.1, read as the reverse complement.
ATCGATACAATCTGGCGCAATCACCTCCCCCGGCGCCGCCGTGCGCACAACCTAAATGAGGGCTTTCATCCGGATGTTAAAAGGCCAGCACAGAACTGACAATCAGGAAAGTCGGAATATCTGCTTAACCACTTGGCGACCAGCCGCTGCAGTTATACGGCGGCAGGTTCTCGCGAATCGCCGTGCCCGATCGCGGGGGCGCGCGCGCCCATTCGCCAGCGGGGTAGCTGATCTGCGGGGCCGGCGGCCTGCTATTGCCGCCGGGCACCCGCGATCGCTCCTCATGGAGACAGAACGGTGGTCTGCTGTTGTAAACGCAGCAGACCATTGTTCTGTCAGCAATCAACACAGGGCTCCTGTGTTCCTCCTGTTTAGGAACACAGGTCTCTGTGTTGGTTCCATAAGCCCATCCCCCTCACAGTTAGAAAACACCCCCTGGGCATATATTTAAAGAGGTAGTATAGTCCGCTTTTTAACTTTTACCTACAGGTAAGCCTATATTAGAAAACACCCCCCAGGCATATATTTAAAGCGGTAGTATACTCGGCTTTTTAACTTTTATCTACAGGTAAGCCTATAATAAGGCTTACCTGTAGGTAAAAATAATATCTCCTAAACCGGCACGGTTTAGGAGATATTCACCCTGCATGCAGCCGCTGACACCAGCGGCACATGCGCTCTGAAGGTCCACCGTATCTTGCCGGGCCTTCAGAGCTCCTTGCCGGTAGCTTGCCGGAAAATAAAGTGACGTCACCGCCGCTCCGGCCACTCACAGCACCGGAGCCGCCGATACCAGAAGAGACGCCGAGGAAACATGTCAGCTCCCTCAGCGGTGTCCGGGCGACCGTGTCGGTGGCTTCGTTCTAAGGTAAGTATTTCATAATGTGCTAGTATGCGATGCATACTAGCACATTATGCCATTGTCCTGCAGGTTTGTTTTTTTTTTGGGGGGGGGGGATACTACCACTTTAACCCTTTAATGTTAACCCCTTCCCTGCCAGTGTCTTTAGTACAGTAACATTGCAGATTTTTAGCACTGATTACTGTAGTAATGTCACTGCTACCCCCAAAAGTGTCAAAAATGTCAGTTAGGGGTCTGATCTGTCGGCCGCAATTTTGCAGTCCCGCTAAAAATCGCAGATCGCCGCCATTACTAGTAAAAAAAATTAAAAATAATAAAAACGACATAAATCTTTCCCCTAGTTTGTAGACGCGATAACTTTTGCACAAACCAATCAAAATACGCTTATTGGGATTTTTTTTTTTTTTTTTTTACCAAAAATATGTAGCAGAATACAAATTGGCCAAAAATGATGAAAAAATTAGATTTTATTTTTTTTATTATTGGGAATGTTATGTAGAAGAAAGTGAAAAATATTTTGTTATCTTTGTTCACTGAAACATTGTCTACTCATCAATGTTTCTGCATTTATCCATGTTATGTTTCTATACATTTTTCAAGAAACTTTTTATTGTGAAAAAAAAAAAAGATTTTTTTTTTTGTTTTTTTCAGAATTGTCGCAGTTTTTTGTTTGTAGCGCAAAAAAAAAATCTCACAGGTGATCAAATACCACCAAAAGAAAGCTCTATTTGTGGGGAAAAAAGACAACCAATTTCACATGGGTACAGCGTCGCACGACCACGCAATTGTCAGTTAAAGAAAATTCAGTGCTGAATCACAAAAAATGGTCTGGGCATTAAGGGGGAAAATCTTCCGGTTCAGAAGTGGACACGTCAGCCCTGCTCTCCTAAACACCTTTCCTTCTGAGAGCAGTGATTTGGCAAAAATGTGTCAAAGTGTTTGGGCAAATCAAACGCTTGGGCGTTAATTTATTTCATTGGCCTGATTAATAATTTATTATAATTTTTTACAATTTATTTCTGGCCCACTGAAATTCATTAATATTGAGGTGCTTGATGCGTCCAGCATTAACGCAGGTTTAGTTAGCATTTACATGCATCAAGCAAAATGCTGCTGCTCCTGGATACGCTGGCAATAAGTGCTTTTTTCTGTCTCAAAGCGCCATCAGACGCCACAGGCTAACATGGAGGGGCGTTTAGAGGCAGAAAAAAAATACCAGACGCCCCTAAAAGCAGCGTTTTTTTTTAAAGCTCAGTGTGTATTAGGCTAAAAGGTGCGCTTTGGGGTGCGTTTAGGGTAATTTTAGTTGTATTTGTGATTTTAACCTTTTTTATGTTTTGGATCTTAATACTACTTTTTGGATCTCAAATACTACTGACCCCCCCCCCCCCTCACCTGGCTGCACCTCCCTCCATCAAACACATTTTCCTGCAATTCACAAAAAAGCCCCAAAGCCGTCGAAGATGTTACGAATCTCATTCCAAAGTTTGCCATCTTTAAGAGTTGCGTTGTTTTCTGTGGCGTAGGAGATCCCGAAACAGAAGGGAAATCCTGTTAGCGTGTAATCTATATTCCAAAGTAAATGGCTCATTTTTTCCCCCTTTTGCGCATCTTCGTGACAATTGTTTTGCTGGTTTATTTCGTGGAAAATCAGGGACAATTGTAGAAAATGAGTCGCAGATGAGGAGTGACAACCGCCATCATCTCAGGAGGAGGCCGCAAGAAGAAGACTGCCTGCAGACACAGCAATTCATGTATGGCTGGAGGAGGAGGCCGTGTGTAAGGACTGCCACTGCACTATTTCCACACTGTGAGGTCCACCTTGTTATTAAGGGATCGTTGCGGCCATCATTGTCATTCTCCGAAAATATACAGTTTTAGAGGCAATATGTCACCACCTGAATCCCTGTTTGAACCTGTGGAAGCCAACAGCAATGCATCACAACCATGATCATTAAATGCAATTGCAACACCACGCCCTTGACTCGAGGAGGTCCACCTTGATGGGTGGATGCCAGTCTGGAGGAGTGGAGGTTCCTAGGTAGACTGTATTTGCATGCAGACCACCCTAGGTAACATCTACGAGGGATGCCGAGCCTCCATGATTCAAAGAACTGATATTCAATGAATGAAAGAGGCAGCCCAAAAAGTGCCTTTTTTATTATGATGCCCTGCAATGCCGTGCTTTGTCAGACCTTTGTGAACTAAAAAATTAAACAGTGAAATCACAGCACACAAAAAAGTTCAAACCGTGTACAGAAATGGCCAAACCTCTGAAGAGGAAGGGCCTCTAACCTTGGACCCCCCAGGACACAAGGCTCCTGACATTGGCAAGGTACACCATGGTCTACTTAGGCTGAAGGCTGAACCAGGTAGACCACGCACGCTCCTTGTGGATCAGCCGAAGCTGGTCCACCAAGTACTTGGTGAGCAGCTCCCCCGAAGAAAGAACCCCCCCCCCCCCCAGTTGGGGAGAGGCAGAAGACAGTCCCCTTTGGTTAGGGAGAGGCAGAAGAGAGACTCCCTTCAGTTGGGGAGAGGCAGAAGAGAGACGCCTCCAGTTGGAGAGAGGCAGAAGAGAGACGCCTCCAGTTGGGGAGAGGCAGAAGAGAGACGCCTCCAGTTGGGGAGAGGCAGAAGAGAGACCCTCTGGTTGGGGAGGGGTAGAAGAGAGACCCTCTGGTTAGGGAGAGGAGGACGAGAGACCCCGCTGGTTGGGAAGAGGCAGCAGAAAGACCCCTCCGGTTGGGGAGAGGCAGAAGAGAGACCCCCTCCGGTTGGGGAGAGGCCGAAGAGAGATGCCTCCGGTTGGGGAGAGGCAGAAGAGAGATGCCTCTGGTTGGGGAGAAGCAGAAGAGAGATGCCTCCGGTTGGGGAGAGGCAGAAGAGAGACGCCTCCGGTTGGGGAGAGGCAGAAGAGAGACGCCTCCGGTTGGGGAGAGGCAGAAGAGAGACGCCTCCGGTTGGGGAGAGGCAGAAGAGAGACGCCTCCAGTTGGGGAGAGGCAGAAGAGAGGCGCCTCCAGTTAGGGAGAGGCAGAAGAGAGACCCTCTGGTTGGGGAGAGGCAGAAGAGAGACCCTCTGGTTGGGGAGAGGCAGAAGAGAGACCCTCTGGTTGGGGAGGGGTAGAAGAGAGACCCTCTGGTTAGGGAGAGGAGGACGAGAGACCCCACTGGTTGGGAAGAGGCAGCAGAAAGACCCCTCCGGTTGGGGAGAGGCAGAAGAGAGACCCCTCCGGTTGGGGAGAGGCAGAAGAAGGACCCCTCCGGTTGGGGAGAGGCAGAAGAAGGACGCCTCCAGTTGGGGAGAGGCAGAAGAGAGTCCCCTTTGGTTAGGGAGAGGCAGAAGAGAGACTCCCTTCAGTTGGGGAGAGCAGAAGAGAGACGCCTCCTGTTGGGGAGAGGCAGAAGAGAGACGCCTCCAGTTGGGGAGAGGCAGAAGAGAGACCCTCTGGTTGGGGAGAGGCAGAAGAGAGACAACTCTGGTTGGGGGGAGGCAGAAGAGAGACCCCTCTGGTTGGGGGGAGGCAGAAGAGAGACCCCTCTGGTTGGGGGGAGGCAGAAGAGAGACCCCTCTGGTTGGGGGAGGCAGAAGAGTGACCCCTCTGGTTGGGGGGAGGCAGAAGAGAGACCTCTAAGGTTGGGGAGAGGCAGATGAGAGACCCCTCTGGTTGTGGGGAGGCAGAAGAGAAAACCCCTCTGGTTGGGGAGAGGCAGAAGAGAAACCCCTCTGGTTGGGGAGAGGCAGAAGAGAGACAACTCTGGTTGGGGGGAGGCAGAAGAGAGACCCCTCTGGTTGGGGGGAGGCAGAAGAGAGACCCCTCTGGTTGGGGGGAAGCAGAAGAGAGACCCCTCTGGTTGGGTAGAGGCAGAAGAGATACCCTTCGGTTGGAGAGCGGCAGAAGAGAGACCCCTCCTGTTGTGGAAAAGCAGAAGAGACACCTCTCTGGTTGGCAAGTGGCAGAAGAGAGACCCCCTCCAGTTGGAGAGAGGCAGAAGAGACACCTCTCCAGTCGGGGGGATGCAGAAGTGAGACCCCTCTGGTTGTGAAGAGGCAGAAGGGAGACCCCTCTGGCTAAGGAGACACAGAGAAAGACCCCTTCGGTTGGGGAAAGGCAGAAGAGAGGCCCCCTCCAGTTGTAGAGAGGCAGAAGAAAGACCTCTTCAGTTGGGGAGAGGCAGAAGACACAAAGACCACAGAATCTTTCCCTGACATCAGGGCAGGTCCTCGATAAATATCCATGAATAAAAAGAGCAAAATTTAAAAAAAGTGCCAAGTGCAATGGTGCCTACTGGCCAGAATAAAAATTTCCCATAGACCAGCCCATGAAAAGCCATTAGCAACATGTCCTAATGACAGTAAAAAAAACACAATGGCGTGCCACTTCCAAAGTGTCATTTTTCCACCACCCCATGGGGCACATCACTGAGAGTTTCCAGCACCTCCCAGCCCCTGGCCAGACAAATACAGCCCATTCCTACCAGAAAGGCCTTTAAACCTTGGGACCTGCCTTCAACCCAGAGAAAAGTCTAGTAAACCAGTCCAGAATAAACCCCGGGAGGAAAAGGACCCTCCCACCGTAGTCACCTTATTACATCAGTAAAATACTAAACAGCTGGGGCCCTTCCGTTCAAGCCTGGGGCTCTTCCCACTGATCCTGGGGCCCTTTACTCTCGCTGCGGGGCCCTTTCACAAGTTCTGCAGTGGGCCCCCTTCCTGCCATCTTGGGGCCTCCCCACGGTGGTGGAATGCCAGGGCCCGGTCGCAAGTGTGACCTTTGCTGTCCTGGAAGTTCACCCACTGGTGTCAGTAGCTTTTATTTTTTGGTATTTTAATTGTATTATTTTTTATCATTTTATTTTATTTTTTTACAATGTCACTGACTATGACTCTGTCCATTCAGAAAAGGAAGGAGCTGGTAAATTACATATTTACCGACCCCTTCCTGGTTCTATATTGTGACACATCCCCTGCTGCAGGAGAGGGGAGGGAGCACAGTGGGGGGGGGGGGGTCCAGGGGAGCACACAGGGGCCCAGAGACAGCAGAACACAAGTGAACTGGATAGGAGGAGTAGAGGGGGCAGCATACAGAGGAACCAATCTCCTCCATTTTCCTCCTGCAGCTACAGGAGGAAAAAGGAGGACAGTGATTTCTCTATATGCTGCCCCCGCCGCCCCTCCTATCCAGGTGTACAGGGTAGCCGCACAGGCCCCCTGGAACATGGGGCCCGGTTGCAATTGCAACCCCTGTAGTTACGCCCCTGGTTTGTCTCAGTGCTTTTAACTGCTGTATTTGCAGGAGAGCTTGTTCTGTTGAAAAAAATCAACAGACTTGCAGACTGGATCACTAGATAAAAATAAAAGAAAGAAAGGAAAAAGAAAAGAAAAAGAAAAACAAATGCAGCCAACCCATCTAAGAATTGGTAAGCTGCAATATAATAAATGTTTGCTTTTGGCATTAAGTAAATTTTACTTTGGAAAAAAAAAAAAGAATGTAGAAGAAACAAAGTACAACAGCAAGGCCATTGCAGTCCTTTGCTGTGTTAACACCTAAACGCGCCGCACTGGCCGTATAACGCAGGAGAGATCCCCCTCCCTGTATAACGAGAGGAGACGGTGCCGGGAATGACAAATGGCTCCGCACCGCCTGGAGGCCACTGCCAAGTGCCGGCCCCCCGCAGCGTCCCCTGTAAGAGCGGACGTTTCAGCTAATGGCTGCCGTACTGTTAAACCCATCTTCCGTAATGACACACATGCCAAAAGCCACAAATCACAATGTCATCTATCGCACTCCGCGAGCCGGCGGGACTCTAATCGCTTGCTCCTAACACCTACGTTTGCCGCAGATTGCAGTCACGTTTCAGCCCTGCTGGCGCCTCGGATACTATCTGTACCCTGCCGAGACAGAAATGCAGCTGAACGCCAAGTCGTGGGATCCTGCCAACTAGGCCCCCCTCCATCTGCTATATGAACTACAAGGCCCAGCGTTACCTGCATGATGGGGCTTGTAGTCCCACATCTACAGAGACTACTATTGATGGAGGGTGCGCATTAGAACATATCTAAAAACAAAAATGGAATATATTGCAGCTCATTGGTCATTAGGCCTCATCCACGCGGGATGTTTGCTAAGCTCCTCTGAATGCCCTTTGTCCTGGTAGGAGAAAAGCTGCTCGAAAAATGCAGCAAAAGCCGCATATTGCACAGGCGTTTATGTGCATTAGCGTGTATGCGTGCAGCGTGTTAATGCGTTCTCCTGGTCAGAATACTAATTTATTCTGACCATTAGAAAGCAGTAACCAGCAAACGCATCTAGTATTTATGCACAATTATGCCCGTTTGTGCGTTTTTTTTCTGCCCTCTCTTAACCCCTTTACTGTGCTATAGGCGAATGACGGCAACAGCGCAGCTGCCCATTGCCGGAAGGGCGTTTATTGTGATTGCGCTTCTCGTCCCTGTGGCACAAATTGGCAGGGGATCTGTGATTGCTGTGTCCAAAGCTGTCCTTTGGACACAGCTGGTTACAGATCGGGGTAAAGGGCTATTTAGATCGGGTCTTTACCATGTGTCCAATCACAGCTGATCACAGTGTAAACAGGATTTGCTGGTTATCGGCATTCCTCTTCTCACGCTGACAGCACATGAGGAGAGGAGAGCCGATAACCAGCAAATCCACACAGGGGACATCTACACTGATAATCAGTGCAGCCCCAACAGTGCCCACCAGTGCTGCCAATCAGTGCCAATCAATGCTGCCAATCAGTGCCAACCAGTGCTTCCAATCAGTGCCAATCAGTGCCCATCAGTGCTGCCAATCAGTGCCAATCAATGCTGCCAATCAGTGCCCACCAGTGCACCAATCAGTGCCAATCAATGCTGCCAATCAGTGCCCACCAGTGCACCAATCAGTGCCAATCAATGCTGCCAATCAGTGCCCACCAGTGCTTCCAATCAGTGCCAATCAGTGCCCATCAGTGCTGCCTGTTTTTTTTTTTTTTTTTGTAATAAAAATAAGGATGACAGGTCCTCTTTATGGAGAGATCTGGGGTCAAAAAGACCTTAAATCACTCTTTTTATCTTTAAAAGCAAAAGATCAAAAAAAATTTTGCTTAAAAAAAAAAAAAAAAGATTTACTTCCAGTCTGGATCGGAATGAAGTCACTCCGGCCCTCCAAGGCCATGAAGGTGATCAAAGAGGATCTATCTACTCTTTGATTGCCCGTGTGACCAGCCGGCTGCACCATTGGATCATTTTTCTGCGAACCGGCGGAGACTGTAAACCTCCCGCTGCTTCTAAAAGCATTCCTGCCGCTCATGAGCCACTGGAGCGCTTTCATGAGAAAGCCAGCAGCCAGCTGTAAAAGTCGATACTGAAGATATGAGCCATAATCCCAGAAAAACACTTTGAAGCCCGAAACGTATATATACGCATTGTGGTCTTGAGTTGGTCAGGATCCACCCAGATGTTTGATTGGCAGCTGGCTCAGCCTTTGAGCATGTGGCTGAGAGCCTGAGCCAGCCTCTCTTGCCTCCTCTCCGGGCCGGTGCTCCAATCAGCACTGGAGGGGCAGAGCAGAAAGCGGTGACTGAAAGTCTGAGCGGACTAAGAACCGAGTGGTCATGTGATCGGGAGAAGTACAGGAATAGAAAGAAAACAAACACACACTATATTGTAAAAAGTATTGGGACACCTGCCTTTACACACACATGAACTTTAATGGCATCCCAGTCTTAGTCCGTAGGGTTCAATATTGAGTTGGCCCACCCTTTGCAGCTATAACAGCTTCAACTCTTCTGGGAAGGCTCTCCACAAGGTTTAGGAGTGTGTCTATGGGAATGAATTAGAGGGGAGCCTGCGAGCCACAATCAACTCCTAACCCTTGTGGACAGCCTTCCCAGAAGAGTTGAAGCGGTTATAGCTGCAAAGGGTGGGCAACTCATTTGGTGGGGGATTATAGTGTGGAGGTGTTCTTCAGGGGTTGGTGTAGGGGTGTTCTTCAGGGGTTGGTGTGGGGGTGTTCTTCAGGGGTTGGGCTTGGCCCCTTAGTTCCAGTGAAGGGAACTCTTAAGGCGCCAGCATACCTTGGGTTGAGGTCAGGACTCTGTGCAGGCCAGTCAAGTTCCTCCACCCCAAACTCGCTCATCCATGTCTTTATGGACCTTGATTTGTGTACTGGTCCAAATGATTTGGTGGAGGGAGGATTATGATGTGGTGGTTGTTTTTCAGGGGTTGGGCTTGGCCCCTTTAGTTCCAGTGAAGGGAATTCTTAAGGAGTCAGCATACAAAGATATTTTGGACAATTTCATGCTCCCAACTTTGTGGGAACAGTTTGGGGATGGCCCCTTCCTGTTCCAACATGACTGCACACCAGTGCACAAAGCAAGGTCCATAAAGACATGGATGAGCGAGTTTGGGGTGGAGGAACTGGAAGAATGGTCAAACAATCCCATAGACACACTCCTAAACCTTGTGGACAGCCTTCCCAGAAGAGTTGAAGCTGTTATAGCTGCAAAGGGTGGGCCAACTCAATATTGAACCCTATGGACTAAGACTAGGATGCCATTAAAGTTTGTGTGCATGTAAAGGCTGGCGTCCCAATACTTTTGACAATATAGTGTGTGTGTTTGTTTTCTTTCTATTCCCGTACTTCTCCTTCAACATCTACTCTCTGAGTCATTGACCTGTGAAAAGTATGCAGGTCAGGAGTTCACCGACTTTACTCTGAATCAGAATTTTCCAATGTATCCAATCAATTAATCTTCAATTTGATTTTGTAAAATCATTCAAAAACAGGTGAAGCGAAAATGAAAAAAAAAAAAAAGAGATCGCTAATTGATAGATTAAATCAGCGCGGTGAAATAATTGGTCAGATTGAAGCCGCGATGACGGGTTAAATTCATTCCCCTGCATGATACAAATCTGCAGCCAGTGGGAGCCGAGTATTCTACCCGAGCGGCGTGTAGAGCCAGCACAAAAAAAAGGGGTTAATGGTAACCGAAGCTTCTACCAGTGACCGCTGTCCTCATCCTCCTCTTCCTCCATCCACGGAAAAGCGCCAGGGGCGTAAGATGACGATTCCGCCAACATCCATATTCATTAGGCTTTCTCTCGAATTTTACAGGAAGAAAAAAAAAATAACACACAACATGAAAGAGTTGATTCCAGCCGAGAGATACAAACTAATGAGTACGCGGTTCACAAGGTTTCCTTTTAATGCACATCATAGGCTTTCAGCGGCGGGACTGAGCGCTGTATGCCAGGCAGGGTCACCCCGGACGGGCCGCGCTCTTTATCTCCGGTTCTGTGAGGCAAGATTCATGACCGGTTCTCTTCTTAATGAGCTTGCGGGATTAATTCCTCCTTTAGGAAAGGTCGTTGTGTTTACATGACTGGCCTTTGATGGGTTGGCGCGACACGGCAATGGCGCCCGTGCAGGATAGCAATCCAGATGTTGGAGGATACAAAATCCTGCATGTCTGCAACATCAGAACCAGGATAACAGCCAGAAATCCAGGAGTGGTAGGTGTTCATTGCGTTGTCCGAGGACTTCACAAACGTGGAGTAAAAAAAATGTGCAGTGCCCCGCCCCCAACAGGTGGCTGAAATAAATATGATTTAATTTGGGTTCAAACTGCCACAGTCACAGTATTCTAATCGCAACATCATCCACAATGGGGGTTTTTTTCAGTAGGGCTAAGCAAAACCTGCTGTTTAAAATCCTTAAAAACGTATGTAAAAATTGCAAATTTTGGTAAAATTTTCACCATTTTAAATGCATTAGAGCCAGTAGGAAAGGCAAGATGAAATTAGAAGCACTGACCAACATCAACAATCATATTTTTCTCTATCGTTCAGTGACAGACGCAGTCTCTGTTCTTCATAACAGTTCGGTTATACTGCCCCCTACAGGAGTAAGACACTAGGCAGAAATAAAGTTCTGGCTACGCCTACGGGCAGTCCCAGGAGATATACTCCCCCTCTCTGCAATAGGATGTCAGTTTTAATCTGCCTAGTCAGGATGTCGGCACTGGCGGCATTGTCCTGTCGTTCTCCCCATCTGGTGGTTCACAGGGATAAAGTGGTGCTTTGTCCGGATCCGTCCTTCCTTCCGAAGGTGGTTTTCAGTTTCCACTTAATGAGGACATTGCGCTACCCTCCTTGTGTCCTAAACCTAAACATCCTAAGGAATTTGCACTGCATGCTTTGGATGTGGTTCGGGCAATCTGGGTGTACTTGGCGACTACTGAGTCTTTTCGAAAGTCAGATTTGCTCTTTTTACTCATGGATGGACCAAAGAAAGGGCTGCCTGCATCTGCTGCGACTATTTCCAGATGGATCAGACAGGCGGTTGTGCAGGCTTATTCAATTAAAGGTCAGGTTCCTCCTTTCCCTGTTAGAGCGCATTCTACTTGGGCGCTTAGTGCTTCCTGGGCCTTTCGCCATCAGGCATCTGTGCTTCAGGTTTGCAAGGCGGCTACCTGGTCGTCTGTTCACACCTTCACAAAATTTTACAAGGTGGATGTGCGGGAATCTGCAGATGCCTCCTTTGGCCGCAAAGTTTTGCAGTCCTTCGTTTAAAGGTGTTTTTTAGTCTCCCTTGAGGGTGTTTAATGCTTTTTTCAGGTGGGTCTCATCTTGTTGTTCTGATGAGTCCTATGTTGCCTGGTTGGCTGTGGTTTAGCCTTGGGGGATTGTTTTTCTGCTGTTCCCACCCCTCATTTTTATGGCACTGCTTGGGGACATCCCTACTGATATGAAGATCAGAGACTGCGTCCGTCAATGGAAGATAGAGAAAATTGGATTTTGGTTTTACCGTTAAATCCTTTTCTCTGAAGTTCATTGGCGGACGCAGTACCCGCCCTTCTATTTTGAGTTGGGTTGGTATTGTTTTCTCGGACACTGCTTTGATACAAAACTGACAGAGGGAGGGAGTATACCCCCTGGGACTGCCCATAGGCGTAGCCAGAACTTTTTTTCTGCCTAGTGTCCTACTCCTGTAGGGGGCAGTATAACTCTACTGCTATTAAGAACAGAAGACTGTGTCTGTCATTGAACTTCAGAGAAAAGGATTTTATGGTAAGACAAAAATCACATTTTTACAAAATTGCTGTTTTTACCTTTTTTCTTTTTTTAACCTTCTTTGCATCTCGGTGCTAACGACTCCCCAGCAGCCTCTTTGTAGACACTTTTGGGGAAATTTACTAAAACTGGAGTGTGCAAAATCTGGTGCAGCTGTGCATGGTAACCAATCAGCTTCTAACTTCAACTTGTTCAATTAAGTTTTGACAATAAGGCCCCTTTCACACTATCCATCCGTCGGACAGATTCCGTTTTTCTCAGCGGGGGATCGAGCCGCTGAGCAGGAGGATGACAGCTGTGTCTCCACGCTGTGTGTGGAGACACAGCTGTCAATTGCCCCCCTGCCCGCTGGCCCAGTCCCCCCATGGTAACCAGTGACACTAATACAGTGATCAGTGCTAAAAATATGCACTGTCACTGTACTAATGACACATCTAGGTCAGTAGTCTCCAAACGGTGGCCCTCTGCTTGCCTTTATCTGGCCCTTGGGGCACTATTACTTCCACTGACACCAACAGTAGGGCATTATTTCCCCTACTCTGACACCAATGATGGGGTACACTATCCAGAGTTTGGCCCCACCTAAAGTCTGAAGGACAATAACCTGCCCCTGGGTTAAGAAAGTTTGGAGACCTCTGATCTAAGGAGATCAAAGGGTTAAATGTGTGTCTAGCCAGTGTTTTGGTGTGCTATTTGAGGTGCTTTTACTAAGAGGAGTCGTGGATTTTATTCCCTGCTTTGCAGGTAAAGAAAATCCATTACATCTCCACTAACGGGACAGAGCTCTGCCTAGTTTACATAAGCAGAGCCCTGTCCTGTGTGTCTTCCCAACGATCAGTGGGTGCCGGCGGTCATCTATTGGCTGGCACCCTCTGATCGGCATCTGCTGTGTATAATTACAGCAGAGCCGGGTCACTGCTGACGCCCCCTACCCAGAAGTGCTGGATAACGTACCTAGTACATGATCTAGTGCAGGAGAGCCTCCTTGTCACTGTATATGTAAGTTATACGGTCGGCAAACGGTTAATGAAAGCCAGAGTGTTGGGGGGCCCTTTTTCAATTTTGGGGCGCTGTTGTGGCTACCCCCCAGTTTTTCCACTTGATTGCTGGAGGAACAGGTTGAACGAAGCACCAAGAATTATCCAGCAGATGAATCTAATCTTCGCTGCCATGGCCCAGAGGTGCCGGGCTCAGCGGTGCCACCAGAAAACATGACATGTGCCGCGCACGGGAGACAAGCAGACGCTTTCTGTGTCACCGCAATCTGTCACGGCGCGTCTCGTCCTTGCACAGGAACGCACGCGGGGCCTCTCTTAATTATTTTGTGTCGCATTTTTAAATTGCAAATTTCAGCAGATAAAGCCTCCGGGAGAAGGGCGAGGGAAGAGCGGCGTGACAATGGAGCCGAGGGCCGCAAACAGCGTGTTTTTTCATTAAAGAAGAACAACACCGCCCCGTCTTCCCTATTAATGAGAGTTTATTAGGCATAGGCAGAGGCTGCACCCTGCAAAGAGAAACTGACGGCGGAACTACAGCCTAAGGCAGACCGTATGACCGCTACCGGTCCACCCGCCTAATGACGCAGCTCTGAGATAGGAAGGGCTTGGGTTGTATTTTAAAGACATGTAAAACAGCTTCATAGGTGAGCACAGTCTACTGAATTAGGATGTACCCCCAAAGCATATTATATATATATACACACACTATATTACCAAAAGTATTGGGACGCCTGCCTTTACACGCACATGAACTTTAATGGCATCCCAGTCTTAGTCCGTAGGGTTCAATATTGAGTCGGCCCACCCTTTGCAGATATAACAGCTTCAACTCTTCTGGGAAGGCTGTCCACAAGGTTTAGGAGTGTGTCTAAGGGAATGTTTGACCATTCTTCCAGAAGCACATTTGTGAGGTCAGGCGCTGATGTTGGACAAGAAGGCCTGGCTCGCAGTCTGCACTCTTAATTCATCCCAAAGGTGTTCTATCGGGTTGAGGTCAGTCAAGTTCCTCCACCCCAAACTCGCTCATCCATGTCTTTATGGACCTTGCTTTGTGCACTGGTGTGCAGTCATGTTGGAACAGGAAGGGGCCATCCCCAAACTGTTCCCACAAAGTTGGGAGTATGAAATTATCCAAACTGTCTTGGTATGCTGACGCCTTAAGAGTTCCCTTCACTGGAACAAAGGGGGAAATCCCAACCCCTGACACACAACCCCACACCATAATCCTCCCTCCACCAAAAAATTTGGACCAGTGCACAAAGCAAGGTCCATAAGGACCTGAGCCAGTTTGGGGTGGAGGAACTTGACTGTCCTGACCTCAAGCCGAGGTATGCTGGCGCCTTAAGCGTTCCGTTCACTGGAACTAAGGGGCCAAGCTCAACTCCTGATAAACAACCCCACGCCATAATTCCCCCTCCACTAAATGAGTTGGCCCACCCTTTGCAGCTATAACAGCCTCAACTCTTCTGAGAAGGCCGTCCACAAGGTTTAGGAGTGTGTCTATCGGAATGTTTGACCATTATTCCAGAAGCCCATTTGTGAGGTCAGGCACTGATGTTGGATGAGAAGACCTGGCTCGCAGTCTCCGCTCTAAAGCCCCGTACACACATACTGATCGTTGGCCGAACAATCGTCCGTCTTTTGTCCAGGGCTGTCGTGTCTGTTGAAAACTGCAAAAGACTGCACAAAATATTTGTCGGCCAACAACAGCCGACTGCAGAAGTGATGTCATGTGATGGTTAACTTTCCTTGTCTTTTTTCTTTTCTGAGCATGCCCAGTCTTGCTAATCTGCTGTCTGTCGGCCGAAATCTGTACTGACTGGCGAACAATCGGCCAACAAAAATTTTAAAGCCTGCACACCAGATTCTGTTCGGCCAAAAATGCGCTGTCGGCTGTTGGAAGCATCATACTAACAAGCCGACAATCGGCCGATTCTGTCGGCGGCCGAATATTTACGGCCGACAATCGGTAAGTGTGTACGGGGCTTAATTCATCCCAAAGGTATCAGGTTGAGGTCAGGACTCTGTGCAGGCCAGTCAAGTTCCTCCACCCCAAACTCGCTCATCCATGTCTTGATGGACCTTGCTTTACCTAACACTTACCTATCTGATGTTAGGTCTGCTTGATTAACCCGTTTAAGTCTGGCTCATTACAATAACTAAAGGCTGTTTCTGGGTAGGCGATTTCTCTGCTCTTATTAATTCACACCTTGTTATTTCTATTGCTGATTCCATTAACTGGGATTTAACTCGGCTCACATTCTATGTACTAATCTATTCTGTGAAAGAACGCACTGCAAACATTGTATCTGCTTTGCAATAAACAGCATAATGTTATTTCATAAACACGAGTCTGTGTGATCACGGCAGTCTATTCCAGCGAGCAAACGTATTTCTGTCTGCTTAAAGGGATTGTAAAGTCAGAAAGTTTCTTTTATCTTATTGCATTCTATACAATAACCACTCCTGGAGCGCCTGCCACATATATACTGCGGCAGGGCGGCTTGGGTGCCCCTATAGCAAGCTGCTTTCTGTGGGGACACTTAAAAAGAGGGAGGGGCCAGGAGCTATATATACAGGTGCATCTCATAAAATTAGAATATCACCAAAAAGTTCCTATTTTTTTTTTATTCAAAAAGTGAAACTCATATATTTTATATAGATGCGGTACACACAGAGTGATATATTTCATGCATTTCTTTCTTTTAATTTTGATGATTATGGCTTACAGCTAGTGACACCCCAAGATTCAGTATCTCAGAAAACCAGAATATTACATAGGACCAATAAAAAAAAAAAAAGGATTTTTAATACAGAAATGTTAGCTTACTGAAAAGTATGTCCATGTTCAAAGCAACCTGGACTTCCAGAACACCTCAGCAGTGCCACAGGCTGATCGCCTCCATGCCACACCGCATTGATGCAGTAATTCATGCAAAAGGAGCCCCGACCAAGTATTGAGTGCATCCTATACTGTACATGGACAGACTTTTCACTAAGCCTACATTTCTGTACTTAAAATACTTTTTTTTTTTATTGATATTGATCTTATGTAATATTCTAATTTTCTGAGCTACTGGACTGATGTCTTTTTTCAACCTCACAAACTATGTAACTAAGTAACTATGTAACTGAATTTTGGGTTCTCACTACCTGTAAGCAACAATCATGAAAATTAAAAGAAAGAAATGCTTGAAATATATCACTCTGTGTGTAACACATCTATATAAAATATATGAGTTTCACTTTTTTAATTGAGTTAATGATATAAAATAACTTTTTGATGAAATTCGAATTTTTGAGATGCACCTGTAAATCCATACACACACACACATATATATATATACATACATACACACACTCACATATATATACATATATATATATATATATATATATACATACATACACACACTCACATATATATATATATATATATATATATATATATACATACATACACACACATAGATATATATATATATATACACACACACATATATATATATATACATATACATACACACATATATATATATATATATACATACATATATATATATATATATATATATATATATATATATATATATATATATATATATATACACATATACATACATACATATATATATATACACACACACAGTATCTCACAAAAGTAAGTACACCCCTCACATTTTTGAAAATATTTTATTAAATCTTTTCATGTGACAACACTGAAGAAATGACACTTTGCTACAATGTAAAGTAGTGAGTGTACAGCTTGTATAACAGTGTAAATTTGCTGTCCCCCTCAAAATAACTCAACACACAGCCATTAATGTCTAAACCGCTGGCAACAAAAGTGAGTACACCCCTAAGTGACAATGTCCAAATTGGGCCCAACTAGCCATTTTCCCTCCCCGGTGTCATGTGACTCATTAGTGTTACAAGGTCTCAGGTGTGAATGGGGAGCAGGTGTGTTAAATTTGATGTTATTGCTCTCACTCTCTCATACTGGTCACTGGAAGTTCAACATGGCACCTCATGGCAAAGAACTCTCTGAGGATCTGAAAAAAAGAGTTGTTGCTCTACATAAAGATGGCCTAGGCTATAGGAAGATTGCCAAGACCCTGAAACTGAGCTGCAGCACAGTGGCCAAGACCATACAGCGGTTTAACAGGACAGGTTCCACTCAGAACAGGCCTCGCCATCGTCGACCAAAGAAGTTGAGTGCACGTGCTCACCGTCATATCCAGAGGTTGTCTTTAGGAAATAGACTTATGAGTGCTGCCAGCACTGCTGCAGAGGTTGAAGGGGTGGGGGGTCAGCCTGTCAGGGCTCAGACCATACGCCGCACACTGCATCAAATTGGTCTGCATGGCTGTTGTCCCAGAAGGAAGCCTCTTCTAAAGATGATGCACAAGAAAGCCTGCAAACAGTTTGCTGAAGACAAGCAGACTAAGGACATGAATTACTGGAACAATGCCCTGTGCTCTGATGAGACCAAGATAAACTTATTTGGTTCAGATGGTGTCAAGCATGTGAGGCGGCAACCAGGTGAGGAGTACAAAGACAAATATGTCTTGCCTACAGTAAAGCATGGTGATGGAGTGTCATGGTCTGGGGCTGCATGAGTGCTGCCGCCACTGGGGAGCTACAGATCATTGAGGGACCCTCAGTTTAGAGACTGGGCCGCAGAGCAGTATTCCAACATAATAACGACCCCAAACACACCTCCAAGACAACCACTGCCTACCTAAAGAAGCTGAGGGTAAAGGTGATGGACTGGCCAAGCATGTCTCCAGACCTAAACCCTACTAAGCATCTGTGGGGCATCCTCAAATGGAAGGTGGAGGAGCGCAAGGTCTCTAACATCCACCAGCTCCGTGAGGTCGCCATGGAGGTGTGGAAGAGGACTCCAGTGGCAGTCTGTGAAGCTCTGGTGAACTCCATGCCCAAGAGGGTTAAGTCAGTGCTGGAGAATAATGGTGGCCAAACAAAATATTGACACTTTGGGCCCAATTTGGACATTTTTACTTAGGGGGTGTACTCACTTTTGTTGCCAGCGGTTTAGACATTAATGGCTGTGTGGAGTTATTTTGAGGGGACAGCAAATTTACACTGTTATACAAGCTGTACACTCACTACTTTACATTGTAGCAAAGTGTCATTTCTTCAGTGTTGTCACATGAAAAGATAGAATAAAATATTTACAAAAATGTGAGGGGTGTACTCACTTTTGTGAGATACTGTATATTATATATATATATATACTGTATATATATATACATAAATACACACACACTTTTTCATGTGTGGAAGGTAAATAATAGGCTGCCCCACCCCCGGGGTACTCGCTGGACGGCGACTGGTATAATGGGGGTTATTTACAATAAAGGCGTCTTTTGGATATCAAATAGATACAAATAACCGGACGGGATGTGAAGAACCGCACAGAGACTCTTCCTTTCTTGACATGATAATAATTTAGGTTTATTAACCTTTATTATAAGTCGCCCTTTACCCGGCGCCAATTCAACGCCCGTCATAGATGTGAGAGACTGGCTGAGGCATTCCAGTAATTACACCCCACGGAGCCCCTCATATATCAGCCAACGGCTACAATGCCACCACATTAATACGTCCCATTAGGTGGGTAATGATCAATCGCATGCTGCAGATTCACCGGGAATTTATACACGGATCTGTCACTAACTGGCAGCTTAGGAAAGAGGGGTGGGGGGGGCGGCAGGGACGACAGGAGGGCACAGGTAGGATGCGGCAGAGTCACACGGGGTAAATAAAAAGGACTGCTGCAATATAGCATAGGACACATTAAATGCATTTTTGTGGCAGTGGATAGACTGACTCTTACACTTACAGATGTATTTATGAAAAAAATTGCAAAGCTGTTCATTCATTGAAACTGCAAGTGAATTTGTTCTGTGCAAATGGAGCAAAATCAAATGTTTCTGGGATATATTCTCTGCAATTCGAATGTGTGAATGTGGAGAATCCTACATTATGGCCTGGCCACTAGATGGTGCTGAGGAGCATACATATTTTCTATGATAGTTAGCATCATCTAGTGGCAATACAGTATAATGGCCACAAGATTGGTGCCAATCAGCTGTTACACTTAGGGGTGTAATAATATTTTAAAAAATGCATAGCTGTTAGAAACATCATGTACATTTGTTCTATGCAAATGGAGAAAAATTGAATGTTCTCTGGCTACATTCCCTGCAACATGAATGTGTGAATGTGGAAAAGATCACAGTATGGGCACTGGATGGCACAGAGGTAGTCATCGCCATCTTGTAGCAATTTGACATTATGACCACTCAATGAAATTTGCATTCCCATTGAGAGTCTATTTGATTTATGTATGAGGTAGAAGGAGAGGAGAGGGAAGGGAGAGGAGAGGAGAGGAGAGGAGAGGGAAAGGGGAGGAGAGTAGAGTAGAGGAGAGATAAAGGGAGGAGAGGGAAAGAGAGGGGAATGGAGGAGAGGAGAGGGAAAGGAGAGGAGACGGAAAGGGAAGGAGAGGAGAGGCAAAGGAGAGGAGAGATAAACGGAGGAGAGGGAAAGAGAGGGGAATGGAGGAGGTGAGAGGGAAAGGAGAGGAGAGGGAAAGGAGAGGAGAGGGAAAGAGAGGGGAATAAAGGAGAGGAGAGGCAAAGGAGAGGAGACGGAAAGGGAAGGAGAGGAGAGACAAATGAGAGGAGAGTAGAGGAGAGATAAAGGGAGGAGAGGGAAAGACAGGGGATTGGAGGAGGTGAGAGGGAAAGGAGAGGAGAGGGAAAGAGAGGGGAATAAAGAAGAGGAGAGGCAAAGAAGAGGAGACAGAAAGGGAAGGAGAGGAGAGTCAAATGAGAGGAGAGTAAAGGAGAGATAAAGGGAGGAGAGGGGAAGAGAGGGGAATGGAGGAGATGAGAGGGAAAGGAGAGAGAGAGGAGAGGAGAGGAGAGGAGAGGAAAGGAGAGGAGAGGAGAGGGGAGGGGAGGGGAAGAGAGGAGAGACAAAGGGGAGGAGAGAGAAGGGGAAGAGAAGAGAGACAAAGGGAGGAGAGGGAAAAAAAGGGAGGAGAGGGTAAAAAAAAAGGGAGAAGAGGAGAGAGAAAATGAGGCGAGGAGAAGAGAGGGAGAGGGGAAAAGGAATGAAGAGGAAGGAAGCAAAATAGAGAGAAAGGAAGGAAGAGAGGAAATGAAGGAAACAGGGAGGAAGAGAAGGAAGGAAGGTATGAGACAGGAAGAAATAAGGAGAGAGGAAGAAGGGAAAGGAAGGAAGAGAGGGAGGGAAAGAAAAGTAGGAAGGACAGTAAAAAGTTATGGAGAGGGGAGAAGGGAAGGAAAGAAGGAAGGAAGGAAGGAAGGAAGGAAGGAAGGAAGGAAGGAAGGAAAAGAAGGAAGGGAGGAAGGAAGAGAGGGTGGGAAAGAAAAGTAGGAGGGATTGTAAAAAGTAAGAGAAGGAAGGAGGAATGGAGGAAGAAAGGAAGGAAGAATAGAAAGGAGGAAGAGAGGCAGCGAGGGAGGGAGAGAGGGAGAAAGGAAAGTGGGAAGAACGGTAAGAAGTAATGAAGAGAGGGAAGGAGGAAAGGAGAAGGGAAGGAAGGAAGGAAAAAAGAAATTAAGAGAAGAAAAGAAGGAAACAAGGAGGAAAGGAAAAAAGGAAAGAAGGAAGGAAGGAAGGGAGGAAGGAAGAGAGGGAGGTAGAGAAAAGTAGGAAGGATGGTAAAAACTAATTAGGAGAGGGAAGAAGGAAAGGAAGGAAGGAGGAAAGGAATGGAGGAAGGAGGAAAGGAGGAAGCAGGAAAGGAGGAAGGAATTGAGGAAGGAGTAAAGGAGTAAGGAAGGAAGGAGAGAGAAATGAAAAGAAGGAAGAGAGGTAGGGAAAGCAGCGAGGGAGTAAGAAAGGAAAGTAGGAAGGACAGTAATAAGTAATGAAGAGAGGGAAGGAGGAAGGAATGGAGGAAGAAGGAAGGAAGGAAGGATATTGCAGCACCAATCATATTTCTTGCTTTATATTCCCAATGCAACATGATTGGTTGCTGTGGGTATCAAGCCTCACTTTTCAGCCCATGGTGGTCTTGGCCTCTATAACCTGGACATCACGGCCCAAGACACCCAACCTCCAGGAGGTAAATGTAAGAACAATAAAAACACACAAAGTAAATCCATGAATTTATAAGTTTACCAAAAATAAAATGTTTCTCTTAATTAACAATCAATAGCTGAATCTAGAAGCCATGGCAACAGCAGAGGAGGACGGAAATCTTAGTGTCAGCACTGTTCTGGCCTAATGGTTACTGTCCAGGGACGCTGTGATTGGCTCGGGTTCTAATTAGTCATTTCAGTTCGTTAATTATCCTACTAGTCTCTAATTGTCGCACAACGCTCAACAACCTTAAAGGGCCAGTAATCAAGTTATGGGCTGTTCAAGGTAAACAAAGATTTCTTTTTTTTATTTTTAGTGTATGCAAACCCTAAATGACTCCGTGTATTGGATATTCTTATCAACTGTCATTTCGGCTTTATCTTTTATAAAGTTGTTGTTTTCACTTTCTTCTGCTTTGTTATATCCCACTCCTCCTCCTCCTCATCTCACTCACAGCGTTTCTCAGTTCCTTCAGTGTGGAAACGGCCTCTTGTAGTCTCCATCAGACGCCTGCGTTATGGGGTGGCAACACAGGAGCACAACGCGTAGACAGGGACAGAGCGTTGTCACCTAATAACAGGAAGCGCCTAAACAAGGATCCATGTGGCAGGATCACCGGGGATTCTTTTTTTTGGAAAGCTGCAGATTTAGATTCACAACTCCAGGCAACTATAAAATTAACAAACAAATGCAGCTTTTACTTAATTAAACATTAAATGTATTCTTAAAAGCAAGCAGTGTAAGTACCTGAATGTGACCTGGAATCAGCCTCTTGCAGTGCCTGTACAACAGGGCTGGAGAGTAAAGGGAAGAAGCAGAACGAGGAGACATTTATTTTATGGGCTGATAGGAGGAGAGAGCAGAGTGACAGAGAGATCAGCTCATCACTGCGCTGCCTTTCACTGTCCAGGCGCAGGTTGGGGGTGCGTCCGGGATGAAGTAGGTTAAATGATGCTGGCCGTCACACTGAGGACATCTAGTGGTGGAAAAAAAAAGTCCAGCTAGGGAAATCTCCAAAAAAAGTTCAACATTATGGAAAATGCTTATTTTATCTTTTATTGGGCTGTTCATTTTTATCATGTTATTTGTGGCTGGAGTTCTTTTTTAAGCAAATTAACCATTTCTGGACCGGAAGGATTTACCCCCTTAATGACCAGGCCATTTTTTGCGATTTCGCGCTGCGTTATTTTAACGGACAATTGCGTGGTCGTGTGACGCTGTACCCAAATAAAATGTATGTCCTTTTTTTCCCCACAAATAGAGATTTCTTTTGGTGGTATTTGATCACCTGTGCGGTTTTTATTTTTTGCAATTTAAATTTTGAGAAAAAATTAAAATTTTTACTTTTTCTTATAAAAAATATCCAATAAACTCAATTTGCGATTTTTATTTTTTTGCACTAAAGACAAAAAAAGAGCGACGATTCTGAAAAATAAAAAAAACAATATTTTTCACATTCTGAAATATAACATTACCAAAAAAATTAATTTAAAAATCACATTTTTTAATCATTTTAGGCCAATTTGTATTCTGCTACATATTTTTTGGTAAAAAAAATCCCAATAAGTGTATTTTGATTGGTTTGCGCAAACATTATCGCGTCTATAAACTTGGGGAAAGATTTATGTCATTTTTATTTATTTTTTTACTAGTAATGGCGGCGATCTGGGATTTTTAGCGGGACTTCGACATTGCGGCGGACAGATCGGACCCCTAACTGACATTTTTGATACTTTTGGGGGGGGACCAGTGACATTACTACAGTAATCAGTGCTAAAAATATGCAATATTACTGTAATAATGACACTGGCTGGGAAGAAATTAACACCAGGGGCGATCAAAGGGTTAAGTGTGAGCCTAGGGGAGTGTTTTCTAACTGTGTGGGGGGAGGGACTTGTGAAATGACCATAGAGACCTGAAGGGTCACAGGCGCTCGGTGATCATTTCAGAGAGAACAGAAGTGTATGCCTAAGGGGTGTTTTCTAACTGTAAGAGGGATGGGCTTATGGAGTCAACACAGAGACCTGTGCCCCTAAACAGGAGGAACACAGGAGCCCTGTGTTGATTGCTGACAGAACAATGATCTGCTAAAATATGCACTGTCACTGTACTAATGACTCTGGCAGGGAAGCATAGGTGTGCGCACAGGGTGTGGCAGGTGTGCCCAGGCACACCCTAATTACCCTGTGCAGCACAGATTCCCCCTACTGCCCTGGCTCCCCTCCCTCTTACCCCAACAGCTCTTCCGGCTTCCCTCCTCTCCTCTCCAGCAGGCTGTTGCTGTGGGGATGTTTTAGGATGAGTGGGGAAAGGGGCCGGTAAATATATAATTTGCCGGCCCCCTCCCTTTCTGAATGAACATCTTAAGTGATCGGTAGTGTGTGTTTGAGCTTTAGGCTGTGCACACCTATGCAGGGAATCAAAGGATTAAGTGTGAGCCTAGGGGAGTGTTTTCTTACTGTGAGGGGGATGGGCTTGTAATATCAAAACAGAGACCTGTGTTCCTAAATAGGAGGATCACAGGAGTTGATAGAAGAGAGAACAATGGACTACTGAGTTTACAACAGCAGACCGCCGTTCTCTCTTCACGGGGAGCGACCGCGGGTGCCCGCCAGCCCCGTAAATCAGCTTCCCAACTGCCGTGCCCCCAAGATCGCTCTTGTGTACCGCCATACAGGTTTGGCAAATCGCACAGCTGAGCCCGCCTCCCGCAGTATATCTGCGGTGGGCAGTCAGTAACCGGATAACCAGAAAGGGGGGGGGTTGACTTTTTTTTAAACTGGGGTGCGCATAATCTGATGCAGCTTTGCATGGAAACCAATCAGCTTCCAGGTTTTATTGTCAAAACTTAATTGAACAAGCTGAAGTTAGGCCGCCGGCCCCGCGCTTTGGCTTCCCCGCTGTGGAATGGGCATGGGCGCGCGCCTCCAGTGGCACGTGCGCGCCCACAGGAGCGCTCCAGCGAACGGTACAGCGATTCGTGGGAACCTGTATAACTGCGGCGGCTGGTTGGCAAGTGGTTAAAAATGACTTTGTGATGCCATGAAGAGGTTAAAGCTTCTCGGAGGTTTCAGTGATTGGCTGTACATTTGGTTAAGGCAAAGTCCTGAGCTATTTACAGGAGACGTTTCAGAAATTGGTGATGCGTAGATTGTATTTTTTTTCATGTCCAGGAAATTCTCTCTATTAGGGTGATGAGAAAACGACGTTCATCTGAAAATACATGTAATACATGTAAACGTGGCACCGTAACACCGTGGTTGCTGGAAGATTCTCCGGTGTCAGCGCCTGGCTGGCGGTAACAATCCAGGCAAGCGTGTAATATCATCCGCTGTATGCGGGATAATAACGTTACCGCCTGTCTCACTCCACCGTATGGCGACTGTACATTACGGGGGATGGAGACTGTACATTAGGGGGGGATGGAGACTGTACATTAGGGGGGGATGGAGACTGTACATTAGGGGGATGGAGACTGTACATTAGGGGGGGGATGGAGACTGTACATTAGGGGGAGGATTGCGACTGTACATTAGGGGGATGGAGACTGTACATTAGGGGGGGGATGGAGACTGTACATTAGGGGGAGGATTGCGACTGTCCATTAGGGGGATGGAGACTGTACATTGGGGGGGGGATGGAGACTGTACATTAGGGGGGGGGGATGGAGACTGTACATTAGGGGGGGGGATGGAGACTGTACATTAGGGGGGGATGGAGACTGTACATTAGGGGGGGATGGAGACTGTACATTAGGGGGGATGGAGACTGTACATTAGGGGGGGGGATGGAGACTGTACATTAGGGGGGGATGGAGACTGTACATTAGGGGGATGGAGACTGTACATTAGGGGGGGATGGAGACTGTACATTAGGGGGAGGATTGCGACTGTACATTAGGGGGATGGAGACTGTACATTAGGGGGGGGATGGAGACTGTACATTAGGGGGAGGATTGCGACTGTCCATTAGGGGGATGGAGACTGTACATTAGGGGGGGGGATGGAGACTGTACATTAGGGGGGGGGGGGATGGAGACTGTACATTAGGGGGGGGGATGGAGACTGTACATTAGGGGGGGATGGAGACTGTACATTAGGGGGGGATGGAGACTGTACATTAGGGGGGATGGAGACTGTACATTAGGGGGGGGGATGGAGACTGTACATTAGGGGGGGATGGAGACTGTACATTAGGGGGATGGAGACTGTACATTAGGGGGGGATGGAGACTGTACATTAGGGGGGGATGGAGACTGTACATTAGAGGGGGATGGCGACTGTACATTAGGGGGGATGGAGACTGTACATTAGGGGGGGATGGAGACTGTACATTAGGGGGATGGAGACTGTACATTAGGGGGGATGGAGACTGTACATTAGGGGGGGATGGAGACTGTACATTAGGGGGATGGAGACTGTACATTAGGGGGGATGGAGACTGTACATTAGGGGGGATGGAGACTGTACATTAGGGGGGGATGGAGACTGTACATTAGGGGGATGGAGACTGTACATTAGGGGGGGATGGAGACTGTACATTAGGGAGGGGATTGCGACTGTACATTAGGGGGATGGAGACTGTACATTAGGGGGGATGGAGACTGTACATTAGGGGGGATGGAGACTGTACATTAGGGCGGTGGAGACTGTACATTAGGGGGATGGAGACTGTACATTAGGGGGAGGATTGCGACTGTACATTAGGGGGGGGGTGGAGACTGTACATTAGGGGGGGATGGAGACTGTACATTAGGGGGGATGGAGACTGTACATTAGGGGGATGGAGACTGTACATTAGGGGGGGATGGAGACTGTACATTAGGAGGGATGGAGACTGTACACTGGGGGGGGGGGGTGGCGACTGTACATTAGGGGGGATGGAGACTGTACATTAGGGGGATGGAGACTGTACATTAGGGGGGGATGGAGACTGTACATTAGGGGGAGGATTGCGACTGTCCATTAGGGGGATGGAGACTGTACATTAGGGGGGGATGGAGACTGTACATTAGGGGGGGATGGCGACTGTACATTAGGGGGGATGGAGACTGTACATTAGGGAGGGGATTGCGACTGTACATTAGGGGGATGGAGACTGTACATTAGGGGGATGGAGACTGTACATTAGGGGGGATGGAGACTGTACATTAGGGGGATGGAGACTGTACATTAGGGGGGATGGAGACTGTACTTTAGGGGGGGGATGGAGACTGTACATTAGGGGGATGGAGACTGTACATTAGGGGGGGATGGAGACTGTACATTAGGGGGGATGGAGACTGTACATTAGGGAGGGGATTGCGACTGTACATTAGGGGGATGGAGACTGTACATTAGGGGGGGATGGAGACTGTACATTAGGGGGGATGGAGACTGTACATTAGGGGGGATGGAGACTGTACATTAGGGGGGATGAAGACTGTACATTAGGGGGAGGATTGCGACTGTACATTAGGGGGGGTGGAGACTGTACATTAGGGGGGGATGGAGACTGTACATTAGGGGGATGGAGACTGTACATTAGGGGGGGATGGAGACTGTACATTAGGAGGGATGGAGACTGTACACTGGGGGGGGGGGGTGGCGACTGTACATTAGGGGGGGATGGAGACTGTACATTAGGGGGGGATGGAGACTGTACATTAGGGGGATGGAGACTGTACATTAGGGGGATGGAGACTGTACATTAGGGGGAGGATTGCGACTATCCATTAGGGGGATGGAGACTGTACATTAGGGGGAGGATTGCGACTGTCCATTAGGGGGATGGAGACTGTACATTAGGGGGGGATGGAGACTGTACATTAGGGGGGGGATTGCGACTGTACATTAGGGGGATGGAGACTGTACATTAGGGGGATGGAGACTGTACATTAGGGGGATGGAGACTGTACATTAGGGGGGGATGGAGTCTGTACATTAGGGGGGGATGGAGACTGTACATTAGGGAGGGGATTGCGACTGTACATTAGGGGGATGGAGACTGTACATTAGGAGGGGGATGGAGACTGTACATTAGGGGGGATGGAGACTGTACATTAGGGGGGTGGAGACTGTACATTAGGGGGGATGGAGACTGTACATTAGGGGGAGGATTGCGACTGTACATTAGGGGGGGATGGAGACTGTACATTAGGGGGATGGAGACTGTACATTAGGGGGGGATGGAGACTGTACATTAGGAGGGATGGAGACTGTACACTGGGGGGGGGATGGCGACTGTACATTAGGGGGGGATGGAGACTGTACATTAGGGGGAGGATTGCGACTGTCCATTAGGGGGATGGAGACTGTACATTAGGGGGGGATGGAGACTGTACATTAGGGGGGGGTGGCGACTGTACATCAGGGGGGATGGAGACTGTACATTAGGGGGGGGTGGAGACTGTACATTAGGGAGGGGATTGCGACTGTACATTAGGGGGATGGAGACTGTACATTAGGGGGGGTGGAGACTGTACATTAGGGGGGATGGAGACTGTACATTAGGGGGGTGGAGACTGTACATTAGGGGGGATGGAGACTGTACATTAGGGGGAGGATTGCGACTGTACATTAGGGGGGGATGGAGACTGTACATTAGGGGGGGATGGAGACTGTACATTAGGGGGATGGAGACTGTACATTAGGGGGGGATGGAGACTGTACATTAGGAGGGATGGAGACTGTACACTGGGGGGGGATGGCGACTGTACATTTGGGGGGATGGTGACTGTACATTAGGGGGGATGGAGACTGTACATTAGGGGGAGGATTGCGACTGTCCATTAGGGGGATGGAGACTGTACATTAGGGGGGGGATGGAGACTGTACATTAGGGGGGGGTGGCGACTGTACATTAGGGGGGGATGGAGACTGTACATTAGGGGGGGATGGAGACTGTACATTAGGGGGGGGTTGGCGACTGTACATTAGGGGGGATGGAGACTGTACATTGGGGGGGATGGAGACTGTACATTAGGGGGGTGGAGACTGTACATTAGGGGGATGGAGACTGTACATTGGGGGGGATGGAGACTGTACATTAGGGGGAGGATTGCGACTGTACATTAGGGGGATGGAGACTGTACATTGGGGGGGATGGAGACTGTACATTAGGGGGGGGTGGAGACTGTACATTAGGGGGGTGGAGACTGTACATTGGGGGGGTGGCGACTGTACATTAGGGGGGGATGGAGACTGTACATTAGGGGGGATGGAGACTGTACATTGGGGGGGTGGCGACTGTACATTGGGGGGGGTGGAGACTGTACATTGGGGGGGATTGCGACTGTACATTGGGGGGGGGGTGGAGACTGTACATTGGGGGGGGATTGCGACTGTGCATTAGGGGGATGGAGTCGTGCAACACAAAGATGTAAAGGGGCCCTCAATCAAGGGGACATCAGCTGTGTACGGAATGAGGACTTTACCATCAGTACAGGGGTTCCTTGCAGTAAAAGTAGTAAGGCTGTACACATGAAGTCATCATGGAAATTACATAATGGAATTTTTCATCTCTTTATTGGTTTTAGAGTCTGTGGTATGGTCATTAAATTGTGATTCATTTCAATGTATATGGTTATGGCTAATTACCATTCAGGTGACTTTCTCACAGTCGAGCGCAGAGATCTCACCAATAGGAGTCCGCAAAAAGTATACTGCAAAAACTGTCAGGTGGTTTAACTCTCTGCATGTGTCCAAAGCAGAGAAACAGAAGAGAACAAGACAGACTGCATTCAGATCAGGAACAGGCGCAGCTGACCTCATGCACTGAACAGCATCCCAGCGCAGCCTTAAACCATCCATCAGCCTTTTCACAAATGCCTCATTCTGCAGCTGCAGACAACTGACCAATCATAGTCAGCAAACCCCAGGACCCGTCACACAGGTACCTGACATGGAGTTCACATTTAAAGAGCTCTCATAAAACCTGAGGATTATTCTACCCAAAATAATGTATTCTAAAGGAGGCAAAGCTTGACATGGAGCACTGCTGCCATCTGCTGGCTAGGTATTACTATTGCTCTGCAATGATACTACAGCCAAACATTGGTGAGAGCAATGCATGCCTAGGACAGAATGTATCTATGTGCCATCACCTTTACTACCAATTCACAAAGCAAGATGTTTCTTCTTCTAGACCAGTGAGCAGAAACGTGCAATTAATCCCTTTAACCCTAATGGTCAACTGTCCATCCAGAGCCTCTGGTTTATAGACCAGATACGTCCTAAATTTAGAGCCATTAATCCAACTGTCCATCCAGAGCCTCTGGTTTATAGACCAGATACGTCCTAAATTTAGAGCCATTAATCCAACTGTCCATCCAGAGCCTCTGGTTTATAGACCAGATACATCCCAAATATTGATCCATCTATCCAACTGTCCATCTAGAGCCTCTGGTTTATAGACCAAATACAGCCTAAATTTAGAGCCATTTATACAATTGTACATCCAGAGCCTCTGGTATATAGACCAGATACATCCTACATATAGAACTATTTATCCAACTGTCCTTCCAGAGCATCTGGTTTATAGACCAGATACATCCCAAATATTGATCCATCTATCCAACTGTCCATCCAGAGCCTCCGGTTTATAGACCAAAATATATCCTAAATATAGATCCATTGATCTAACTGTACACCCAGAGCCTCTGGTTTATAGACCAGATACATCCTAAATATAGAACCATTTATCCAACTGTCCATCCAGAGCCTCTGGTTTATAGACCAGATACATCCTAAATATAGAACAATTTATCCAACTGTCCATCCAGAGCCTCTGGTTTATAGACCAGATACATCCTAAATATAGAACTATTTATCCAACTGTCCATCCAGAGCCTCTGGTGTATAGACCAAATATATGCTAAATATACATCCATTGATTTAACTATACACCCAGAGCCTCTGGTTTTTAGACCAGATACATCCCAAATATAGAACTTTTTATCCAACTGTCCATCCAGAGCCTCTGGTTTATAGCCCAGATACATCCTAAAATATAGAGTCATCTATCCAAATGTCCATTCAGAGCCTCTGGTGTATAGATCAGATACATTCTAAATAGAGGGCCATTTAGATAAGAGGGGTGCAGACAACAGTCCTGTTGGCTCTGAGGAAGAGGCTAGTCCTCAAAACGCGTGAGCCTATTGGATCTTTATCTCTTCCCACCACATGATATGATGCATTGTGGATTGGGGGACATGGTACTATGTGATGAGCTTAATACATTTTTTATCTTGTGAGTATAATACTTACTATTATTTTTAAATTAATAAAGCGATGGTTTTAGGATAATGCACTAGGTCTCTGCACCTTCTCTTTCTCTTTGTGGTTTCAGAAAAATTTATCCAACTGTCCATCCAGAGACAGTGTGGCTGGGCAGAGTTCAGTGACAGTGTGTGACAACATGAAAACCTGTATTCTCAAAAGGCCGGCCCTCTCCATGCTCTACATGTTTCGCAGCATTTGGCTGCTTCTTCAGGAGCTTTATGATGTATAATAAAGCGTATCTTTTAAAAACAATGGAAATACAACAAAGAAACTCTATATGCTTCTTTACCTGGTAGGATAAGAATACATGCATTGATAACACAAAATTACATCTGCATATGTATGTCTATATTCAACACCATTGTGACCAGGTCCACCACATAAATGTATCCACCCACAGAGTGCCACCTCCACCAAGATGTGACTGGCAACCCGGCAATGATCTATCCCTGGGGGACGATGTCTGCAGTCCTGCATTACATACACTGAGCATTATGTGTGGCCCTCCAATGATCTCATGTTCTGCATAAGGCCCACCCCCCCCACCCCCCCTGCAAGTTGATGACCCATGCTCTAACCCAGGGTTTCTCAACTAGGGTTCCTCCTGAGGTTGCTAGGGGTTCCTTGAGCGATGGGTAATTTCTGCCTCTCAGATAAGTTCCCAATGACACCATTGTTCCTTTTACCTATCTGTAAGGGGGTAATTCTTCCCAATGATGACAAGAGTAAGGAGCATTCTTCCCACTGACTGTCACACTAATGTGTCATGAGTTGTAGATTTTTAATTTTTAGCAGGGGTTCCCCAAGACCAGAAATTTATTTCAAGGGTTCCTCTGTGCTGAACAGTGTTGGAAGTAACTGCGTTTAAGTAAACGGCGTTACTTAACGCAGTTACTTTTCAGGGTAACGAGTAATCCATCTGATTACTCGTTTTCTCCCTGTAACGCTGCTGCCGCTACTTTCGGCTGCGTTACTGCAATTACATCTACCGCCACTAGATGGCAGTAGATGTAATTGTATTCCCCCTCTCCTCTATGACTGCTGTCCGCGGTACTAGAGAGAGAAGAGGAGGAGACGAGTGAGTCACGCGGCGCCAGGACAGGAGTCGGACAGTCACAGGCTGCAGCAGGCTGAACAGCGCGCCAGGAGGACAGGAGAGGGCACAGAGTCCGGCGATCCGACCCAGCCATTGCCGCCCACAGTGGATGTGGAGTGAGGTAGGGGAAAATGGCGCTGCCTAGCTGAATAAAAAACTATATAAGGAAGGGGTTAAATTGGTTTTCACTGGGTACATCTTTATTGCCGCCCACAGTGCCAGTCTGCCAGTGCCACACTTCTAGACAGTATAACTATTAAGTTGTGACTTTTGCCTGGCAAAATATAATATAACAAGTCAACCACTGCCAGTGGCAGGTACTTTACTTACAGACTCAGTACAATTACAAAACGATATAGTCCAGGCCAGGAGGAGACTCCACCACCAGTCCACCACCACAGGGCAGTAGGGCACTGGGCAGTGGGCAGCAGGAAGTCCACCACCACCAGTCCACCAACGGTCCAATGCACACAGCCAGCCCAGAAGAGGAGAGAGGCAGAGACAGGCAGGCCTGAGGCCTGCAGGAGGACGGAGCCAGAGGGACCCGGACAACAGTGTGCCTGCCAGGCCAGAGGCCACACCACCACCAGCAAGCCCAGCACAGCAGGTACCAAAAAAAAAAAACTCAGTCAGTCACAGACAGTCAGGACAGGAGTCAGGAGTAGGACTCAGACCCACACCAGCCACCAGCCACCCACCACACCAACACCAGTGTGCCACACCAACACCAGCAGCCAGCCAGTCCAGAGACAGCAGCAGCCAGCAGGTACCAAAAAAACAAAGGTTACTTAAGTCAGGAGGACTCAGACCCCCACCACCAGTGTGCCACGCCACCACCAGTGTGCCACACCCACGTCACCACCAGTGTGCCACGCCACCACCATTGTGCCACGCCACCACCAGTGTGCCACGTCCACGTCACCACCAGTGTGCCACGCCACCACCCGTGTGCCACGCCCATGTCACCACCAGTGTGCCATGCCACCACCAGTGTGCCACATCCACGCCACCACCAGTGTGCCACGCCACCACCAGTGTGCCACGTTACCACCAGTGTGCCACGCCACCACCAGTGTGCCACGTCACCACCAGTGTGCCAAGCGCCCACAGCACCACCAGTACCAGTGTGCCATGCCACCACCAGCCAGGCAGCCACCCACCACCAGCAGCAGCCAGCCAGTCCAGACAGCAGCAGGTACCAAAAAACAAAAGTAAAAAAAAAGTCACAGTTACTTTGCTGAGTAACTAATTACTTTTTCAATGTGGTAACTGAGTCAGTAACTCAATTACTTTTTGGGAGAAGTAATTTGTAACTGTAACTAATTACTTTTTTAAACTAAGATGAGCAACACTGGTGCTGAAAGGGTTGAGAAAGGCTGATCTAACCCTTTGATTCTCCATCCAAAACTAAAAAAAAAAAAAAAGGTTTTGCTTCCAATACATTCTTTTCTATATGCTGCAGCCCCCTCTTCTATATCACTACCCCCCTTTCACTTCCGGCATGCTACCATTCCCTCATCCTTTTTGATTTAGGCCACCAACGATTTATTGCATGTTGATTAATTGCCAGCGTTGCCTTAAAAAGGATCAATTCCACTGATTGTTCCAGTAATAAGTATCTAATGGTCATCTGTCTGGCCCTCTGTTTCCTCTAGTAGAGGCCCCCACCCTCCTGGAAAGGTGTAAATTGCCTGACTCTGGACTGTCCATGGGGCCACACGGAGGGCCGAAGACAGTCATTCTCTTTGGCCATTGGGTGACCCAGGGCCGTCTTTAACACAACACAGGGCAAAAGGGGCAGCTGCCCTGGGTCCAGTCATTGTTGTGTGCCCCTTGAGCCCGCACTGCCTGCAAATAGTTAATAAGTGGTTTTGGGAGGGCCCAAGAAAATATTTGCCCAGGGTCCAATCAATATTAAAGACGGCCCTGGGGTGACCACCACTGATGAAGTAACTCCTGGGCATAGGTTCATCAGCAACACTGTCCCCAGCACCTGGCTCATTCCTGGCATCTGTAAGATGAGCCGAGAGCGGGTACATCGCATGGAAAATTAAATAATTTGAGGAGAAAGAGGAAGACATTTTTGTTGGCAGAAGAGATTTTGCATGTTCTTTCTGCCCAAAATCCACACTTCCTAGCTTTTCTTTCTTTTAGAGTTTAATTTCAATTTTTAATGCAAATCATGTTAATGCATTAACACAACAAAAAGTGTCAATGGGCCCTTATTGAACAACGGTTGCAAAAGGCA
Organism: Pelophylax lessonae; assembly: GCF_965119305.1. Classification (NCBI taxonomy): domain Eukaryota; kingdom Metazoa; phylum Chordata; class Amphibia; order Anura; family Ranidae; genus Pelophylax; species Pelophylax lessonae. Next base: position 183,109,944 of record NC_138780.1, on the reverse strand, counting down.
TCGCAATTCAGAACGTATTCTAAGTCGAAGCATGGCAAGTCAAATGGCAGGGCTCAGTTTATTGGGTTGTTTTCCAAATGCAAAATGTACAATTTAGTGCAAATAAAAGCAAGTTTGGACCTCGGCTAATGCCGGAGTCAGCGCGATTGTGTTCTAATTCAGTGATTGGTGTTATTCCAGGAAACATACAGAGTCAATGCATCCCGCCAGCTGTTCTCAGTTACATTTTATCAGACTGTAATGATGTGACAGCTGCCTCTTCCACATTCTTCTATAATAAACGGTGACAGAGCAGCCTCTGTGTTTATGAAAACGGAAAAGAAAGTAAAATTTGAACTGTCACCAGATTGGTTGGGCGTGACGCTCACAGGTGAAGGGCGAACACTGGGCGGCCGAGTCTTAAATCCTGTGCAGAGTTAGAGCTGTCGGTGGGGGAGGGGACCACTCGCAAGGACAGTGGTGCGGTATTACTGCCTGTCCGATGCTGCAATCGCCATTCTTACAAACGCAAAAGCGAAGGGGTTGTGTTTTTAATACCTGACAACTGCTGAGCTCTCACCACTGGAACCTCACAGCGATACAGGGCTCTAAAAAAAGGTTAAAAGTAGAGCTCAAAACAAGAAGAAAAAAAAAACTTGAAAAATTATAGCCCATAAAAGATAGAATAGAAATGTTGCAATATTCACCTTCAACAGAGAGGTTTTTTCTGCTACCAGATGTCTTTGGTCTGATGTCCAACATCATTCAACCCATTTCCTCTGAACTCAGGCCATCCCGGACAAGCCCCCATCTTGTGACTGGACAGTGAAAGGAGAAGAGGCACAGTGTCATATGCCTCTGTCACTCTGCTCACTACTATCAGCATGCTTCTTGTCAGTACATAAACAGTTTAGATTCAGGTACTTACAATGTCTGCTACCTAATGATGTATTACTAAATACAGAGCTGCATTAATTGGTGCCTCTTATATCTCTTTAGATTTCAGCTTGATTTCCCCAGGAACTCGAACAGCTGAACTTGAGCTTTCTGATATCCTATGGACATGGTCCTTTGAGTAGAGTCTTTGAATGAAAAGAAGAGAGTGCCACTAGGTTTTTGATGGTCCAAATAAAGTTTACTAGTGGCATAGTTGTCAACACGTTTTGGGGTATAGGACCTCCCTCACTGAAGGAGATCTGAATGCAATCTAAATACAAGATAACATTCCTAGAAATTGTAGGGCTGGGGCACGAGAATACTTGGTGTAATTCCATGGTTTTGCCACAAGGGTTCACTGTAATTAGGTATGAGATTATGTTCAGGGGTCTCCTCTTGAAGCGAGCAGGCAGTGTAGTTGCTTAGATAGCCACTAGAGCAGTGGTCCTCAACCCTGGTCCTCGGGGCCCACTAACAGGCCAGGTTTGCAAGATAACTAAATTACATCACAGGTGATCTCATTTGCTGCTCAGTGATTGCAGTATTCTAGTCTGCATCTCCCCAAGGCAATACTTAAAACCTGGCCTGTTAGTGGGCCCCAAGGACCAGAGTTGAGGACCACTGCACTAGAGAACCTAGGGAAGTAGAAGTGGAGAGTGACCCTAGAAAGTGCTGGCACTGCCCATGCCAGTGGGCTCAGATGTAAATAGTCTTGGCAGGGGTCCACCGAGGTCATCATGGGCCAGTGTTCGGAGGACCAAGCAATGGCAAACATGTAGTTTGTAGGGTTCTATCTGTTTGAGCTTCCCCTTGAGTCAGAAGCAGCAAGGTAGCACTCATTTGGATTACTCTCATCCTCCTTGCATAGGATGCTGAACCTAAGAGGTATGGGCTTCTTGACTTGGTTTTTCTCTCACCTGCATTTTCTCTGATGTGTGTATAGGTTTAATTATTCACATTCAATAAACAGTTAAAAAAGCTTTCGTATGGACTCTTTCCTTTCCTAACCTCAAGATGAGAATGCCCTGTGGGCACTGATGGTGCTGGGTGAGACTGCTCTTGGCGTCCATTGGCATGGGACCTGAAGAAGTTATGCGATGGACTACTTGGGGATGCTGGGGATGGCCCCAACGCCTGTTTGTAGAATGGCAGGGTCCAGTGAATGCCCTGGGGGGCTGGTGGTCCTGTGCCCATAGCCCTCCAGTGAGTCTAGGGAACCATCCTATGTCCAAGCAGGAATTGGTTAAAAGGTGCATGTGCTCTCTAACCACAAGGTAAAGCCTCGTACACAACGAATTTCCGCCGACCGGTCGTCCATCTTTTGTCCAGAGTGGTGTCTGTTGGTTGGAATGTGCCTAGACTGCACATGAATTTTCCCGCACGACAGAATTCTACTTCAGAAGTGATGTCATGTGTTGGATTGCTTTGTATGTGTTCTTTTATCTCTGAGCATGCCTAGTCTTGCTCATAAGATTTTTCCCCATCGAAATCTGTACTAATGAGACGAAAATCGGACGTGTTTTGACGGTCAACAAAAATTACATAGCCTGCACAGCAGGATTTTTTCGGAGTCGAAAAGTCGGAGTCGGTTGTCGGAAGCACCATACTAACAAGCCGAAAATTGGCAGATCGGTCGTCAGACGAAAATTCCCGGCTGAATTTCGACTCGTGTGTACTGGCCTTTAGTTGTACACACGAAGGACATGCAGCTCAGCATGGTATGTAGGAGCCTGCTCTGATCACTGAACTAGACATGAAAGCTCCCATGCCACTCTCTTGACAGAGGCTCCAAACCCCTGGTGCCTGACTGCCACATGTGGCCCTTGGACCCCAGAAGCCTGTAGTTGGGGGTTGCAGCAATGATTTGTAAATAGGCAACAGCATAGACCTCTACTAGCCTCATTTATCATGTCCCTGGTCTCCCACCATCTTTGTTGGCATGTCCTGAGTCTCTGCCCATTATTTCCTCTAGTATGCCTGCAGTCTCTGACAGTCCTCCCTACTATTACATATACTGAGCATTAGATTTTCTATGAACTCAAGGGCCACAGCTGAGGGCCACTATACCTTGTAGGTTGACAAACACTGCTCTAACCCTTCCATTCTCCATCCAAAACTAAGAAAAACCATACTTCCAAAAAACTTTAACTTTTATATGCTGCAGTATATTACTACACCCTTTCACATGCAGCCTATTACCATCCCTCCACCCTTCTGATTAAGACAGCTGGCGATTAATTGCATGTTGGTTAATTGCTAGTATTCCATGCCTCAAACAGGATCAATTCTGCTGATTGTTCCAGTAATGAGAATCTAATGGTCATCTGTCTGGTCCTCCATGCCCTCTAGTATAGGTCTCCACCCTCCTGGTGGTGCGTCACCTGACCCCGTACTGGCCATCGGGCCGGTTGAGGGCTGCAGACGGTCTCTATACAATAACATGCTATCCTGTCTTATGTCCTTATAATGGGACAGATAGGAGACACAGAAAATAGAACACTGGAAGAAAGCAAATGATTTGCCATTTCATGTGACATTAGCTGTATAATAAATATGGCAGATGTTACCGTGACTCCAATCGCAGAGGTGATCAAATGCCACCAAAAGAAAGCTCTATTTGTGGGAAAAAAGGACATCGATTTTATTTAGGTACAGCGTCACACGACCCCTTCCCTGCCAGTGTCATTATTACAGTAACAGAGCATATATTTAGCATTGATTACTGTAGTAATGTCACTGGTCCCCCCAAAAGTGTCAAAAATGTCAGTTAGGGATCCGATCTGTCCGCCGCAATGTCGCAGTCCCGCTAAAAATCACAGATCGCCGCCATTACTAGTAAAAAAAAAAAAAAAAAAAACAATAAAAATGAAATAAATCTTTCCCCTAGTTTGATAACTTTTGCACAAACCAATCAGAATACGCTTATTTTACCAAAAATATGTAGCAGAAAACAAACTGGCCTAAAATGTTAAAACATTTTTATTTTTAAATTAGTTTTTTTGGGAATGTTATATAGCAGAATGTGAAAATTATTTTTTTTTCCCGAATTGTTGCACTTTTTTTTTTTTTAACGCAAAAAAAAAAATCGCAGAGGTGATCAAATACCACCAAAAGAAAGCTCTATTTGTGGGAAAAAAGGACATCAATTTTATTTGGGTACAGCGTCGCACGACCGCGCAATTGTCCGTTAAAGTAACCGAATCGCAAAAAATGGCCTGGTCATTAATCACTTCTGGACCGGAAAGGATTTGCCCCCTTAATGACAGGGCCATTTTTTGTGATTCGGCACTGCGTTACTTTAACCGAAAATTGCACGATCGTGCGACGCTGTACCCAAATAAAATTGATGTCCTTTTTTTCCCACAAATAGAGCTTTCTTTTGGTGGTGTTTGATCACCTCTGCGATTTTATTTTTTTTTTTTGCGTTATAAACAAAAAAATGCAAAAATTCGGTAAAAAATCAATATTTTTCACATTCTGCTATATAATATTCCCAAAAAAACTAATTTAAAAATCAAAATGTTTTAACATTTTAGGCCAGTTTGTTTTCTGCTACATATTTTTGGTAAAATACGCGTATTCTGATTGTTTTTTGCAAAAGTTATCACTTCTACAAACCAGGGGAAAGATTTATTTCATTTTTATTGTTTTTTTTTGTTTTTTTACTAGTAATGGCGGCGATCTGCGATTTCTAGCTGGACTGCGACATTGCGGCGGACAGATCGGACCCCTAACTGACATTTTTGACACTTTTGGGGGGGACCAGTGACATTACTACAGTAATCAGTGCTAAAAATATGCACTGTTACTGTAATAATGACACTGGCAGGGAAGGGGTTAACACAGTGGGTGATCAAGGGATTAAATGTGAGCCTAGGGGAGTGATTCTAACTGTATGGGGGAGGGGCTTGTGAAATTACCATAGAGACCTGTGATCCTATATAGAAGGCTCACAGGCACTCTGTGATCATTCCAGGGAGAAGAATGGTCAGATGTGTTTAAAACAGCCGACCGTCCTTCTCTCTCAGCGGGGAGCGATCGCGGGTGGCCGGCGGCAATCGGAGCCGCCTGCCCTGTGCATCGTAATTCCCGCTCCAGAGTGGTGGCAGGCGTGCGCCGTCGGCAGCACGCGCTCGCCCCCTAGCTGCAGGAGCGCGACCGACTATAACTGCGGCGGGCGGTCGTTAATCGGTTAAGTGGGAAAATCCTTCTGGTCCAGAAGTTTTTTTTTTTTTGGGGGGGGGGGGAGGGATTTTTGCTGATACATAATGCTCATGCATCTTGGGCGGGGCGCAGTTTGGCATGCTCACCCTGGGCTCTAGATGACCTTGTCCCGACACAGGTGGGGGGGCTCTTGACATCTGTTGGAAGGGGGGGTGCTCTGGACATCTAGTCTTACAGATACAGCCGGCCCTTTGAGGGTAACTGTAATGGTGATGCGGCCCGTGATGATATTGACACCCCTGGCGGGGGGTACATTGAAAATGAATGGCAGTGCCGCGCAGCAACGCATTTTATGTGTGTTACAGTGCAATACGCCAGCCTGCGCAGCAATGCAGACATTACCGCAACGCAGAACTGTAGATGAACCCTAAACATCGTGTTTCTATATCCCCCGATGGCATCTGAAAGCTTCGTAAGCACGCCGCATGACTTCCATTGAAACCGCAAAACGTTTTACAACTCGAAATCGATTGCCCTTCCGTCTCCTTATGGTGAACCGGCGCAGTTTCGGCGATAGAACACGCGCCCATATGGTGAATTTCCGTCACTTTGTATCCTCCTCCTGGAAACGCAGAAACTGCGCATTGTGTGCTACAGACAGGGAAGAGGAATAATCTGCAGAATATGTCAATATGTATCTGTCAGGAGGGAGATGGGAGGATGGCAGATTTCTGGAGATGTAATTGGTGGAATAATCTGCAGAATACAGTAAACCCCCCTCCATTGCGAGGGTTACGTTCCGGACCCAGCCGCGAAAAGTGAAATTCCGCGAAATAGAAAAACCCTATTAAAATGCATTGTAGGCATGATTTTTTTACTGTCACTGTACGTGTAAAAGCATTTTAAGGTCTTTAAACACACTTTTAAAACAATAGAAAATCATTTAAACACATAAAAGATACTTAGAGACAGAGCAAGAGCTATGGAAAACACAAAAATCTTTCATTTTTAATGATTTATATAGTAAAATAACATTACAAAAAAAAACGCGAATTACCGGGACCGCAAAAACTGAACCGCGATGGAGCGGGGGATTACTGTATATCAATTCGTATGGTGGGGGATGGGATAGAGCAATGATCTGCAGATTTCTGGAGATGTAATTGATGGAATAATCTGCAGAATACATCCATATGTATAGTAGGGGGATAAGATAGAGCATCGATCTGTAGATTTCTGGAGAAGTAACCGGTGGAATAATCTGCAGAATACTTCAATTCGTATGGTGGGGGGATAGGATAGAGCAATGATCTGCAGATTTCTGGAGAAGTAATTGGTGGAATAATCTGCAGAATACATCAATTCGTATGGTGGGGGATGGGAAATAGCAATGATCTGCAGATTTCTGGAGACACAATTGGTGGAATAATCTGCAGAAAATATCAATTCGTATGGTGGGGGGATGGGATAGAGCAATCATCTTCAGTTTATTGGTGGAATAATCTGCAGAATACATCAATTTGTATGGTGGGGGGATGGGATAGAGCAATGATCTGCAGATTTCTGGAGACGTAATTGGTGGAATAATCTTCAGAATACATCAATATGTATGGTGGGGGGATGGGATAGAGCAATGATCTGCAGATTTCTGGAGACGTTATTGGTGGAATAATCTGCAGAATACATCAATTCGTGTGGTGGGGGGATGGGATAGAGCAATAATCTGCAAGTTTCTGGAGACATAATTGGTGGAATTATCTGCAGAATAAAATAACATATGTTGGAGTGGGGATGGAATGGAGCAATGTTCTGCAGATCTCTAGTAAGGTCATTATGACAGCCAGGTATTTAGCATTGTTAGAAGGCAGCCAGCAATGGCACCTCTCATAGTTGGGTTGGGTTCTATTATAAGGGACGGCATTGTGTGCAGTGCTTCTGTTGGGGGAGGAGATTCAGTGATCCCGCCACTGGAGCAGATTTTTGGAAGTTGTCTCTCCAATAACAGGAGGCAGAGAATCCCGGCGCAGCACATAACGTCACACGTGGCATGGACCATGGAGGACAGACATGCCGAGCAGAGTTTCCACATCACGCCCTACTTACACATGGTGGACCTCACGCCGACTGGCTTTGTTGTTTTCAGTTGGCGGGAATTCGCACTGATAACCTGTATCGGGTACAGCGGCGTGTAGTCAGCGGCGTGGAGTCAGCGGCGTGGAGTCAGCGGCGTGGAGTCGCACGCAGGAGGAAAACACTCATCAAGCAGCAGCAGCTGTTATTGTTGGGATTCCTGCAAATTGTCTCCCAATCATCGGCTGACGCCATAATTAGAGGCCTCCAGCGCGGCGGTTCCTGGAAGCCGCTGAAAAGAAACTAATGATGTATTGATAGCCGTTCTTCATTACCGCATCGTGCCGACCCCAGCGAGGAGCGCAACATCTACAGAGGAGAATCTTCGAGGAAATCACAATGCCGCTCATTACTGACCGCCAGCGGCCGCTCATTCCTCCCGCTTCTCAAAATATTAACAATCGCGCAATTCCACAACATTCTTTTTTTTCTTTGAGAAATTAGAACTTTCTTCACAGATCTGCTCCCCTTTGGTTTTATCTCAGTGTGGCTGATCTCCTGAAACCTCTTTGCAGCCACTTCCTGTCTACATGCACTCCAGCGATGGCTACATGGCGTTTCTCAGGAGGGGGGTCTTCTGATGGTGACAACATGGGACCGTTTCCAAAGATGTCAACTGTCCCGGATTTGCTGGGATAGTCCCAGATTTTATCTCAGTGCTGCTGATCTCCTGTAGCCACTTGCTGTCTACATGCACTTCAGCGATGGCTGCATGGAATATCTCAGGAGGGGGTGTGACGGTACGCACCGTCACTGGGAGTGAAAGACAGATAATGGTTTGAATTGCTTCAAGCGGGACAGTAATATTTGTCAGCTGTTTAAATCTGAACATGTTCATTGAAAGAGCTAATCACATTGGCTTCTATTCCATGTCCTTCAATGTCACAGACAGGCTTGCCCTATTGTTTGTGTATTGAGATAATGTGTATTCCATGTACTTCAATGTAGGGGACGTTCAGACTGTCATTGGCAGTCTTGTTCTATTGTCTGTTTTGAGATGGAATGTATATTGTGTTAAATCTGCCTGTCCCATTGTTAAATGTTAATGACCTCACATTGTTCTGTCCAGATGGCTAGATAATTAGTTCAGGTTAATTCTGTTTCTGTATACAATTTCATCTGCATATGATAATGTAATCAGGCAGAGGGGAGGGATTGTGTACACTGTATGGGAGTGACTGAGTGTAAAACTCTGTTTTTATTAGATTGTGAATTTCATGTCCTGTTCCCCACAAGATCCACCTGGGCGGTAACCTTGTGGGGGAAAACTGTATAAAAGAGCAGCTGTACCATTAAACCTAGAATTCTACTTCACCCTCAATCTAGAGTCCTGTCTCTTATTGGGGGAATCTGCTACAAGGGATTGCTATGCTCTTCATACTCCCTTGAATAATCACGAAGCTCTTGTAAGAGCTTGTTCCTGTTCCTGCTTCACACTCTGGGGAAAGAGAGGTTCACCCACTGGAACCTGGAGCCTTGTCGTAGGTCCAGGGTGGGTAGCAGACGGCAAGACCCCAACCAAGCTGCGGTGGTTTGTGGGGTCTGGGGTGGTTATGGTGTCTGGTGGAGTGCTTGGAGCCCTCGGGAAGTACTAGGAGCATCCGTCAACTGAGGTACCCAGTCGGGCTACCAGCTGATCCGTTACAGGAGGTTTCCCGATGGTGACAACAGGGGACCGTTTCCATAGATATTAACTGTCCCACATTTGCTGGGATAGTCCCACATTTTATCTCAGTGTTGCTGGTCCTCTGCAGCCTCTTTGCAGCCACTTCCTTTCTACATGAACTCCAGCGATGGCTACATAGCATTTCCCAGGAGGGGGTCTCCTGATGTTGACAACAGTGGACCGTTTCCATAGATGTCAACTGTCCCGGATTTGCTGGGATAGTCCCACATTTTTGACACTCTGTCCTGGTCCCGGATCACCATATCAAAGTTAACTGAGCTACTGCACTCAAAAGGGCAATAATTGCAGCCGTGAATGGATAATCCCCACATATTTGGAGTTTGAGTGAGACCAACCCAGAAAGTAGGCGTAATGGCTGGTTCTTGCCTACTTGGAGGCAGTCTGTGGGCAGTACCAACCCATAGGATGGGTGTGTTTGGGTATGCCCACCTGTAAAGTGGGCGGACCGTGGGCAGTGTCCTGAGATCCAACTATTCCTTCTCACAGAGACAGGGCCACTGATAAGGGAGTACAGCCAGCCCTCCTGTACTCGGCCCAGGCCCCATTAGTTCAAAAGGGGAGCCAGGAGAGCTGGCTGTACTGTCTTATTGCAGACACCAATCCTCTTCTGTCTCCTACTGCAGTGCTGCCGGCTTCTCCTCCTCGCCCTCCATTCGGCTGCACTCCAAGGGGATTGACGCTAGCACATGCGCCCCTTCCATCTGCTGCCTGGACCCTCCTGTTTACCCCTTTCCTCCGCATCTCTGCCAGCTTCCCTCCTCTCCCGCCGGCAGCTGCTGCGGGCACACCGGGGGATGTAATTTACTGGCCCCCTTCATTTCCTGAATGAACACAGTGAGCGATTGGCACCAATCACTCTTGTGTCCATTCATCACAGAAGCAGAAGTGATTTCTAACAGCAGCTCTGCACGGAGATCACAGTACTCCCCCTGAAAAATGCCTTCATCTGTTTTTCTCTCCAGCAGGATGGCACCATCTTTGTTACGACATCTACTTCCTGGGCTGAGATTGCAAAAACATGTAAATCCTGGTGCCTGTGCCCAGGGCTGGGATAAGGGGTGGCTGGGAGGGGTGGGTGCCCTGGCTTCAATGGTTTCCTGGGGGCACCTTCCTTCTGTTGCATGCAGGACCGGGACAAGGGGTGGGCAAGAGGGGCGGCTGCCCTGGGCATGGTGGTATCATGTGGGGTGGGGGGGGGCACCACAAGGAGGTTGGGGGAAAGGGATTTGTGTTGGGAGGGGGAATTTGGGGGGCAGCAGGGGATATGAATTGTTCTAGGAGGGGAAATATGAGGAGTTGTGTTAGGAGTGGTAATTTGAGAGGATTTGTGTTGGGGGGGGTGAAGATTTGTGCTAGGAGGGGAAATTTTAGGGGGGTTTGTGCTAGAGAAGGTAATATGGAAGGGGGTAGAAGATTTGTGCTAGGAGGGGAATTTTTAAATTTTTTTATTTGGGGGGGGGGGGGTTGCTAGCAGGGATGTTTTTGGGGTATTTATCCTAGGAGGGGAAATTTGGGTGTAATTTGTGCTGGGATGGGGTATTTGGAGTGGGGAGAGGATTTGGGCTCGGGGGGGAATTTTGAGGGATAGAGGATTTGAATTAGGAGGGGGGAATTTTTTTCTGGAGGAAGGGATGGGATTTGTGCTGGGGCATATGGGGAATGAAAGGATTTGAGCTGGGGGAGCAAAAATACGTGCTGGAGAGGGGATTTCAGTTGGAGGCAGAATTTATGCTTAGGGGGTAAGCATGCAGATTAGTCCTTAATTGATTTTGGGTGGGTAGGGGGTGGGGAGGAGGTTTATGCAGGTACACATTGCTCATACATCTTAGGGGGGGGGGGGGTTCACAATTTGGCATGTTCGCCTCGGGCTCTAGATGACCTTGTCCCCTTGTCCCGGCACTGGTTGCATGGCTGACAGCGGCAGTGAGTGACTGCTGGGTGTAGGATACCCTAAGCTTGCATGTAATGAATGGGGGAAATGGGAGGGGGGGGGGTTGCAGGTGGGCACTGGATGACCTTGTCCTGGCACTGACACAGATCAGTCCCTGCTGTATCCTCTCACCTTGTGACTTGATACAAAGGTACAATGTACAGTCTGATCACTGGGGGGGGGGACTGAGGAAATGCTTACTCCTGCCTGCAGCAGACTGATTACATCATCTCAGCTTGTGTAACATCTGAGCCGGAATCTCAGTCCAGGAAGTAGATGATGACCCTGAGTGATGCCTGAACAAAGATGGTGCCGGCCCCGTCTGGAGGAAAAAGCAGATGAAGGTAATGTTGGGGGGGGGGGGTTACGCTGACACATTACTCGTGTGATGGTGCATGGGGGCAGCTGCTGTCATATCACATGACCCATTCCAAGTGGCAGCTCCTAAGGAATCACATAAGATTCCCTTTCCTTTGCATTGCTTTTGTTTTCTCCACACCTTCCTGCTGCTGAACATCGGCAGTTTGTAGGGGCACAGACTTCATTTTTTTGGCATTTTTGGCATTACTGAATTCTAGATTTCATTACCTGGACCTGAGTCTTTCCAAAATAAGGAGCCGCGGATTCCCCTAAATTTGACAGCTTTTTACACATCCCCCCCTACACAAGATTAAACCTTGTTGTCATGTGACAGTGTGAATCCCGCGTTTCGCACCCCTCATTAATCAGCACCATGGCGGGGGATCCATCTGGCTCGCCGGCTCGGCGATATGTTACCCGTCAATCAGGCAGAAGAGTGACAGCTGCTAGAAGACGGATTTACACGTCCCTGGAGGCAGCAGACGCCGAAAAGAGCATCGGGCGACAAACACAACAAACTCATCACCGCAGCCGGCGCAACGCCCCACCGCCTCCCCCCTCCACCGGCACAGGCCGCACTCCACCGCCGACTGCACACCTGTGTTTAACCGACCGATGGAAGCTGCACATTTATGGCAAAATATTCACATCTGTCCCCAAGAGCTTACACTCTAATGCCCCTTCTATAGACACACACCAGGGCCGGGTCGTTGGGGGTCCAAAAAATGTCCCGTTTTTATCTTATTTGTTTTTTGTGTGGAACCACCATGCAGATATTCAATATCAAACTCCATGCAGATACACAGTGAGAATATCAAACTCCATGCAGATATACAACGCCATCTTGTGGTGTAAATTTATAATTGTCCTTGTATATTCCACAGGTGTGCACCCACGCCATCTTGTGGTGGAAGTTTATAATTGCCCTTAATTATTCCACAGGTGTGCGCCCACGCCATCTTGTGGTGTAAGTTTATGATTGCACTTGTATATTCCACAGGTGTGCGCCCACGCCATCTTGTGGTGTAAGTTTATAATTGCACTTGTATATTCCACAGGTGTGCACCCACGCCATCTTGTGGTGGAAGTTTATAATTGCCCTTGATTATTCCACAGGTGTGCGCCCACGCCATCTTGTGGTGTAAGTTTATAATTGCCCTTGCATATTCCACAGGTGTGCGCCCACGTCATCTTGTGGTGTAAGTTTATAATTGCCCTTGATTATTCCACAGGTGTGCGCCCATGCCATCTTGTGGTGTAAGTTTATAATTGCCCTTGCATATTCCACAGGTGTGCGCCCACGTTATCTTGTGGTGTAAGTTTATAATTGCCCTTGCATATTCCACAGGTGTGTGCCCACGTCATCTTGTGGTGTAAGTTTATAATTGCCATTGTACTTTCCACAGGTGTGCGCCCTTGCCATCTTGTGGTGTAAGCTTATAATTGTCCTTGTATATTCCACAAGTGTGCGCCCACGCCATCTTGTGGTGTAAGTTTATAATTGCACTTGTATATTCCACAGGTGTGTCCTCACGCCATCGTACGATTTGAAGCAGTATTAAACCCAAAAAAACAAAAAAGTCCTATATCGCAGCTTACCAATCAGTTGTGGTGACGGCATTTGTTTTTCTTTTTAGTCTCCCCCCCCCCCCCCCCCCCCCCCCCTCTGTTTTCACCTGGTGATCTTGCCAGTAACACACCTCCTGTATAAAAGTGCCCTCACTCTGCATGAAGGAGCACAGGGGGCACCTTTGGACAGCAGCATTGTCAATCTGAGTGTTAGATAGACCAGCAGATTTAAATACACTAGCAAACTGAGGCTAAACTCCAGCCAACAGTTTATAATCAGTTACAGCAAACAGTATTTTTCAATTTGGGATAAAGGTTTTACATGAATAAATAAAAGCTAATCAGTGTAAGCATCCCTGTCAGTGTTAAATGGCTTGGCTCATGCCTGTAAACTGATACATCTGGAAGAGAGCTTGTTCTTTTAAAAAACAACAGACTTACCAGCCAGATCGCCCAATGGAAATAGAAGAAAGAAAGCCTGAGAAAAGAAAATAATGCAGCCCTCACATATATTGTTGGGCTGCCATATAGTAAATGTTTGCTTTTGGGTTTAATACCGCTTTAGGTTTTTAATTGTCCTTGTGTGTGTGACAAGTGTGCACCCCACGCCATCTTGTGGTGAAGGTTTATAATTGTCCTTGTATATTCCACAGGTGTGCCCTCACGCCATCTTGTGGTGTAAGTTTATAATTACCCTTGTATGTTCCATAGGTGTGTGCTCACTCCATCTTGTGGTGTAAATTTATAATCGCCCTTGTACTTTCCACAGGTGTGCGCCCACGCCATCTTGTGGTGTAAATTTATAATCGCCCTTGTACTTTCCACAGGTGTGCACCCACGCCATCTTGTGGTGTAAAGTTTATAATTGCCCTTGTATGTTCCATAGGTGTGCGCCCACGCATTATTGTGGTGTAAGTTTATAATTGCCCTTGTATGTTCCATAGATGTGCGCCCACGTCATCTTGTGGTGTAAAGTTTATAATTGCCCTTGTACTTTCCACAGGTGTGCGCCCACGCCATCTTGTGGTGTAAAGTTTATAATCGCTCTTGTACTTTCCACAGGTGTGCGCCCACGCCATCTTGTGGTGCAAAGTTTATAATTGCCCTTGTATGTTCCATGGGTGTGCACCCACGCCATCTTGTGGCATAAGTTTATAATTGCCCTTAGATTCTGAGCAGCAAGGGCAGCTTGCAGCATGTGGTTGTAGGGCAATGTTCCTGGGTCCAGCCTGCTAAAGGAGACCCCTGTCGAGGGGACTTGTATAAGGAAGGGCATGCCAATACATGAGATGGCTCCTCTGAATTTACTTTTATACACAAGCTAATACATGTTCCCCTTTTGAAATTGGACACTGGCTAATGTACATGTGCATACTCGTGCGTGCGCTCGTGCACTCGCGGATACCTATGCGCGCCCGTTGCTCATGTGCACCTGTGACAGATGTTGGTGCCAAACAGGCCATTTAAATCAGTGCTGCTTTGTCTTCAGCCTCCTGTGTATCCTGTATCCTGATTCCAATTGCAGACCCGGCTTGTCTTGACCACTCTCTGAACGCCGCCTGCACTGACCTTGGCTTGTCCCCTTCTGTCTGCTTCATTGGCTCCTGGTTCCAGACCTGGCTTGTTTCCTGACCATGCTCCTACCTGTGCCCTGTACATGATTCATCCTGTCTGTGTATGACCCAGCAAGCCTGAGCGTCACTAGTACCTGCCTACCACCCTGCTGTCCCGGCTGACCTGCAGTCTGCTACTAGCGGCCATCTCAGCTGCCCGCTGTCACCAGCACCAGCCTGCCCTAGGCTGCTGCCTACCAGCTTGCCTGCTACCAGAGTCTTCTGATGACTTGTCCTGCCCAGCGTGGACACCTTTCCTGCTGCTAGCAAGACTTACAGGCACTCATGCCACTCTGTACCCCTGTAGCTCCTGTTTGCACTACAAGGGGCCCCGAGTCAGAGGTGTAAAAGAGGACTTCCTCATCGTATCAGGCTCTGCTACCAGGTACGTGATACCTTGCCCTCCTGGGCAGAAGGTGGGCAGGGAAGCTAGCCTGTAGACAGTGAGGTCCCAGCTAGGCTTGGCTGGGGGGCCTATTGCAAAGCAACCCAAGAATCCAGTGAGCTCACAGGATAGAGCCAGTGGGAAGCTGTGGGAGAGAGCCCAGGTTTTCCAAGAGGTGGTGTAAGTCCATATCTCCATCACTAGAGGGAGCATGAAGGGATATCGGCAGGAGGCGACCGATGATCCTGGAGTGAGTACAAGACCCCAGTGCTGCAAGGGTGACAGTGAGGTACTTGGGACTGTAACTGAAGTACAGGTCATAGGCAGCCGGAGATTCTATGGGATTTGCTGGGGGAGTGCAGACAAAATTGTGCAAGAATGTCAAGAGTTGTGCAGAACAGCCAGAAATGTAGTGGTCCCCTCATTGTTCAAGTTCATATTTTACAGTTCCTGGGTGTCCCATGTTCCCTATCCCCATCCAAGTGCATCATTATTCAATAAAAACCTAAAAAGAAACCCCTAGATTGATCCTTGAGCAAAAGGAGGAATCCTGTGTTCCTGGCTGTGCATGCTGTGAAAGGGGGAATTGGGCCCAAATAACTAATGGCTCCTGGTGGGGTAGCGCTACACAAAGCAGTGTCAAAGACACCAGCGAGCGCTTAAAGTGTTACTAAACCCTCAACAGTCTGTATATGCAGTAAAGCATGCTTGTTATACTCACTATGGAACCCACAAGGGGTTAATCCTCCTCATCGTTTAAAAAAAAAAAAAAAGGCTGTTTGATCCTGTCTTCTCTGATCTTCCCCTTCTTTCACTGTCCCCAATTCATCTCCTCATAGAACAAAACCTTGGGGACAAACTGCACATGCTCAGTTTGGTGTGTATTGTTGAGTTTTTTCCTCTTAGGAGTGTGCATGTGATCAGCACAGGGCCAATCAGCACTGTCCAGACAGAGGGTCAGGGGTCCTGCAGCATCATAGGACAGTCAGAGGAGAATGAAAACTCCTCCTACAAGCTTTAACCAGACACTGATAGAAGTCATAAGACTGCCATATACTGCTGATGAGAAGAGGTATTTAGCAGTTTATATCTACTAAAATAATTGCATTTCCATGTTCTGTGTACTGTGGGAGAGCAGATATAGTGAGTGCAGGCTCCTGAGGAGACCAGATATAGTGAATGCAGGCTCCTGGGGAGAGCAGATATAGTGACTGCAGGCTCCTGGGGAGACCAGATATAGTGAATGCAGGCTCCTGGGAAGACCAGATATAGTGAATGCGGGCTCCTGGGGAGAACAGATATAGTGAATGCAGGCTCATGGGAAGACCAGATATAGTGAATGCAGGCTTCTGGGGGAGACCAGATATAGTGAATGCGGGCTCCTGGGGAGACCAGATATAGTGAATGCAGGGTCCTGGGAAGACCAGATATAGTGAATGCAGGCTCCTGGGAAGACCAGATATAGTGAATGCAGGCTCCTGGGAAGACCAGATATAGTGAATGCAGGCTCCTGGGAAGACCAGATATAGTGAATGCGGGCTCCTGGGGAGACCAGATATAGTGAATGCGGGCTCCTGGGGAGAACAGATATAGTGAATGCAGGCTCATGGGGAGACCAGATATAGTGAATGCAGGCTTCTGGGGGAGACCAGATATAGTGAATGCCGGCTCCTGGGAAGACCAGATATAGTGAATGCGGTCTCCTGGGGAGACCAGATATAGTGAATGTGGTCTCCTGGGGAGACCAGATATAGTGAATGTGGTCTCCTGGGGAGACCAGATATAGTGACTGCAGGATCCTGGGTTTATAAAGACTTTAAAGCCCAGGAAATGCCTATTAACCACTTCAGCTCCGGAAGGTTTTACCCCCTTTATGACCAGGCCATTTTTTTGGGATACAGCACTGCGTTGCTTTAGACCCCTTTCACACCTGTGTGACTTGTCCTGCAATTTGGAACTGCAAAGTCGCATGACAAGTCATACTCCATGAATTAGATCCAATGACTACCATGCATATCAACTTCAGAGTAGTCCTTATACTACTTTGGGCTGATTTTAATGAGTTTTGAGGTCCAAAGACATTGCTTCAAGTCCAGTCAAAATTGCGGTAAAATCGCGTGAGTTTTAGGTCACACAAGTGTGAAAGGGGCCTTAACTGACAATTGTGCGCTCGTGGGACCCTGTACCCAAATAAAATTGATGTCCTCTTTTCTCACCAATAGAGCTTTCTTTTGGTGGTATTTGATCTCCTCTGTGATTTTTATTTTATGTGCTATATACAACAAAAGAGCGACAATTTTGAAAAAAAAAAATCTATATTTGTTACTTTCTGCTATAAAACACGTCCAATAAAAAAATTAAAAAAATCTAATTTCTTAGTAATTTTAGGCTAATTTGTATTCTGCTATTGGTTTTTGGTAAACAAAATCCCAAGTGTATATTGATTGGTTTGTGCAAAAGTTATCACCTCTGCAAACTAGGGGATACATTTATGAACTTTTTTTTTATTATTGTTTTTTACTAGTAATGGCGGAGATCATCGATTTTTAGCTGGATTGCGGCAGACAAATCTGACAAAAAATGCACTGTCACTGTATAAATGACACTGGCGGGGGGGGTTGTAAGATCAGGGGCGATCAATGGGTTAAACATGCTCCTAGGGAGTGCTTTCTGAATGCCGTGACTGGAGGAAGACAGAGATCCGTGTTCCTGCTTAGCAGAAACACAAGATCTCCATTTTCCTCCCTCACAGTGCACCGCTCTGCCTCTCCTCTGAATGATCGGTGGCTCCCACTTTGTCCAATCACAGCGGGGCCCACGCACGCCACAGAGCCAAAAATATGAATCACATACCGGTACATGATTTTGCGCTTAAGACCTGCCCTGCCACAATATATGGACGTGGGGTAGGGTTGTCTCTTTTTCAAACCAAATATTAGCAGGGCACAGTCAGTTTTTTTTTTGTATATACACTATAGCAGGGGTCTCCAAACTTTCTAAACGAGGAGCCACATCTGTAAAGGCAAGCAAAGGGCCAGCATCTGTAAAGGCAAGCAAAGGGTCACATCTGTAAAGGCAAGCAAAGGGCCGCATCTGTAAAGGCAAACAAAGGGCCACATCTGTAAAGGCAAGCAAAGGGCCACATCTGTAAAGGCATGCAAAGGGCCAGCATCTGTAAAGGCAAGCAAAGGGCCATATCTGTAAAGGCAAACAAAGGGCCGCATCTGTAAAGGCAAGCAAAGGGCCAGCATCTGTAAAGGCAAGCAAAGGGTCGCATCTGTAAAGGCAAACAAAGGGCCGCATCTGTTAAGGCAAGCAAGGGGCCGCATCTGTAAAGGCAAGCAAAGGGCCAGCATCTGTAAAGGCAAGCAAAGGGCCACATTTGTAAAGGCAAGCAAAGGGCCAGCATCTGTAAAGGCAAGCAAAGGGTCGCATCTGTAAAGGCAAGCAAAGGGTCACATTTGTAAAGGCAAGCAAAGGGCCAGCATCTGTAAAGGCAAGCAAAGGGCCACATTTGTAAAGGCAAGCAAAGGGCCAGCATCTGTAAAGGCAAGCAAAGGGTCGCATCTGTAAAGGCAAGCAAAGGGTCGCATCTGTAAAGGCAAGCAAAGGGCCACATCTGTAAAGGCAAGCAAAGGGTCGCATCTGTAAAGGCAAGCAAAGGGTCGCATCTGTAAAGGCAAGCAAAGGGTCGCATCTGTAAAGGCAAGCAAAGGGCCACATTTGTAAAGGCAAGCAAAGGGCCAGCATCTGTAAAGGCAAGCAAAGGGTCGCATCTGTAAAGGCAAGCAAAGGGTCACATTTGTAAAGGCAAGCAAAGGGCCAGCATCTGTAAAGGCAAGCAAAGGGTCGCATCTGTAAAGGCAAGCAAAGGGTCGCATCTGTAAAGGCAAGCAAAGGACCTCATCTGTTAAGGCAAGCAAAGGACCTCATCTGTAAAGGCAAGAAAAGGGCCGCATCTGTAAAGGCAAGCAAAAGGCTGCATCTGTGACGGCAAGCAAAAGGCTGCATCTGTGACGGCAAGCAAAGGGCTGCATCTGTGACGGCAAGCAAAAGGCTGCATCTGTGACGGCAAGCTAAAGGCCCCATCTGTAAAGGCAAGCAAAGGGCCGCATCTGTAAAGGCAAGCAAAAGGCTGCATCTGTAAAGGCAAGCAAAGGGCCGCATCTGTAAAGGCAAGCAAAGGGTCGCATCTGTAAAGGCAAGTAAATGGCCGCATCTGTAAAGGCAAGCAAGGGGCCGCATCTGTAAAGGCAAGCAAGGGGCCGCATCTGTAAAGGCAAGTAAATGGCCGCATCTGTGACGGCAAGCAAAAGGCTGCATCTGTGACGGCAAGCAAAAGGCTGCATCTGTGACGGCAAGCTAAAGGCCCCATCTGTAAAGGCAAGCAAAGGGCCGCATCTGTAAAGGCAAGCAAAAGGCTGCATCTGTAAAGGCAAGCAAAGGGCCGCATCTGTAAAGGCAAGCAAAGGGTCGCATCTGTAAAGGCAAGTAAATGGCCGCATCTGTAAAGGCAAGCAAGGGGCCGCATCTGTAAAGGCAAGCAAGGGGCCGCATCTGTAAAGGCAAGTAAATGGCCGCATCTGTAAAGGCAAGCAAGGGGCCGCATCTGTAAAGGCAAGCAAAGGGCCTCATCTGTTAAGGCAAGCAAAGGGTCGCATCTGTAAAGGCAAGCAAAGGACCTCATCTGTTAAGGCAAGCAAAGGACCTCATCTGTAAAGGCAAGAAAAGGGCTGCATCTGTGACGGCAAGCAAAAGGCTGCATCTGTGACGGCAAGCTAAAGGCCCCATCTGTAAAGGCAAGCAAAGGGCCACATCTGTAAAGGCAAGCAAAGGGCCACATCTGTAAAGGCATGCAAAGGGCCAGCATCTGTAAAGGCAAGCAAAGGGCCTTATCTGTAAAGGCAAACAAAGGGCCGCATCTGTAAAGGCAAGCAAAGGGCCAGCATCTGTAAAGGCAAGCAAAGGGTCGAATCTGTAAAGGCAAACAAAGGGCCGCATCTGTTAAGGCAAGCAAGGGGCCGCATCTGTAAAGGCAAGCAAAGGGCCAGCATCTGTAAAGGCAAGCAAAGGGCCACATTTGTAAAGGCAAGCAAAGGGCCAGCATCTGTAAAGGCAAGCAAAGGGTCGCATCTGTAAAGGCAAGCAAAGGGTCACATTTGTAAAGGCAAGCAAAGGGCCAGCATCTGTAAAGGCAAGCAAAGGGCCACATTTGTAAAGGCAAGCAAAGGGCCAGCATCTGTAAAGGCAAGCAAAGGGTCGCATCTGTAAAGGCAAGCAAAGGGTCACATTTGTAAAGGCAAGCAAAGGGCCAGCATCTGTAAAGGCAAGCAAAGGGTCGCATCTGTAAAGGCAAGCAAAGGGCCGCATCTGTAAAGGCAAGCAAAGGGCCACATCTGTAAAGGCAAGCAAAGGGCCACATTTGTAAAGGCAAGCAAAGGGCCAGCATCTGTAAAGGCAAGCAAAGGGTCGCATCTGTAAAGGCAAGCAAAGGGTCACATTTGTAAAGGCAAGCAAAGGGCCAGCATCTGTAAAGGCAAGCAAAGGGTCGCATCTGTAAAGGCAAGCAAAGGGTCGCATCTGTAAAGGCAAGCAAAGGACCTCATCTGTTAAGGCAAGCAAAGGACCTCATCTGTAAAGGCAAGAAAAGGGCCGCATCTGTAAAGGCAAGCAAAGGGCTGCATCTGTGACGGCAAGCAAAAGGCTGCATCTGTGACGGCAAGCTAAAGGCCCCATCTGTAAAGGCAAGCAAAGGGCCGCATCTGTAAAGGCAAGCAAAAGGCTGCATCTGTAAAGGCAAGCAAAGGGCCGCATCTGTAAAGGCAAGCAAAGGGTCGCATCTGTAAAGGCAAGTAAATGGCCGCATCTGTAAAGGCAAGCAAGGGGCCGCATCTGTAAAGGCAAGCAAGGGGCCGCATCTGTAAAGGCAAGCAAGGGGCCGCATCTGTAAAGGCAAGTAAATGGCCGCATCTGTGACGGCAAGCAAAAGGCTGCATCTGTGACGGCAAGCAAAAGGCTGCATCTGTGACGGCAAGCTAAAGGCCCCATCTGTAAAGGCAAGCAAAGGGCCGCATCTGTAAAGGCAAGCAAAAGGCTGCATCTGTAAAGGCAAGCAAAGGGCCGCATCTGTAAAGGCAAGCAAAGGGTCGCATCTGTAAAGGCAAGTAAATGGCCGCATCTGTAAAGGCAAGCAAGGGGCCGCATCTGTAAAGGCAAGCAAGGGGCCGCATCTGTAAAGGCAAGCAAGGGGCCGCATCTGTAAAGGCAAGTAAATGGCCGCATCTGTGACGGCAAGCAAAAGGCTGCATCTGTGACGGCAAGCAAAAGGCTGCATCTGTGACGGCAAGCTAAAGGCCCCATCTGTAAAGGCAAGCAAAGGGCCGCATCTGTAAAGGCAAGCAAAAGGCTGCATCTGTAAAGGCAAGCAAAGGGCCGCATCTGTAAAGGCAAGCAAAGGGTCGCATCTGTAAAGGCAAGTAAATGGCCGCATCTGTAAAGGCAAGCAAGGGGCCGCATCTGTAAAGGCAAGCAAGGGGCCGCATCTGTAAAGGCAAGTAAATGGCCGCATCTGTAAAGGCAAGCAAGGGGCCGCATCTGTAAAGGCAAGCAAAGGGCCTCATCTGTTAAGGCAAGCAAAGGGTCGCATCTGTAAAGGCAAGCAAAGGACCTCATCTGTTAAGGCAAGCAAAGGACCTCATCTGTAAAGGCAAGAAAAGGGCCGCATCTGTAAAGGCAAGCAAAGGGCTGCATCTGTGACGGCAAGCAAAAGGCTGCATCTGTGACGGCAAGCTAAAGGCCCCATCTGTAAAGGCAAGCAAAGGGCCGCATCTGTAAAGGCAAGCAAAAGGCTGCATCTGTAAAGGCAAGCAAAGGGCCGCATCTGTAAAGGCAAGCAAAGGGTCGCATCTGTAAAGGCAAGCAAAGGGCCAGCATCTGTAAAGGCAAGCAAAGGGCCAGCATCTGTAAAGGCAAGCAAAGGGCCACATTTGTAAAGGCAAGCAAAGGGCCAGCATCTGTAAAGGCAAGCAAAGGGTCGCATCTGTAAAGGCAAGCAAAGGGTCACATTTGTAAAGGCAAGCAAAGGGCCAGCATCTGTAAAGGCAAGCAAAGGGTCGCATCTGTAAAGGCAAGCAAAGGGCCGCATCTGTAAAGGCAAGCAAAGGGCCACATCTGTAAAGGCAAGCAAAGGGCCACATTTGTAAAGGCAAGCAAAGGGCCAGCATCTGTAAAGGCAAGCAAAGGGTCGCATCTGTAAAGGCAAGCAAAGGGTCACATTTGTAAAGGCAAGCAAAGGGCCAGCATCTGTAAAGGCAAGCAAAGGGTCGCATCTGTAAAGGCAAGCAAAGGGTCGCATCTGTAAAGGCAAGCAAAGGACCTCATCTGTTAAGGCAAGCAAAGGACCTCATCTGTAAAGGCAAGAAAAGGGCCGCATCTGTAAAGGCAAGCAAAGGGCTGCATCTGTGACGGCAAGCCAAAGGCTGCATCTGTGACGGCAAGCTAAAGGCCCCATCTGTAAAGGCAAGCAAAGGGCCGCATCTGTAAAGGCAAGCAAAAGGCTGCATCTGTAAAGGCAAGCAAAGGGCCGCATCTGTAAAGGCAAGCAAAGGGTCGCATCTGTAAAGGCAAGTAAATGGCCGCATCTGTAAAGGCAAGCAAGGGGCCGCATCTGTAAAGGCAAGCAAGGGGCCGCATCTGTAAAGGCAAGCAAGGGGCCGCATCTGTAAAGGCAAGTAAATGGCCGCATCTGTGACGGCAAGCAAAAGGCTGCATCTGTGACGGCAAGCAAAAGGCTGCATCTGTGACGGCAAGCTAAAGGCCCCATCTGTAAAGGCAAGCAAAGGGCCGCATCTGTAAAGGCAAGCAAAAGGCTGCATCTGTAAAGGCAAGCAAAGGGCCGCATCTGTAAAGGCAAGTAAATGGCCGCATCTGTAAAGGCAAGCAAGGGGCCGCATCTGTAAAGGCAAGCAAGGGGCCGCATCTGTAAAGGCAAGTAAATGGCCGCATCTGTAAAGGCAAGCAAGGGGCCGCATCTGTAAAGGCAAGCAAAGGGCCTCATCTGTTAAGGCAAGCAAAGGGCCGCATCTGTAAAGGCAAGCAAAGGGCAACATCTGTAAAGGCAAGCAAAAAACCGCATCTGTAACAGCAAGCAAAAGGCTGCATCTGTGATGGCAAGCTAAATGCCCCATCTGTAAAGGCAAGCAAAGGGTCGCATCTGTAAAGGCAAGCAAAGGGCCTCATCTGTAAAGGCAAGCAAAGGGCCTCATCTGTAAAGGCAAGCAAAGGGCCGCATCTGTAACGGCAAGCAAAGAGCCACATCTGGCCCCAGGGCCAAAGTTTGGAGACCACTGCACTATAGGATTGTACCAGACCTGGGACACCTTTGGGCACTCCAAAGAGAATAGTAATGGGGCGCACATAGTGCCCCCTCACCCTCCTGTAAGGCCCTGTTCCGAGC